>NC_136071.1:709772743-710230243 GCF_964261635.1 Lissotriton helveticus
AGGGTGGTGGTGGGGGGAGTAGGTTCGGTGGTGGGGTACGAGTTCTGAGCGCCGAAGCTGTCGTGTATGTCGACGATCTTATGGTGAAAAAAGGTGGCCAGAGAGTTTTAGAGGTCTTGAGAAGGCGTGATGTCGTTGTTGCTGGCGATGGGGTTGGAGAGCTCTTTCACGACGTTGAAGAGTTCCTTGCTGTTGTGGGTGTTGTTGTCCAGTCGTTTTCTGAAGGATGACCTTTTGGTGGTGCAGATCAGCTGGTGGTGTTTGCGGGTGGCGTTCTTGAGGGCTGTCATGTTATCCGTTGACTGGTTGTGGCGCCAGGCTTTCTCGAGGTCACGGCAGGATTTCTTGGAGTCTTTGGGATCGTTGGTGAACCACGCGGCTTTCTTGCTGTTGGGGTTGCTGGGAGGGTTTTTCAGTGGAGCAAGGGTGTCAGCGCAGTCGGTGATCCACTGTGTGAGGTTGTGGGCTCCTTCATTGGGGTCCATGGTGTTGGTTGGAGGGTTTAGGCTCAAGGAGGTGGTGAGTCGGTCGGTGGTGATCTTGCTCCAGCATCTTCGAGGGGTTTGTCGAGGGCGGTGGTGGGTCGTTGTTTTCCTGAAGTTGAAGTGTACGCAGCTGGGGTCGGTCCAGTGGAGATCGGTGGTGTGGCTGAAGGAGATGTGGTTGCTGGAGGAGAAGACGGGGTCGAGCGTGTGGCCGGCGTAATGGGTGGGGGTGTTGACCAGTTGCTTGAATCCGAGGTTGGCGAGGTTGTCTAGTAGGGCGGTGGTGTTGTTGTCCTGGTCGTTCTCCAGGTGGAAGTTGAGGTCTCCTAGGAGGATGTAGTCGGGGGAGGCAAGGACGAGTGGGCTGATGAAGTCTGCGATGGCCTCGCTGAAGTGTGAGCGTGGTCCCGGGGGTCTGTGTGAATCTGGAAGTGCAGGTGGCGTCGGTGTTGGTCGTGATGCGGATAGTGTTTCTGTGGGCGATGGCGATGCCTCCTCTGGTCTGGTTGACGCGGTCCCTCCGGATGATCTTGTAGCCGTCCGGGATGGCAATGGCGATGTCGGGGGCTGAGGAGGCGTTCATCCAGGTTTCCGTGAAGAAGGCGACGTCTGGTGCTGTTTTGTCCAGGAGGTCCCATAGTTCGACGGCGTGTCTGTGAATGGAGCGGGTGTTGAGCAGGATGCACTTGAGGTGGTTGGTGTTGGCGGCTGTTTTGGCAGGCACGGTGCAGGACCGAGTGCAGGTGAAGTAGCAGGCGTGGCAGGTGAAGGCTTCGTGGGTGCGTTTCGGGGTGGCTTGGTAGCCGGCTGGATGTCGTCCGGTGTTGAGTGCATGGAGGGTGGCGGCGTCGTAGCTCAGACGGGTTGGCTGGCTCTGGCGGGGTCCAGGGGTTCTGGCGCTGGGCGCGGTCCAGGCGTGGTCGGGCGTAGACGGGCTTGCCTTTGGCGCGCCTTCAGCGCTCAAACGTCGCGCCCGCTGCGCGTGGCCGCTGCTCGTGGCCACTGCGCGTACGCGCGGTCCCCGCCATTTATGGCGAATTGGGAGGGAGGAGCAGCTGGGAGGCGGGAGCGGGGGGGCGAATGGGGAGCGGGAGATAAGGAGAAGGGGGCGGGGCCGCAGGGGAGCAGCGGCAGGGAGCGGAGGGGGGGTGGAAAAAGAGCAGGAAAGAGCGAGGAGAGCGAGGGCGAGCCTGGGGGCAGGGGCCCAGGGGGAGCCAGCAGGGGGAGAGGCCAAGCAAGCCAAGGAGAAGGCAGCAGGACGAGGGGCCAAGCTGGCCCAGGAGGAGGCAGCAGGACGAGGGGCCAAGCAGGCCCAGGAGGAGGCAGCAGGAAGAGAGGCAGATGCGGCAGCAGCAGCGGATCTGGGCACACGGGGGGCGTGTGGTGAGTGAAGTTTAAGGTTATTAAAAAACATGGAGAGCATGCTAAAATACAATATTGACCAATCGATTACATGTGCGGTGCATGGGGAGGAAGCAGCACGTGGCGCACTACTTAAATAATGAAAGGCGGCAGGATTAAGTGATTTACCCAGAAACATCGCCTACTAAGGCAAGATATTTGAGGTATAAGTACTGGAAACAGTGCTAAAATACACTATTGCCGAAAACATTACTTTTGCAATGCATTGGGCACGTGACGCACTACTTACACGAGAAAAACTACATCGCATTAAGTTGAACAGCAAGTAGCACAATGCTGCAGGAGCGGCCACGTGGCACTTGGCAAATTAAACAAACGCACCAGGGTTAAGTGATTTGCCCAGAAACAAACGTTACGAAGTCAACTTTAACGACATAAAAAAGCAGGAAACCGTGCTTAAAAACCACATTGTCAAATCTAACAAAAATTTGCATTTACGCGGTATTTAAAGATTGTTCAGATTAATTAATTTAATCACAAAAAAAGTGCTCACCTACGAATAAGTGGATACGAACACTCTCAATGGCTGTGACTGCTGCATAGGAAAAGTTCAAGAAGGTTGGCAGCTTATACATTCTTTGCAAAAGGATGATTGGTTCAGCATGATGTCACTGGGTGTGAGAGCTGTGATTGGACATGTTGTAATTGAGCATGTGCAAATAAAATGAAATATGTTAGGGGTACATAGTCAGACGGTGGGACGTATTGTGCGCATGCGTAACATTAACACGCATGGGCTATCACAAACATGCATGCGCAAAGTGAAGGCAACTCCTCGGGGGTACATACATAGATGGAGTTTGGATGTCGATAGAACACCGGCTCGCGCAGGAGGCGGAGAGCCGGTGGGACAGTGGGGGAATTGGAGACCCTCGTACGGTCCCCACCTGTGACGGGCAAAATAAATAAAAGAAAAAGGCAGTCCCCGGGGAATGGGGCCCCTGGAGCCTTGAAGTGGCTTCAGGAGGGGGGCTTTGCAGCCCTCCTCCATAAAATAATAATATATAATTAGCCATGCCCCGGGGGCTGGGGACCCCGGTGCCCGGAATTAGCCACAGGAGGGGGGGCACGTGGCCCACTTCCCCCCCAAAAATTGAATACGGATACTCGCTTATTGTCTTCGTACCATAAACGCACCCTTTCCATCACACGCTGAAGGCTAATTGGCTGTCAAGTGGTTGTCAACATTCATAACTAGAAACTATTGGCAGCCATTTTATGTCTCGGTACAAGGGAGGCTGAAGAAGCATGTGAAATGTATGTTTAAAATGTGAAAAGGGGGAGGGTAGATACACCCTGATCCTCTAGGTCTGCTCAGGGGGTCCCATAAGGTCCCCCAGGGCCCCTCTTTTTTTGGGGGGGGAAATCGGGGGGTGCGCCTATGATCCGCACATTCTAGCGATGTTAAAAAACAAAAGACGTGGGCTTCCGTGCGTCTTTGGTCATTTGCATTCTTTCAACTGTTTGGAGGAGATGCAGCAGTGCTAGATCCAGGATCCACCAGTGAGTAAGAAAAGATAACGATAACACTATTTACCTGCTAAGTGAATTTCCTTTCATAGGCTAACATTCACTGTTTTCACTTGCAAATTCTTCTAAGTGTGGAGTTTTGGAACTTAAAATATTCACCGAAAATCATCCGAACAACGAATTCCAATTTATTCACCTTTTATCAGGAGAGAAACCAGTGCTGCACCCTGTAGCCCAGCACGGACCCTGAAAAGTAGTTCTAAGCATACTTACAAGTAACTTGTATTTCCTTCCATAGGAATCCCCTTCCTATATAAAAAAAAAATTAATACATTTAGATTTGCGGGTCAGGCTCTAGGGGATGGGGTCAAGGGCCCAAAAAAGTAAAAGGAAGGGGGGCCACACAATGTTATGAAATTTAAAAAATAAAATACCTAAAAATAAATAGTTTAAAAAAAATTAGTAAATCAGTATAATAAAAATAAGAATAAATATATTTTAAAATTGTGATTTACAAAACCTTTAAAATTCAATTAAAAAAACCATAGGTTTCAGACATGTTCAAGTTAGGAATTAGGATTTCAAAAACCTTTGAAATTACTGAAAAAAACATAGGTTTCATACATATTATAGGTAGGAATTAGCATTTAAAAAACCTCAGAAATTTTCCTGAAAAAACCACAGGTTTCAGGGGTGTTATAGTTAGTTGGACATTTCACTCGTACAAAACCATTGAAATTACCCCGTTATAGTTAGTTGTACTAACTATAACTCGCACGCCCGCAATCCAGTGCTGATGATGTCACATATTACATCATTCATGACATGGTTGAGTGAAATATCCAACTAACTATAACACCCCTGAAACCTGTGTTTTTTTCAGTGAATATATATATATATATATATATATATATATATATATATATATATATATATATATATATATGCTTTCACATGCTGTCCAAAAAACGAGAGCGCCACTGCACAGAAGATTAAAGACACAGCTTTATTGATTGCAGGAGGAAAACTGTGCATTCATGTTCTGATTTCAATCCGCCTAATGCATTTTGAGCCTCCTGGCTCTTGTTCACAGGCTTTGCTGGCAAAACGGAACCTCTATTATTTTCGGCATTTTAACAGGTAACTTCCTTTTTTGCGCCGTGCACTCTGGTCCTTGTAGTACACCTTTCAGTAGGTCGTTCCGTTTGTCAGAGTTCATTTCTAAATGTTAAAGCCCTCCAGTGGGCCTCCAAAACACGCCTGCACAGTTAATTAAAAGATCTCCTGTGGCCACGCCGAGGCACGAACAGTTCTTCGCCCCAGCAGCACCTTCCAAACTTTCTCGAAGGCGGTGCGCTCTCACGGCGGGACAGCCGTTAGTTTGCTTTCACATGTTGTCCAAAAAACGAGAGCGCCACTCCACAGAAGATTAATGACACAGGAAGATGGCGGCCGCTCACTAGTGGCCGAAGCAGCGCTGCAGTGAGGACGCTTTTTGAAATGGAGCTATAATGAGCAGAGATGCCGCGGAATCCATAGCGCTAGCTGCCGCCTGATACCTGAGCGAGGAAGAGTGAAGGGAACGAGTACGAGGAAATCGCCGGGTCGCCCGCGTTGCTGATGACGACGGCAGCCTGATGGTTCCACTCAGGTTGCTGCTTGCCGGAAACTGAAGCACGCATCACGGAGGGAGATCAGAGTTAATGCAGTCTGTGCTCGCCTGCCGTGGGTCCGCAAAACAGATTCTGCGGGACCTACGGGATTTGATAAACATCTTTTCCGCTGCACTCCCGGGCTGTAAACGGTCCGATACCATCGGGAGGCGGAGTAAGGGGAAGGGGAAGAGCCGCAAGCGCTCTCAGCTGAGGGACGCTGGTACAACTACGAACGCTGCTGACGCTAGGAGCAGCAGTAGCAGCTTGAAACAGGCGAGAAAAGACGGCGCCTCGCTAGTACTGTTGAAAAAGCGCATCCCTCATAGCGATATGGCCCCCAAACTAAATCTTGCAGAAAAATCGCTTGGCGCCAGGAGGAAACAGAAAGACAAAGAAAAAACGCCGGGGGAAGAGGAGTGTGCTGAGCTCGGGGAAGCTCATACACCCCCTGCGGAAGAGCAAAGTAGGAGGAAGCAACCACAGACTCAGCAGCAGCCAGCGTGGGTTCGAACACGGCTAGCGACAACATCTATTGCCGAACTTTTTGCAAAGCCAGTAAGGAGAAGGGAGTGGTGGATAATGTAAAGGCTATAAGGGCTGTAAAGGGAGGTGCCGACCCTGGGAAGGATGAAGAGCCTTCTGATATCGAAATTAAAAGTGTCAGTGAGGATGTGACAGTGTGCTCCCAGGATTGTATTGTCTCTAATGAAGCTACTACCCCCACTAAAGACTCCACTAAAGACTCCCCAGAACCTGAAATTAAAGCAAAGGAGGGAGAGCTGCAAAAAGCGGGTGATAGTATAAGTTGGAATGTGTTAGACAACAAGGGTCTAAGTTCAAAAGAGACACAGCGTGCGGATATGGAACTACTCCAAAGCGAGACAATAACTCTAACTCTATCTGAACCCGGGGAAAAAAACTGTGAAGTTACAAATGATGCAGCAAACCTGGCAACTGGTGCCATAGGTGCGGAATGTGATACAGACGCTCTGCTGGGCGGAGAACAAAATGGGGTAGTGAAGGAAAGTGCCCCAAGTGAGGCTTTTTACTCCGCGTCCGATGGCCAAGAATGGTCTGAGGATGAAGAGGTAGGCTCTTCATATAAAGACTCTGAAAGTGACCTAGAATTAGAGCAACCTGCAATAGCTTTAAAAATCTCTGGAGCCAGCAAACATGAGCCAAGCTCGGATCAGCCCCTGGATAGCTCACTACAAGATGGATTTGCCTTGGAGTCCGCCCAGATGACACTCCTAGAGAGAATACATCAAGAGATTATTGCTCACAGGGAGGAAACTCGCAGGGAGAATCAGAAAGCTCATACCGCCATGAAAAAAATGCAGGGGGTAGTTAGAAAATTATCTAAAGTTTGCGCAACTACAGGTGACAGAGTGGCAAATTTAGAAGACAGGATTGTGTCCGCTGAGACTGAGGTGGCAGCTGCGGTCTCTAAAGTTGGGTCATATGACGCACAGATGACGGATATCCATTGGAAACTAGATAAAATGGAAAATAGACTCCGCAGGAATAACTTGCGCGTGCTTGGAATTCCAGAGGGAAATTAAGGGTCTGACATTAAAGTTGACATAATCAAGATATTCGCACAGGCTTTTCCCGAGCTTAATGGATGGAACTGGTCCACTTAGGTTCAAAGAGTTCATCGTATACCCTTCAACCGTAAAAAGAATACGAAGGAGGGGGCCTATCCAAGAGCGGTACTGATTTATATTGGAAATTTTATTCTACGGCAAGCCATATCAGACCTGGCAAGACCAAATGCAAAAAGAAATGTCGAAGGAATATCTTTCTTTGTCAGGCTGGATTTTTGCCACACTACTGTGGAGAGGCGATGGCGGCTGAGAGGGATGATCAAGCCCTGTCAGGAAAAGAACTTGCAGGCTTTTCTGTTAAATCCTGCACAGCTAAAGATAATAAATAAGGGCAAGACTTTATTCTTTTCATCTGAGATCAAGGTGCAAGAATATCTGGACTCTTTATGACTATTGTCTGTCAATGTTTGATATTTACTACAGGAACGAGCTGATATAAGCGGTAGCAGCATAGGTTTTGAGAAACGCTGGATATTTTGGGTTATTTCTTTTTTTTTTTTTAGTAGATTTGCTTTGGGCTCCACAATTTCTGTAGATAACTGTAACGGATGTTAAGCGTCCTCACTGGAATCACTGCATCCATCACCAACACAGACAAGGTCTGTGTGCCCCACGAAGAAGGGAGAGCTGGGGGGGCTGGGAGGGTGGGTGGGACGGGGTTCAAGGTAGAAGGGGAGGAGGGTGGGATGGGGGGTGGGTCTGGGGGGTGAATGGGTGGAAAAAGGGAGAAAAAGGAAAGTGGTACAATTTTGGACAAAGATATGATGACAAGGACAACAACATGGTTAAGGATTTGAGTGTTGAGATACAAATACAATCAAATGGCAAGCATTAGAATATGTACCATCAATGCGGGAGGTTTGAACGATTGGAGGAAGAGGCAGAGACTGGCATTCTTAGTAAGGCATGAAAGAATAGATATTATCTGTATACAAGAAACCCATCTACCATGGTCTAAATGTAACCTACTCTCCCTGAGTGGTTTTGAATTAGCTGTCCGTTCCACACAGACGTCCACAATCCGTGGTGTAGCTATATTAATATGTGGCTCCCTAAGTAAAGCAAAAAAAGTGAAAGCAGATAGTCATGGGAGATGGGCAATCGCCTAATTAGACCTCGGTTTTACGCTATGTGTAACGTATGGCTCCAATCAGGATGAGCCCGAAATATTTGATTTCTTAGAAACTGAACTTGTTGGTTGGTCTACACCGTTGATAATAGCAGGGGATTTCAATATTTCGGCGGATTGGGCCGGCTCTGTACCATATGTAGGTCGTAAACCCAAGGTTTTTCATTCTATTCAATCATTACTAGGCTCCCATGGGATGCATGATGTATGGGGGGTCAAAAACCCTCTGGATTACGGATTTACATATTTCTCTAACCCTGCACAAAAATATACAAAGCTGGACTATTTCCTGATCTCATCCTCTGAGCTACCTAAAGTGGATATTACTAAACTTCCTAAAGTGGTCTCCGACCATAATCCCCTAATTTTAACATATAATATAGGCCAGAGGAAAAGAAAAAGTAATTCCTGGTCTTTTGAGAAAAAGCTACTTAGTGATAATAGATTTACAGATCATTTGAAAAAATGGGTGCCACAATTTTTTTGAGCAAACAGGTATAGTGCTTCTAGAAACATTGTCTGGGAAGCTTTTAAGGCGGCACTGAGGGGCGAAACCATTAGTTGCTCAGCAAAATTGAGGAGGGAAGATAGGAGTAAGATTGAGGGTTTAATGACAGACTTAGCAAAAGTAGAAGAGCAACATATGAAGGATATAGTAATAGGGGTTAACACTACTGGAAGTCAGGAAGCGCTATTGGCAATTAAAGCCGCACTCCAGAAGGAGGTAACTATAAAAGCTATAGGAGAATATCAGTCAAATAAGGTTAAAAGATATGAGACCAGGGAGCAGGCAGGGAGAGCGCTCGCCCTCCGGTTAAGGCAGGAAAAAGCGAGAAATACCATTGTATGTATCGAAGAGGATGAGATCAGGTTTACAGAAAGCAAGGATATTCTAAGAGTATTCGAAAAATTCTATCAGCAGCTGTATGAGCAGGAAGAACCTACTAAAAAACTAGGGGAAGGAATATGAGATCGGGCCCCCTATTAGAGGAGTCAGTCAAAAAAAAACTGGATGAGGAAATTACATTACTTGAGGTAACATCAGCATTACGGGAACTAGCCTCTGGAAAAGCTTCAGGTCCCCATGGCATTCCTCTAGAAGTATATAAAGCGATAGAAACCGAAATCATCCCGCTCCTTGTAGATTTGTTTAACGGGGTTATGTGTACGGGATTAACACCCGCCTCTTGGAAAGAGACAAACATTGCAATCTTCCATAAAAAGGGGAAACCAGTGGAAAAGGCAGGATCCTATCGACCCATATCACTGATAAATTCGGATTCCAAGCTCTACTCAAAACCTTTGGCAAAGAGGTTGGGCAGGGTCATTGGTGGTCTCGTATCCCTGTGGCAGCATGGGTTTGTCCCCGGTCGGGGCACAACTGATCATACATGCAGGGCAATATCTTTGTTTGACGCCCAGGCTGCCGCGGGAGGGGAGATGGCCATGATCCTGCTCGACGCAGAGAAGGCGTTTGATCGTGTGGATTGGAGCTTTCTTTGGGCTATACTAGAGGCAAGGGGATTCAGTCCCAATATTATAGGAGCCCTTAAAGCTATGTATGTAGAACCGACAGCTAAGGTGACTGCAATGGGCGAAAAATCAGGGGTTATTCATATAAAGAGGGGAACTCGTCAAGGGTGCCCCTGCTCCCCTATTCTATTCGCTTTGTATATCGATCCCCTCATTCAGGGTATCCTTGACTGCTAAGAGATAACTCCAGTAATCTGTAACAGGTTTTCAAATAAAATACTGGCTTATGCTGACGACCTCGCGGTGATAACAAATAATCCACAACAAACCCTTCCTATCTTGATTCAGATGGCTAAACTGTTTGGGGAAGAGTCAGGATACCTTCTAAATGAATCAAAAACGCAGGTCATTTGTTCCAAAAATATTATCAAAACTGATTATAGATTTGTCGACTCTGCCATGTATCTTGGGGTTAAAATGAATGCCAATACTGGGAAAATTGTTTGTGAGAACTACTTGCCGCTCATTAAGAATATTGAGACAGAATTAAAAAGAATAGATGTATTGCATCTTTCACTAGTAGGTAGGGTGAATGCAGTTAAAATGTCTATGTTTCCTAGAGTACTTTATTTATTCCGCGCCATTCCATTATTAACAGAGGACAAGATTATGAGACAACTCGAATCGTTGTTTATTAGATTTGTATGGCAATATGGAAGGGTAAGGCGCTCTACAAACTTAATGGCGTTACCTAGAGAAAGGGGCGGGATGGGACTCCCAAATTTAAGGTTATATCACTGGGCCTGCCTCTTAACCCAAATGACCACCCTATTCCAATCTGCTTCTTTACCTGAAATAGCATCCGGGTTTGTAGATGAGCAGTCTCCCCCTCAGATTTACAGGATGTTATTGGGCGACAAGGCTATAAACCTATTTCAGTGTGAATTGAAACAAAGCTTTTATAAAAAAACAAGACTGAAGACACTGTTTGGAATATGTGTTATATATGTATATGTAAAAGTTGATGGAAGAATAAATATTTAAATAAGTGTTTACATGGATGTTTAAAAAAAGAAATTGATTGGTTAACTGGTTTATTAAGTGTATCTTAGTGAATACATATATTAGAGAGTAATGTTTAAATATTTAAATATATGTATTAGTGTTTCACTTTGTGTATAAGTGGCTGCATGGGTTGGTGAGTAGCTACATGTGTATGTATATGGGTTATTAGATGTTTTTCTTAGTATCAGTATGAGTGTTTGTATGGTTTGGTGGGGGTATTACTTAGCACATAGATGCATGAATGACTGACTCTCTCTATGTATGTGTTTTGAAGACAGCATATGTGCAGGACTTTATGGGTGGATAAGTGTGTATATGTGTGTGTTAGTGAGTGAATGACTGTCTCACTAGTGTCTTTATCAGTAACTACATGTGTTTTAATCTAATATATGTGAATATTGATGTATATAAGTGAGTATATGTGAGAGTAAGAAATTGTAAGAGTTCCTGTTTAAATAAGTATGTGTTTCTATAAGTGATTGTTTAAGAGAGTAAGTATGTGTAAGTTTCCTTAGAAGTAAGGTGGTCGTGTGTGTATAGCTGTATATGCAAATAAATGGAGGTTCAATAGTTTATTTGCATGTGTGAGTATGTGTGAGAGTATCTTTTGGATGACTGTCGGTGTGTAACAGGATGTATAGGTGTATCACTACATATGATGAGTCAGTATATGTATGAGTGACTATATAGAACTGTTGGTCAATGAGTGGATGTGTATATAGATGGTGGAATTATTGAATTGGTTGTTGTAACTGGTATGGGTATCTCCATTTTTTTGAAAATTTAAGTTTCTATTTTTGAATATGTGTTTCAAGGGTTACATTACAGTGAAAAGAGGTCTGTCACTCTGTCACAAGGATGGTGTCATCAGTGATGTCATGAGTGATGTCACTGACCATGTCATGAGTGATGTAATATGTGACGTCATCAGCAGTGCATTGCACGCGCAAGTTATAGTGAGTCCAACTAACTATAACGTGGGAATTTCATTGGTTTTATGCGAGTAAAATTTCCAGCCAACTATAACTGGTGTCAAACCTATGGTTTTTTCAGTGAATTTTATAGGTTTTTTAAATGCTAATTCTTAACTATAACTGATGTGAAACCTATGGTTTTTTCAGTGAATTTCATAGGTTTTTTTAATGCTAATTCCTAACTATATCTGGTGTGAAACCTATGGTTTTTTCAGTGAATTTCATAGGTTTTTTAATAGCAAATCTCTATAGGTATGAAATGTAATTTTTTTATAATGAATTTTATATTTTATAATTATGTAATACTATTTTATATATATATATATATATATATCAAAAAGCAATGTGCCAAGCACTTTGGGAGGGCTACCCATGACACATCTGCCATCCGGCTTTTCCAATTGTCCCGATGTCCTCTCAGCCCCTCTCCCTGTTAAAAAGAAGTCTGACGCGTTTCGGGGCAGACACGCCCCTTCTTCATGGACGTTTGTTCAAACACATTGCACGGCAGCTCACCAACTAGACTGAAACGCATTTTATTTCAATCTGTGCCGCCCTAAGTGGGTGTGGCTGATAATGTTTCTGCAGCCAGGCTTGCTGGTTGCTGTAGTTCCATTGTCGGTGAGTGTAGTTTTCCTTGAGTAGGTGCGCAATCCGGTGTTCATTCATCTCAAATTCATTGTTTGCCTTGAGTTGCAGGTTGGAGGGTGGGTTGCGAGGTCATAATTGTTATAACGATGTGTCACGCTACAAGTGCGGGGATTCGTATCTCTGCAGCAGTCTTCACCGGCTCCTGCATTACAGATGGACGGCGAAGTGGAGCCCCTCCCCCGGTTATGGCTAACCGTAGGTAATGTCAAAAAGCAATGTGCCAAGCACTTTGGGAGGGCTACCCATGACACATCTGCCATCCGGCTTTTCCAATTGTCCCGATGTCCTCTCAGCCCCTCTCCCTGTTAAAAAGAAGTCCGACGCGTTTCGGGGCAGACACGCCCCTTCTTCATGGACGTTTGTTCAAACACATTGCACGGCAGCTCACCAACTAGACTGAAACGCATTTTATTTCAATCTGTGCCGCCCTAAGTGGGTGTGGCTGATAATGTTTCTGCAGCACAGATTGAAATAAAATGAGTAAGAGTAAGAGAAATGATAGAAGGTAGATAAACACAAGTGAACATAACACAAGGAGAGTGAGGGACTGAGGACATAGAGGTAGTGAACGGAAAATAGAGAGAAGAGGTAAAAAAAAGAAGCAAACAAAGATAAGCGAGGGAGAGTGGGTGAGTTATAGTGATTCGATTCGATTAGCTTTATTCGATTTTAGTTAAAATCATAAAAGCAGCAACAATACAAAAAAATACATACCTTAACATTTCATTACAAAATTAATATCAACTATTAAAAAACAGAATTAAATAGATGTGTCGGATCAGCTAATCAATAACAGCTCTAAAGGAAACACGAAGGGTTATGCATAAAGAGCAACAAAATAACTAATGTACAGGGGAAGAACAACGGGCAAACCTATGTCGGCACTTTACTTGTTAATTGCAATTTGGTTATCAGAAAATACAATTTGTAAGCCATGGTTCAAATCTGTTAAAGGCTAGATGGTTAGTGGCACTAGGTGCACGGGGTCCTCTACCCCAGGGGTGATATTTCTTATCCATTAATCTGGGTATCGGATTGTATGGGATACTCTCCTTCGTTGGGCAGGCAGGATCGTAAGTATGGGGTGGTGTTCTGATTTTTTAATTTGATTAACACCAGGTCCCCAGAGGTGTTTTTGGGCAACATACCTCACCACCCCACCCTCCTGACGCTCAGGATACCACCGTCTAAATCAGGTGGCAAGGGTCTATTGTTCTGTAACCAAAAAATAGCCTTATTTAGCAGGTCCTGGAATGTTTCGTGTTTTCCCTGGCTAAGTGAGGGAACCCCAGAGAGGACAGTCACATATGGGGCGGCTTCAGGAGGTAAGCTAATATGTGGCAGTTTTACTGGAACGGCTCTGGCCACTGTGTAATTATTTAATGGAGGTTTCGGTGCCACTTTTGCACCTGTTGCGGTTGGCAGATTAAGAGGCAATATGTTGGTTTGGGCATTCTTACGTGTAGTTGACTTAGACTTTACAGGGGTAATGGGAGGATTAGGATACGCGGGTATTGCCGACATAGTGATAAAGTGCAACAATACTGGTGAGTGAGTAAAGAGGAATTACTAAAAGAGCAAAGGAGGAAAAGACGGAAAAGGGAAGTAAAACAGAGAGACTGAAAGCTGAAAAGTGGTGAAAGGGAGAGAGGGGATGCAGACAGTTGAAATGGAAATGAGGGGTTGTGAAAGAAGTGCAGTAAACGAATGGGTGTGAAACAGAGTGACAGAAAGGCAGTGTGAGTGAGTAAAGAGAGCTGGAAGAGAGAGGAAAAAGGAAAGTGAGTGTGAGACAATGGGAATACAATATAAATTACACAATACAAACTATAGAATAATGTATACAACATGTTAGATAGGTTATTTTTGATGTTCTCAGAACATATTGAATTTCACTAAAAACAGTGAGTTCAAACTATTCATCATATGACAGCGGGAAAAATCACAATCAAAAAGATTGTGTTTAAAAAAAACATATAAACTTACAAATCACATATGTACACTAATCTTTGATTCACTTACTTTTCCCTTAGGCCAAATAGTACATCATGAAGTTCCTTTACGTTGGAAGGTACTCTGCTGTTCTCTAAAAATTCCATTTTATCGACTCTCTAGAAAAAAAGCTCCAAGAAAATCTGAAATATGTTTCAAAGTTTTCATATACTCCTTCTGTTCAGTCATGACTCTTTCCTCATTCCTTCACCTTTCCTTAAGGCCAAATAGTGACAGATGTATCAGTATATTTTCAAATTACTTAAAACAAACTCTAAAATTACTGTTTTCCCGACGTTCTGAAAGAAAGGCTCAAACAACATTTTCACAATATTTAAATATTCATAATTCCATCTCTGGCTCTCTCATGTTGAACATTTCCTATAATACTGATATCCCTTACTATGCGATCCACTTACCATACCTTTATGAGAACTATAATTTTTATATTATCTTCATCACTTTTACTCACAATATAATTTTAAACAGCAAACTAACTTTTATTAACTGCTCCCGTCTTCCTAGGGCAATTACCTTTACTTAAATTTTGGTTCTAAAAACACTAGGTATGAATTTTTTAAGTCAAAAGGCAAACGTTGTTTGAAAGTCAAATGAGTGTCATTACAGTGATTCCATCCTTTATGACATTTTAAATAGCATGTGTAATGCCCTGATGTTGTTGAAGGACCGTCATGATAAATAATAGCTACAGTTGCAAAAGTTCTTCCTGAAATTGATAACTGAGAAGCCACGAAATTTTTAATAGAAGTTGTCAATTTAGTTCCATCAGGTCTACATCGTTGGAACATTAAAATTACATACTGACCATAATTTTGTATAAATAATGTGGACAGCATTGCAGACTTACATGGGTACACACCATATTGTGATCAGCTGCTTTAACTAGATTATTAAAAGGCACTGATTTGCAGTCTGGTAAAGTCAAATATATAAATCTTTCGGTGTCTATTGTAGTAGTACTTGATAAACTACAGTTGTCGCAGTCATGCTGCCATTGATAAGAAAGGCTAAAAAGATTTTTTATATCTACACCTTCATCTTCCAATACATCAAACATATACATTAAAAATTCCTGACAATCCTGCTGAATATTCTGTGAAAATTGATTTTGACCAGAACATATGTCTAGAAGATTTCGAATTTCTGAAACACTTTCTATTTTTGCCCTATCACTGCTACATTTCTCAAACACAGAATTCAACAAACAGCAGAATGTTTGATCCCGATTTTCAACAATCTGTTCTTGTAAATTTTGAAGAAAAAAAAACAACATTAACCACTACATTAGCATAGCAGTTGACACCAGAACTGTTTTCAAACTGAAATCCAACAGCATCTTCAACAGAATCTTTTTCCTTTCTGCTTACAATTACAGTTTCATCTACTTTTTGTCTTTTTGCTACTACCTCACTGCAATTATTCTCATTTCTTCTTTTTCGGCTTACCACACATTTTTCAAACAGAGGATATTGAGGCAAATGTGGAGCATACTCTCTTCGCAACCTATTGTATTCTTTAACACAATCTAGATCTGCACACATTTTTGTTTTATCACACTCAATCAAGTACAATCCTGATAAAGTTCTGACTCGTGATAATGCCACATATGCCATACCCTCTTTAAACACAGAACTTCCAATGTTCACCAAAGCGCTATCTACACTTAAACCTTGAGATTTATGGATTGTCACCGCATATCCCAAACAAACAGGAAACTGTTTTCTGCGAACATATAAGTCTTTCACAAGCAAAAATCTATCTGAACAACGACAAATTTGTTCTATTTCGTCAATGCCATCAAATTTAATTTTTTAAATTTCAATTCCATCTCTATTTTTGTAATTCACAAAATCAACAACATGACCCATTGCTCCATTTACCAGACCTCTTTCAACATTTAAATTCCTTCTCAAAATGATACGACAATTTAAACACACATTCAGAGTCTTTTCAAAACCAGCAGTTTTAGATATAGTCTTCTCTAATGAATCCAATTTTGATTTCAAATTTTAAGACAAAATAATTGTTGCTCCCATATGCTCTATTTTATCTATAGCTTCCAGTTTCACTATCTCTTCATTTTCTAACTTTAACATTTTGTTGTTGAAGATGGAACATTCTTTCAGAGTTGGCATCAAACATATCCCAGATTTCTTCTCGTTAATTTTCTTAAAAATATTCTCTGGAAGAATGTTTTCATTTGGGTACAAATTTGAAATTAATCGTGCATGTAAAGCTTCTTTCCCATGCTGACTTACTTTTCCGATTCTTACATCTTGTAGAATATTTTTATAATCTTCATCCTTTGCCTGTCGCATATTTTGGAGTAGTTCTGCATATTTGAAATTTAACCATATATTAACGTTTCCAATGCTTCCTAGGCACTTCCTGGTATTTTCATGCGTGACCATTTTAAACACTGGTTGTCCTTTCACTGGAGTCAACTGCAGTAGATCTCCAAAAACAATAATGTGTTTTCCTCCAAATAACACATCATACTCTGTTCTAAGAATTTCTTGCATTCTCAAATGCACAAAAGCAAGCATTAGATTTGAGACCATGCTTACTTTATCAATGATAGGAAGTTTCATTTTCTTCAGGACTCTGGAAACTTCGAAACACGCATCTCCAGATATTTTGTGGTATTGCAATTTGTTATCATGCTCGACTGGTAGCATCAGTAAACGATGTAAAGTAATCCCTTTAATGTTATGTGCTGCCAGCCCAGTTGGAGCGGTAACAACACAAGATAGCGGTGATTCAGTCCTTTTCTGCAGATAAGTTGCAATTGCTTTAATCAGAAAACTTTTTCCAGCTCCCGCTTCTCCACTCACGTACAGTTGGACAGGCTTAAATGATGTACATGAGCACTCTTTTTTCTCATGACTGAATCCATGTTCAATCTGTTCTGTGACTTCATCATATATCTGTTTCTGCTCAAGGTTTAGTTGTTTCACCAAATCTTCTAAGTTAACTACATCATCTTGAGCTTGTTCCATAGCTCTTTCCACCTCATCCATGGCAGTGGTAGCTTCATTTTGGATAATTGGTCCTCCTAGTGGATCCTGACTCAATGAAGTAGAACTCTGACTGTCTTGAGAACTGTCTCTAGCAATCTCTACAGCAATTGTGGCTTCTTGCTCTATTTCTTCGTTCAACATTTGCAGATAATTTGGAAAAACAGGACATTCTATGGTATCCTTGTGTTAGAACCGGGGTCTCTAGTTGGCAGGGGTATGCACACTAGTCCAAGTAGAGACCACCGCTTCCGACCTGGTAGCTTGGCGCAGAGCAGCAAAGGCGTAACTTCAGAGGCAATGTGTAAAGTATTTGTGCAACACGCAGCAGCAGCGACGCAATAAGGACACTCATAAAAGGACACCACACCAGTTGTTTATAAAAATATAAAATAGCTTTATCTCAAATTTATGCAAGGTCCACAATTGATAAGATCAATAATCCAGTCAATCCAGTCCAGGTAGGACCAACCTAAACCCAGTTCCTAGGCAAGTTCAATAGAAAAATAAATCCAGGTTTCAGGCAAGGTCACTAGTAAAATTAATCCAAATGGTACATTGCATGCTCTTCTCTGTACTGTCCCAAAAGTGTTCTCCTATAGTACCAGGTTGGTTTTTAGGGATACTCGTGTGGCAAGGAGTTCACTCTAGGAATGCCCTTATGATCAAAGTTCACTTTAGGTAGGCTCTTATACTCCACCTTCACTGTAGGAACCTCCTTATGGTAAAAGTCCCTTTCAGCGTAATGAGGGGGCCTCTCACAGAAATACCAACCCCAGTGTGAGGGTGCACTTATGGCACGTGAATAGTTACATGCGTGCTGTTCCTGGCAGGCCGGTTTTAAACACGGCAGTGCTGCGTCCTCACGTAGTGTTCCCAGTCCTGCCTAGAGAGATTTCCCGCAATTGAGGGTAACCAGCCTCCCACAACCCGCTCACTGGCAGTGCCCTGAAAAGCCCTGAAGGGTTACCTGCGAGGGCGGTCGCGGCACTGTCCCTTCTCACTCGATCTCCGCCGGCTGCTCCTGGGTGAGGAGCGAGGAAGGCTCCTTCTTCCTGCCCCGGCCGCTGCGTGGGGAAGCCCTTGGAGCAGGACCAATAGGTGCGCGGTATGCCGGTGACGCCGCGGGACTCCTGGACCGCGGGAACCAATCACAGCGCGGCTCTCGCTGGGGACGCTCCCTCGTTGCTGGGCAACGCCCCGGGAGTACCCAATCCCAGCGCGGCTTTTCCTGGTGCTGGATGGGACGCGCCCAGGGCTTCCGAAGTTCCCAGGCGGCGGTGATGCATACGGGGCAAAGAAGGATGTTTTCCAAGCGATCTAGGCGTACTTTCCACCCGGGCTGCGGTGATGACGATTGGGAGGCAGTTTTAAGGATCTCCTAAACAGAAACAGTGGCGGCAAAGTCCAGGGCTCAGCGCTCTCGCTGCACAGCGCTATATCATGCCTTATGGGCTCCTGAGGGCATCCGAGGTTAACAGGGCTTCAGCGCTTCAGTCCCTTCTCAGCGCTACACGTGCAGGCAGATCCTGGGCAGCCGTGAAGATTTGGGGAGGAATCAAGTATCCCCACAAACTCAGCGCTGCAATGATAATCACAGGGGCATAGCGCTTCGAGTCCCCCACAGCGCTATGCAACACAGTCAGAGTCCTCCCACAGCTGCAATGATTTAGGGATATAAGAAGTTGGCTCCCACACCCAGTGCTGCAGGGTGCAGAGGTTGTTCAGAAGCGCAGAAGGAGTCCTTCTGGATGTTGTGGAGACACTCCTGGGATGTTTCTTCAGTCTCCTCTTGGCAGGGCCAGATCAGCAGGCAGTAGGGAGCTCAAGCACCACAGGGCAGCAGTTCCTAGGAACAGTCAGCTCCAGCAGAGTGGCAATCCTCCTAGCGCAGCAGTCTGTACTCCAGCAGAGTTTCTTCTTAAGTCCAGGGTGTAACAAAGAAGTGAGGCCAGGACCCTCCCTTATATATCTTTCACTCTAAGGGCTAGAAAGTGGTGGAAGTCTCTGGAAGGGTCTGGGGGCAGGGGCTTCTGGAAGAGTCCAGGGAGTTCTGGTATGTTCCCTGCCTTCCCTGACCTAGCTGTCACAGTGACGAGAGACAGGCCGTTAAGGCTACAGTGGGCAGCCCATCACAGCTCATCCCAGGGAAGAAGGTGTGAATCACCACTCCCACCTCCCAACCCAGGCAGGCTATCAGTATGCAGAGGGGAGGGGGGAGTCTGCAGCCTAATCTAAGTGTAGGCAGGAAAAGGTCCCCTTTATAAAAGTGGGATCCCTAGCGTAGTAATGCCCAAACCCTATATATCATTGGAAAGGGTTCCCCGCCCCGAATCCAACAAGACCAAACATGATAGACTTATTAGGTCCCTGTCAGAAGTTATTCCATAAGGAGAGGTTCCCAATATTAGCCTATGGAGGATTAGCCTTACTGCAGTAGCAGTGGCTTGTGGCAGATATGCCAGCCTCACGAGGTTTTAGGGGAGAGCACCTGCACCTCAGCACTGTTTAGCAGTGGTGAGGCGCCCAGAGTCCTAAGTCCAACAAAATATAGGATAAAAATGGGAGGCAAAAAGGGCAAAAATGTAGGGGAGACCACCCTAAGGCTGACAGGTCTAACACCTTGGTTGCATTAAAAGAATCTTCGTAACAGAGAAAATCTCCAAGTAGTTCCTCTTCTGTGCGCCATGGCTTAAAGAGTTGCAAAAGAGCTAAATAGTAAAATTCCCTTTTCTCTGGATTTTCGCAACTCAGTTTTCGATGATTAATCAAATGGCCTTTTCTCTGCTTCACTAGACATCCCACACCCAATGACAGCATATATTCCATTATTGATATCTTCTCTGATGGTCCTCTTATAAATATAGTTTTGCAGAACTTCATACAAACAACTGTTCTCAAGATGACTACTTCTATTTGGATAGTATGTATTCAACATGTTTGTCTTCAAAATATCTGTACTGTTTGGTTCTTTCTCCGCCAAATACTCAATTTCTTGTACGGATTTCAAAACTCGGTTTTGTGTTGTAGCAAGACCTAGACTTGCCCAAATAATTGTTCTAGACTTGGGGTAGAGACTTGCTGATGATAACCGATCAGAACATTCATATGCTCCAATTTCTCGATGCGACAACATCTCCAGACTGAAACTGTATAATTTTTTACTTATACTCTTTTCATGTGAAATGTCCTCCCACATTTCCTTCAGTTCTGTCTTTTCTTTTTTTGTGATGTAAGACGTCACATATCTAGCCACAGCAATAGAGTTGTCAGCAACGAACTGGATATCCATGTTAGCATTCCACATGGACAAAATCACTGGGTTGTAGTCGTTGATGTACTTGGACTCTTCGTTTCTTTTTAAATTGTATGTATTTGTTGGTGATTTCCTCGTCACAGTATGTCGCAGAGAAGACATCAAATTATTTACTCTTCCTTTAGAAATCACTGGTCGTGGAAACCCGAAACGACATTTTGTGTAGAACTTGTCCTTGTTTCTGAATTTTCGACGACAGTACTTTCCACAACGATGGTATTTAAAGCGTAAAACTTGTTGCCTTAAACTGTTTTCTTCGGTTGTTTTCGGAACAGCACATGTTGAATACTCTTCAATGAAGCTCATCACTGTCTCATCTGAATCTGTTCCAAATTTGGGTGCATCTTTAATCCACAACAACATATGTATGTGAGGAGCACCTCTCGCTTGATACTCCTTTCTCCAAAAGAAATCCAAAACCTTTCCAAGGGGAGGATTTTTTTTGTTGGTAATAAAAGACATCATAGCTTCAAATCTATGATTGAAATATCTGCATACATTCACTGGATCCAAAGAACACAGTTCTCCAGGTGTTTTGAATTCTATATTTTGTATATTTGCATTTGCCTCTCGTAGAAATTGAAGTAAGTCGTCCCATGCATACTCAGCACAGCTAAGAGTGAGGAACCATGTAGGAGTTCCTAAGTTTCTTAGCATACATTTCAATTCCCCATGACGACGGTACCAATACTCATTTGTACCACGCTGACATGCCATGAGATTGATTAGATGAGATTCCAAAATATTATCTTGCAGATTGACTTTCTCCATAGAGTCCCTCGCCGAAACATTTTGCAGATGTGCTCCACTTTTCAGTATATGGTTTACTGCATAAGAAAGCCCAGACAAGTCACTTTCATACAGTAGATGAAACAAATATGGAATGCATTGACGAAACCTTGGATCTTCAGCATATAATCTTTAAGTTCGATATTCAGATGCAGGAATTTGAAGTGGTCGCTCGTCATATCGTCCACCTCGACCTGTTGGAAATAAATGTGGAAAACAACAAGCTTCCAAACTTTCTTCCCATACCCTAATGGGACTTCCTTTTGCTGCTTTCATTTGAAACAAGTCAATTGCATTCCACATTACTTGTTTGGAATGCAAAGGATGAACAGTATAATGTTCATATATTTCTTCACTTCTAGACACATCAACTTTTTCAATTTGGCCAGCTGAACAATCACTGTCTTCATCTGCAGCTGTTTCCTCTGCTCCAACACATACATGTTTGTAGTACTCATTGTTTTTGACCAAATACAACGTTGCCTTTTTGACTTTCCTAACATCCACTAAATCTTGCCAGATTTTCTTACTCTTTGTCGGAACCCCATTAACTAGAATAACCAGAGGTTCCTCTTCCACTTTCTCCACACCAATTGTATCAATATTTTTCTTGAAATCTAGAGGCAAATAAACAACTCTTCCCTTTAATCCTCTCTGTAAATCTGAAGGAGGCAATTTCCCTATCTTAGGCTCCATGCGAACAATTGCCTGAAAAGGATGGACACATTGAATCAAAATAGACTCATATGTATGTAAATCCATCAATTCAGGAGGAATGTCTACCAACTCAAGATTATTATGAACAGCTCTAGCAGGCATTCTGTTTTGATTTAATTTATTATAACAATATTTACAAATACGCTGATCAGAACTCAAATCAAAAGAATTCTCCACCCACAAATAAGTTGCAAAATCCTTCCACTCATAATTATTTATCTTTTCACTTTTTACGTATAAATCAACTAATCTAGTTTGATGCTTATGATGAGTTCGTCGACAACACACACAAGTAAAATTAGGCCTTTCACTTGATTTCACCTTAAACCTGGTAATTTCCTGGTCAAACTTTTCTGTACTTGAAATCTGTACATTGTCTTCCACATTACCTTGACTTTCTGTGTCAATTTCTTCACTGTCCTCTTTTTCACCAAATATCAAATCTCAATTTCTTCACAAATCTTCTTCACATCTAATTCAGTTCCATGCAAAAGAGCACTGTTTAATTCTTTAAGCTTAAGTGCTGGACTTCTTGCATAATACAACCTTCTCACTAATTTCCTCATTTTGTTATGATGCACTGCTAACATCCTAAAATGATGAAAAACACTCTGACAGACTTTTCTAGAAAGACAAGCCAGTGAATGCCCTTGCAAACCTGTGTTTTCTCTCACTCTGCAAGGATTTAAGTCTTGCAACATCTTCATTTCTGTTTTAGACTTTTCTTAGTATATGTACGTAAGAAATTACGAAACAAATCGATTGAATCCTGTCGCACACTACAAATACTACTACACTTCCAAGTGTACACTGGACCCTTAGTACGTCTCCCTAAAACTTCATCAGTTAACACCTCTTCTGCTTCTCTAGGCACAAGTTTCTCTTTTTTAATCGGACAACCGTCTTTCACCTCATATGCTCGACCACTGGTGTCAACTGCATGCACTAAATCATTCTCCTGGAAGTAACTCTCCTCATTAAAAAATGGCTCACAACTTGAACTATGCATCCATTCTCCAGAAAAAACTTTGCAAAAATTAGTCCGATTAATTACTCTTTTCCATCTACTGTTTGATTTGAAAACATCAATTGTCTTGTTAAGTGTCCTAATTCTATTGATTATTAAAATAATTTTTTCTTAACTTCAAAAGCCTGATCAACAATCTTCTCTACACTTTTCTTTTTCTTATAAAAAACAGCTCTCTGTTTACATTTCTTAATGTTTTTTAACAAATTTAAAACCACCCTATTGCGAAACATTCGTTTACGAATGTCCCTAAATTGATTCTGCCTTCTATTCCTATACATATTATTCTCTCCTGCTCCAGTAGTAACATTTTTGGGGGGCCTCTCCTTCCTTTTCAAATGTGCTCTCTCCTTCTCTTTATCCACATTCTGACCAACATTTTTTTTTTGATCTAAATATGTTCCGTAAGAAAGACTTAGTTCTCTTACCAGGAGCTTTTTTTCTGTTTTTTGACATATTTGTTGTAGAGAAGTGCTGTAATTCCGTTGCTGTTTTTGATTTTTTCTGCTTGGCATATTTTCTTCTCCTCTGCCTTGAGGGCATATTTCCTTACTATTGAAATCTTGATTTCAATCTGTGGTAAAGAAAAAAATAACACATTATAGATCACTATTACCAAACAACAAAGCAATGACAATAAGCAAACAATATAAACACTAGTTTTCAAAATATCTAAGTTTATATCACAGCAACTATGTAACTAGGAGTAAGACAGAGAAAAAGAGCTAGAGGAACTAACACAAAAAGACAGAGAGACTCAGACAAAGAAACAGGTTGAGGGAGTAAAACATAGAGAAAGAGTAAGACAGAGAGAGTGTATAATATGTTGTAAGACAGAGAAAGAATGTAATAGGGAGAGGGAGTAAGTCAAAGAAAGGGATAAAGGGAGTAAGTCAGAAAAACGGTGTAACAGGGTGGAAGACAGAGGGAGGTGTAAGAGAATGTAACACAGAGAGAGGGTGTTAGAAGGTGAGAGGATGTAAAAGAGAGTAAAAGAGAGAGAGGCTGTAAAAGGGAGAGAGAGAGCGTAAGTTTGAGAGAGGGTGTAAGAGGGAGTAAATCAGAGAGAGGATGTAGCAAGGAGTATGTCAGACAGAGGGTGTAACACAAACAGAGGAAGAGAATAAAAAAGTCAGAAAGAGGGAGAAAGGGTATAAAACAGACAAATGATATAATAGGGAGTAACTCTGGGAGAGAATGTTACAAAGAGAAAGGTTGTAAGACGGAGTAAATCAGGAAGAGGATGTAAGAGAAAGTATGACTTACAAATTGCTGTAAAAAAGAGAGAGAGGGAATAAATTAGAGACAGGGTGTAAGAGAATGTAAGTCAAAGAAAGAGTGTAACAGAGTGTAACACAGAGTCAGGATGTAAAAAGGAATAAGTCAGAGAGAAGGTGTTAGAAGGGGACAGGTAGAAAAATAGAGTAAGTCAGGAAGAGAATATAATACAGACTAATACATTGTTAATAATCCTTGGTAAAGAAATGTTAGTGCATAAAGGAATTATATTTTCGAAATAAGTGAGGTTTCAGTAATATAATCAAATGCTTATACATATGACCTATGCTCTGTTTTGTAAATGTTATTTTAAAAAAGATTTCAGACACATGAATTGGTTTTACATTATTGACAAGGATTAGATAGTATCGCCATGATTAAAAAAATATTTTAGCACATTTTACAATCATGTTACCTGTGTTTCCTCAGATTAGTTAGCAGATTGTGCGGATGAGGTGAGGCCTGTCCAGGGGTGCAAAGGAGGTGAGGCCTGTGTCCATGAGTGCAGTGGAGAGGACTGACCTCCTCTGACCCTTGGACAAGCCTTACCTCATCTGTGTCCTCTGGACAGGCCTCAATGTATTGGGTATAATTGATGATAACTGGGTGCAGATGAGGTGAGGCGTGTCCAGGGGTGTAGATAAGCTGAGGCCTGTCTATGGATGCAGATGAGTTGAGGTCTATTCAGGGTTGCAGATCAGGTGAGGATTGTCCAGGGGTGCAGAGGAGGTGAGGTCTGTGTTGAAGAGTGTAGTGGAAGAGAGGTCTGTCCAGGGGTACAAAGGAGGTGAGTCCTGTGTCTAAGAGTGCAGTGGGGGATAAGCTTCATGAAGTGTAGTCCACTGCACTCTTAGACACATGCCTCACCACCTATGCTCCGCAGGAAAGGCCTCTCTCTCACTACAGTCTTGAACACAGGCCTCACCTCCTCTATACCTCTGGACATGCCTCATCTCATCTGCACAATCTACTTCCTAATCTGAGGTAGCACAGGTGACATCATTGTGAAAGGTTCAAATATATTTATTTAATCATGCAGACACTATTTATTCCTTCTCAAAAATGTAAAAGCCATTGATTTGCCCCAAACCCGTTTTTTAAATAACATTTTAGACACAGAGCGCATGTCCTATGTACAAGCATTCAGTGGCCATGAGTGCAGTGGAGAGGACTGACCTCCTCTGACCCTTGGACAAGCCTTACCTCATCTGTGTCCTCTGGACAGGCCTTAATGTATTGGGTATAATTGATGGTAACTGGGTGCAGATGAGGTGATGCGTGTCCAGGGGTCTAGATAAGCTGAGGCCTGTCTAGGGGTGCTGATGAGTTGAGGTCTATTCAGGGTTGCATATGAGGTGAGGATTGTCCAGGGGTGCACAGGAAGTGAGGCCTGTATTGAAGAGTGTAGTGGAAGAGAGGTCTGTCTAGGGGTACAAAGGAGGTGAGGCCTGTGTCTAAGAGTGCAGTGGGGGATAGGCTTCATGAAGTCTAGTCCACTGCACTCTTAGACACAGGCTTCACCACCTATGCTCCCCAGGAAAGGCCTCTCTCCCACTACAGTCTTGAACACAGGCCTCACCTCCTCTGTACCTCTGGATATGCTTCACCTCATCTGAACAATCTACTTCCTAATCTGAGATAACACAGGTAACATCATTGTGAAAGGTTCAAATATATTTATTTAATCATGCAGACACTATTTATTCCTTCTCCAATATGTAAAAGCCATTGATTTGCCCCCAAATCGTTTTTTAAATAACATTTTAGACACAGAGCGCAGGTCCTATCTACAAGCATTCAATTTCACTACTGAAACCTCACTATTTCACAAAATACAAATCCTCTATCTTGCAAATGTTGATACCAAGCATTATCAAAAAACATGACACAAACCAACAGCAAAGAAGCTCAATCTGCTTCCTAATCTGAGGTAACACAGGTGACATCATTGTGAGAGGTTCAAATATATTTATTTAATCATGCAGACACTATTTATTCCTTCTCAAAAATGTAAAATTCATTCATTTGCCCCCAAATCGTTTTTTAAATAACATTTTAGAAACAGAGCGCAGGTCCTATGTACAAGCATTCAATTTTACTACTGAAACCTCACTATTTCACAAAATACAAATCCGCTATTTTGCAAATGTTAATACCAAGCATTATCACAAAACATGACACAAACCAACAGCAAAGAAGCTCAATGTGCTTCCTAATCTGAGGTAACATAGGTGACATCATTGTGAGAGGTTCAAATATATTTTTTTAATCATGCAGACACTATTTATTCCTTCTCAAAAATCTAAAAGCAATTGATTTGCCCCAAAATCATTTTTTAAATAACATTTTAGAAACAGAGCGCAAGTCCTATGTACAAGCATTCAATTTCACTACTGAAACCTCACTATTTCACAAAATACAAATCCGCTATTTTGCAAATGTTAATACCAAGCATTATCAAAAAACATGACACAAACCAACAGCAAAGAAGCTCAATGTGCTTCCTAATCTGAGGTAACACAGGTGACATCATTGTGAAAGGTTTCAAATATATTTCTTTAATCATGCAGACACTATTTATTCCTTCTCAAAAATGTAAAAGCCATTGATTTGCCCCAAAATCGTTTTTTAAATAACATTTTAGAAACAGAGCGCAGGTCCTATGTACAAGCATTCAATTTTACTACTGAAACCTCACTATTTCACAGAATACAAATCCTCTACCTTGCAAATGTTAATACCAAGCATTATCAAAGAACATGACAGAAACCAACAGCAAAGAAGCTCAATGTGCTTCCTAATCTGAGGTAACACAGGTGACATCATTGTGAAAAGTTCAAATATATTTAGTTAATCATGCAGACACTATTTATTCCTTCTCAAAAATTTAAAATTCATTCATTTGCCCCAAAATCTTTTTTTAAATAACATTTTATAAACAGAGCGCTGGTCCTATGTACAAGCATTCAATTTCACTACTGAAACGTCACTATTTCACAAAATACTATTCCTCTATCTTGTAAATGTTAATACCAAGCATTATCAAAAAACATGACACAAACCAACAAGTAAGAAGCTCAATCTGCTTCCTACTCTGAGTTAACACAGGTAACATCATTGTGAAAGGGTCACATTTATTTCTTTAAGCATGCAGACACTATTTATTCCTTCTCAAAAATGTAAAAGCCATTCATTTTCCCCAAAATCGTTTTTCACATCACATTTACAAATGCTTTGGGAGATTGAGAACAGTGTCACACACACACACCAATATTTCTTCAGCAGAGCAAAAGGTATGTACTCCAAGCACTGCAACCATGAATGGCTCAGAAAATCTCTAATTCTACACACATATTCCTCATGGTAACCAATCAAAACTCTTCTCTCTCTATTTTCAAACCAACACCCTTCCCCCCTCAGCCCTTTCTACCTGTTACCATAGCAACTCCCTCCTCACTGAGCCCTCAGGTTTAAAAGTTTATTCTACAATGTTGCAAATGAACTTAGCAAGGATGTTTGACCTCTCAATACACCAGCTTATCCGGTGCAATGTTTCTTTAAATGACTTTTTCTTAACCATTCAAATTACTTTTTTCACAGAACAGAACCATGCACCCTAACTTTCAGTTTTCAACTATCTAAATCCACCAATCATTGCTTCTGATTCAAGAGCACTGGAACTCCACAGTTTTTTTTGTTGCAAACTCCTACTGTTCCAACTGCCATTTCATTCCCACACTTCATCTGACTGCACCAGAACCTCCTCTTACCATGTATTCTTCTCTGGATTATTGGACATAGCTACATCCACTGGGCTCAAAGGTATGCAACTACCAGAAATGTTCACAACCTTGATTTACCAAATGTACACATCAAATGGATTGGCCAAAGAGGATTGAGACATCATCAATTGATACCACTGGTGAAAACCTTTTTGCATCTGCCACACCCTCACCTCATAATTCTGCACTGTGGTGGAAATGACTTAGGCACTTTGACTGGGGTAGGTCTGGAAATGCTTTTAAAGGACACCTTTGAGCGATTGATGGCACTTTTTCCTCAAACTGCCTTGGTATTTTCCAATATATGCCAAAGACAGAAATGGAAGTGGTCCAACCAATTTTGTCCACAGTTTGAGAAAGCACGGAAACATGTGAATAAATCTGTTTCTGCTTACATGAGAGACTATGGAATGGGTTCAATATACAACAATAACTTGCGTTACAACATGCAAGATATCTACAGAGGAGATGGTGTGCACTTCTCAGATGAGGGGAATAGAATATTCCTCCTGAATTTAAGACTGTGCATTGGAACCTACTTGTAGGTACCTAAATCAGCCACAGAACCCAAAAGCTCTTTTCAGGGCTACCCTACCTCTGATCACTCAAATTGATTATTTTACTCTAACTTTGTTCACTGTTTTTCACCAAAGTACGCTCCCCGGTACACGTACCGGGCGCTCCCCCCGCGGAAAAAAAAAAAAAAATTGTTTTTTTTGGCCTATATGGGCCTCCTAAGCCCCCCTCAGAAAACCTAGGGTGTCAGAGGGTGTCTACCGTGTCCCCTTTTACCCATTCCCAACATTGTTTGTCCTCCATCTTGTGTCTCAAATCTACCGAAACACAAGATGGAGGACTCCCGTAGCGCTGCCGGTGCGCGTAACGGGGCGCGCACCGGTAAGCGCTCCCAAAAATTTTTACAAGTTAATTTACATAAAAACCACTGGAGACACTTTCACCAAATATAGAATAGGCCCTACTACATACCAGTCCCTACCATTTTCCCAAATTTGGTGGAATTCCATTGAGCCATTTGAGCTGTAGCCCTGTCTAAATATCCTGAGGTAAATTACATGACAAAAACACATATGAAGTGTTAGGATTTACAACCAATTAAAATGTTACTTTCATTTTCTACTTTTTTTTCCTGACATTTGATTGGTTATGTACATGAATATAAATTAAAAATGAGAGGGAAACACGGCCATTTTGACTACAACTACCTGAGATACATCTTGAAAGAATTTTCTCCATTTATCTTCATCACCTTTTAATAAGGTAAGTTGGTAATTTGTAAGGGGCACTTTAAGTTAATTTGTAAAAACGTTTTCTGATAGTTATTTACTGTCCCTCTGTTATAGTTATAGATTGAGATAGGCTTCTCTGTTATAGTTATGGATTGAGTTAGGCTTCTCTGGTATAATTATGAATTTACTTAGGCTTCTTCACATACACTTTTTTATATTTCTACTTCCTACCTCATACCATACACTGCCCAAAGATAACTTCACTGTTAAAAACTCAGAAGTACCTCTCTGAACTCAAACCCAACAGTGCCCTAACTCTACTGATATAGTTATTTTTTATGCAATTTACAGCAAGAAAATGGAAGATACACCACAGACCAACAATATTTCTTTCGAAATAACTGATGAGCAGATTCATTTCGAAATAACTGATGAAGAGATTCTTCAAGAAGATTTATTTGACTTCCTTGATGAGTCTCTTGACCAAGAATTCATAGACTGTGTAGATAATATGGAATCATGCAGTACAAATTTGGAGGAGATTTCGGATAATGAAATGTTGCAAGTGTTATTAAATTATGAAAATTCAGAATAATAATTTAAGATTTAATAATAAAAAATTGTTTGAGACATTATTCATTTTTATATGTAATTCATGAAGTAGTACCAAAATGATTTTAATATAAAGTGAGACTTACAGTATACTGTGCAACTTTTTTGTGTTACATAGTAAGTTTGCTCATAGTTACTTCCTTTCTCCTACTATATTATCTCGAATGTGTATTTGACATTACTTTTTGATCTACAGCCTCCTTTCTCCCACTGTCTGTCTCTAATGCACCATATCACCACCAATTTTGTGTAGATTCAGAAGAAATGTAATACTTGAAAACATCATAAGGGAGCAGGGTAGACTACCCATGATCCCATAGGCTTTCTAAAGGAGTGCTTAAAGGATCTGTTTCTGCTTTCCTGACACAATATGGTATGGATTCCATATACCACAATAACTTCTGTAACAACATGCAAGATATCTGCAGAGGAGACGGTGTACATTGAATTTAAGACTCTGTATTGGTACCTACATGCTGGTACTTAAATCACCCACACAACACAACAACTCTGTGCAAAGCTACCTTACCTCTAAGCACTTTAAATTATTATTTTACTGTTTCACTGGGTTTTCCCCTTGGTACGCTCCCTGGTACGCTCCCCGGTGCGCGTACCGGGCGCTCCCCCCGCGAAAATCGAAAATAAAATTGTTTTTTTTTTTCCCCGCGGGGCCCTTTTATGGCCCCCACATCAAACCTAGGGGGTCAGGGGGGGGTCTAACCTGCCCCCTTATGGTCATTTCCCCCTTTGTTTTTGCCATCTCTTGTGTCTCGATCCTACCGAGACACAAGATGGCGGCCGCTCCGGACTGTTTGGAATGTTGACAGACACCCGAGAGCCAATCAGCTTTCCGTGCGCGAACTCGTGTTACGCGCCGGGTGCGTTCCCTGGTGCGCGTACCGGGGCGCGTTTATAGATATATATATTCTTTTGAACCTAAATTACTCAAAATCCTCTGGAGCACATATCTTGAGACATAGCAAAGGCACATCGGGCTACCAGTCCCTACAATTTTGCCAAGTTTCGTGGGAATCCATTCAGCCGTTCGGGCTAAAAGTGAGTCCAACCGCCCTATGGAAATTAACATGGGGAAAACACGTTTTGGGACCCCCCTTTTATCTCAGCCCTCTCTTAACGAATCCCCCCCAAACTTTCAGGGAAGGAGCGGAGCAGAGCGGGCCATCTAATTTGCGAAATTCGTCCACTGGCGCCAAAGTTATTCCCAATAGAATGTTGCGGATTTCCTATGGAAACTAGGTCCTAACTATAACTACCTACTGGCGACCGCCAGTAGGATATATATATATATATATATATATATATATATATATATATATATATATATATATATATATATATATATATATATATATATATATATATATATATATATATATATATATACATATATATATATATATATATTTATATATATATATATATATATATATTACCTACTGGCGGTCGCCAGTAGGTATATATAGTTAGGATTTTTTCTCTATGGGTTTTTTGAAAATTCTATGTCTAATAACTTTGGCGTTTGTGGACGGAATTGGCTGAAATTTTCAGGAAAATGGCACATTTTGTTTCTGAGCAGCCCTTGAAAATTTAGGGGGGGTTCGTCCAGTGGGGGCCGAGAAAAAAGGGGGGTCCCAAAACGTGTTTTTAACATTGAGTTTTCCATAGGGCGGTTGGCCTCACTTTTAGCCCGAACGGCTGAATGGATTTGCACGAAACTTGGCAAAATTGTAGGGACTGGTAGCCCGATGTGCCTTTTGTAGGTCTCAATATATGTGCTCCAGTGGATTTTGAGAAATTAACGTTTAAAAAAAGATATATATCTGTAACAGCGGACCGGGCAGCGCACTGGTTCGCGGACTTTTCGCGCAACGGAGCTTTGTGAAGCGAAGCTGATTGGTTCTCCGGCGTCTGTCAACATTCCAAACAGTCCGTAGCGGCCGCCATCTTGTCTCTCGGTAGGATCGAGAGACAAGAGGAGGTCAAAACAAAGGGGGAAATAACTATAAGGGGGCATAGTAGATCCTCGCTGACCCCCTAGGTTTGATGTGGAGGTTTTAAAAGGGCCCCGCGGGGCAAAAAAAAATAATAATAATAATAATTGAACGGCTGAATGGATTTGCACGAAACTTGGCAAAATATTAGGGACTGGTAGCCCGATGTGCCTTTGCTAGGTCTCAATATATGTGCTCCAGTGGATTTTGAGAAATTAACGTTCAAAAAAAGATATATATCTGTAACAGCGCTCCGCTTCGCGTAACGGAGGTTTGCGAAGCTGATTGGTCATTCTGTCACTGGGCTATAGTTGGGCTACATCTGGCTGATATTTGGGCTACATTTGTTTTTTTGTGTGTCTGGCGGCCATCTTTGGGCTACATTGGGCTACATTGGGCTTCATTGGGCTACATTCGGCTAATTAGCAAATAGCTCATCGCAAACTAGGAATGGTAAAGAATCGCTATTTATTCCTTAAAGTTCGCTATTTAGGAAATGCAAATAACTTTGATGATACATATGGCGGTTCATCTCTAACAAGATAAGAAGCATAGGGATACATTTATGATGACTGGCGCATCACCAGGGATGTGTTAGTCATTTTGTGCCGCTGTTCCGTCACCTATGGTGTGCTGCATTTACAATGCGGCGCATCATGGGGCAAAAACAGCACAGATGCGTGATGTATCTGTGCCGTAAAGGTGGCGCATTGCTGGAGTTGTATCGCAAGTGTGATGAAGCTCCAGCAAGGGTCGGGGGTGCCCCTGTCGCAGGGTTTCTGTTCTCACACAGAACTGTGGACAGAGGATTGGAACCTCGGCGAATTAGGGTGTCCCAAAACTCACGTTAGTAATCAAAAACTCCTTAGCAAGCTAGGTACAGTGTCACATTGGATATAACAAACTCTCAATGTTTAGACAATCCAGAATATGAACTTATAGTACCTCAGGATACGTGGAACTCATGAACAGTCGGTCGTTATAGATTTCTTAGAAACCAGAACATGGAGTTAAGAAGAACAGATGTGTATTTGAAATGTTTATTTACTAATGCCGTCTTCTCAGGCGTAGTACCTTAGATAATAAAAGTACACATATTATCAGTAGCAAAATTACCAGCATAGTTACTAGTACATAAAAAGTGAATGGTGATAGTATGTTAACATGCTGTAAATGAATAAGAGTTAGCAACACTTATAAGCAGCCGCGGGCCGTGGAGGGAGTTACGGTGAGGCAGGGAGGCGGGGAGGGGGAGAAGCAGGGTGGAGAATACAAGTACACATATTATCAGTAGCAAAATTACCAGCATAGTTACTAGTACATAAAAAGCGAATGGTGACAGTATGTTAACATGCTGTAAATGAATAAGAGTTAGCAACACTTATAAGCAGCCGCGGGCCGTGGAGGGAGTTACGGTGGGGCAGGGAGGCGGGGAGGGGGAGGGGCAAGGTAGAGAGGGCTCCACCCTGCTTCTCCCCCTCCCCGCCTCCCTGCCCCATCGTAACTCCCTCCACGGCCCGCGGCTGCTTATATCTCACCCTCCCTAATACACATATTATATTATTTGCTAAGAAGGTCTCTTTGTGTTGGTTTAGGGCGTGCCCATACTTTAGTGTCTTAGATTTGAAGGAATCACATCAGCATACACCAGCTCTCTCTTCATGTGAACCGCATCAACTGTTGTGTATGTGTGTTCGGCAAAGCAATATAAAACCCGCCTCATGCCCAGAATTGGCAGAAGTTGCACTTATGTTATGAGTATGAAGTCGTGGAGATCAGACCTCATAACAATTCTGTATCGTGTTGTTCTTGAAACTTTAGCACTCGCTGTACAGATATAGTTTAACAAGTAAAGCAGATAGTAGACCAATAACATATTATTCTCATGTAAACCACGATGAACTACTAGGTGGAAAGCTAAAGCAACAACTAAGTGTCGTGTGCAGAAGTTGCAAAAAAGGAAAAATGGCGTTTAAACCGGTAATGAGCCCATGCTAACTTAACACGGTGTAAAGATATCCAGGACCTAGATGACACCTTCTCATGATCCGGAAACGAACTGAATAAGATAATAGAAGTGCCATCTCATGAGAGCAGATTGCAAGTTTATATGTAGACGGTCCGCAAGGTAAAGCATTAAAAACTAGGAAAATGTAATGCTAAAGAAAAATAAAACAGCCAAGTACTTTATCGAGTCTTAAGCCAATAGGCAAGGTAAATAATAAAAACTTGACAAATAAGTCAATGAATTGTCAATGAAATGCTAGTACTCAGCATATCAAACATGAAAAAGGTCTATGACATAACTGTGTATGCAAAATAAGCTGCAACAGCCTCCAATAGGAAGTCACCGTCTTCATCCGAAAACAGTTCAGCCATCCAATTTAAAAGCGGAAAAGAACATACGTGCTCTCCCAGCACCGGATCCTCTATCACCATCAGAGGACAGCTCGGTGGGTTTTCAAGAAAGCTCTGTTCCAAGAAAGACTGTGCTGCCGCCAGTAAATTCCAGGGACCAAGTAGTCCATGCATCAATGCCACAGCCATAATCCTTTCGCCAGGACAAACCAACTCGTGAGTAATGATAGGAGTCATCAGCTGATTAAAGTCGACGTCAGGAGAAACCGGTCCGCAGAGACACAAATCAATGGCCCAATCGAAATCACAGGTCAGGCAGTGAAATACAGGCTGGACACAGGTGAAGTAGGAGAACCGAAAAGATAATCCATATGCCGTGCTTAATATCACCAACGGCATTGTGCCATAATATTCTAGCATGCGATTGCGGAACAGTGTCAGCAGCTGCAGGGTCGGAGGTTGCATAGGAGGGACATCCATATTTAAAAATGTAAAAAAGCACAAGAGCGTCCGCTGGTAATGCAAGTAAAAATGCCAATCTACGAACCAGAGTGCAGAAAATACAATGAAAGGAAGCAGGGATGACTCCAAAGATTTTCTCAAATGAAGTCACGAGACCACTGGTAACAACTTTAAAAAAGTGTGCCAGGGACTTTGTGGAGGATGCGTTAAAGATAGTCGGAAACATGTTGCTGAAATTGAAAGGCAAATCTTAATTGAAAAGGGTGTGCACCTCTGTATGGGTGTTCGCTATGTGAAGTACGAAAGTTTCACGGGCCGAACTCAAGGCCACCTCTCTCTGAGACAAAAGAGCTCTTATTCTTGCCATGCCGTTGAAACGTGTCCCAAGGTTGGTATTTGTGGCCAGATTGAAAACTCCCTATGTTCATGTGTGGGAGGAAATAGAACATTTCTGCAGCAAATAACCCGTTCACTTACTGTTACGATAAAAGGAATACTTTTAATTAACTCAGAACAATCTTCATTATTGAGCATCAAATAACTACCATTTTCCAACAACTTGAACGTGGGGATGATAGCAGGAACTGGCGTGCCTTGCAACACGCAAGCCATATTTGGTCGGTGTTTGTTGCATGAACCGTGTAACTGTATGTGCCTACACATTAGTGAATGATCTGGCGTCTCAGTGCATTCCTCTCCATTCAGATAAACTTCTTGATCATCTTTGAAACATCTGTATGTGTATGGAAGCGACCAGACCTCATGAAGAAAAGCACTACCTAAAGGTTCATAACGACCTATTGGTATATATTTCATACAATTTGAAAACTTATATAAAGCAAAAGGCAGCGTTATTAAACCGTGGATAAGGCATGTTGCCAAAAAACCCGCAATCCTCTGCTGATGATGTCACTGAGCATGTCATGAATGATGTAATATGTGACATCATCAGCAGTGGATTACGGGTAATGGTATCTCTAGTTTACTCCCTTATAGCTGTGTTTCTTTTAACATAAGTGTCTGTTTCCTTCCCTTATACTTACTGTTTTTGGTTCGCTTCCGGTTCGCGTACCAGCGAGCGAACTAGGAAGCGAACTAAGAGAAATAGAGGTTGGCACAGTTCCAAATATTGTACCAATTTTTTAATAACGGGGAGGTAGTTCTGAAAAGAACTTTTATTTTTATTTTTCTGAACATTTTTTTTACTGTTTTTGAATTTTTCGGAACAGTTTTATATTTTTTTGGGTTTTTCTTGGAGGGGGCAATGAAAACGATTCATTGTAAAGGGCTCAACAGGAGCAACAAAACAAAAAAAAGAAGTATTTATTATTTTGGGCGTTTCGGACAAACTTGCATATGATAGTCAATAGCTCTGTTGATCAGAGTGATGCTTTTTTCTCCGTAGGAAATGAATCCATCGCAAAATGCGCAGATGTGTTTTACATCACCAAATCTCATTTGTATATTTGGCACCATCTCCCTGCCCTCTGGTCCCGTTACTTCCGGTACAACAGATCTTCTGGCCATAATAGGGAGATTATCTAGGTCGTTCCGAAACTGTGCAGCACTGTAGTTGTTAGGATGCCACCTAGTCATATGGCGATGCATTGTGTAGTTTCCGAAACTGTATTTTTTGTCGGTCCCTCTGGACAGTCTATCTTGACATATAAGGCAAGTTACGTATCTTGCATTTACTTTTTTCTGACCTTTGGGAATTTTAAAAAATTGCCAAATGAAGTTTTCTTTCCGGTGAGACGTCCTGGGCTGCTCAGGCAAAAACTGCCTCTCTTCGTGCTCGTCCTCCTGTTCCTCTTCTTCTTCTTCTTGTTGAATTACAACTTGAGCAGGTGGTCCACTCTTCCTTGGATGTGGTGGAGGTGGTGGGGAAGCACCAGCTGAAGCTACTAAAGAAGCCATTGCTCAGTGATCACAAAGGGTCTTTCTCTCACAATGATGAAAGTCAGAGTGAGGAAAGAAGGAGGGATTTTCATCATTTGGGAAAAACAAGAGTTCTCAACCAATCAAAAGTGTTCATTTTAGATTATATGACCTAGTCTTACATCATTAGGAAACCAAAAGTGAAATGAACCAATGAAAAGTGTTATTACCAAGTCACATGACTTGCTGTGTTTACGTTAAGCGCTTTGCAGGGCCTCCCGGTTTGCTTCCAGAAACCTGCGCTTTGCGACTCGCTTCGCGTACCAGTTCGCTAACGTAGCACGTCATATGACGTATCACGCGACAACGTGAAACGTCATGCGGACGGGAGGCGTCACGATGTTGTTTTCTAACGCGGCACTTGCGGTAAAGAAACGTTTACCGGCTCGCGGTCTATTTCGCGGCATCAAGGTCAGCTAACGGGAAGCTTCCCGATTCGCGAAGCGGGAACGAAGAAAAAAAAATATTTAAAAAAAAAATTATTCATAAACATATAAAATATATTTTTGGATTTAAAGAAGAATACATTTTACAGCTACAAATATTAGCTGTTAAAAAACCAATGAAATTCACAGAAAAAACCATAGGTTATAGACCATATATAGTTAGGAATTAGCATTTACAAAACCTTGAAAATTCACTGAAAAAACCATAGGTTATAGACCATATATAGTTAGGAATTAGCATTTAGAAAACCTTATTTTACTCACACAAAACCATTGAAATTCCATATATAGTTAGTTGCACTAACTATATATCGCGCACCCGCAATCCACTGCTGATGATGTCACATATTACATCATTCATGACATGGTCAGTGACATCACTGATGACATCACTGATGACATCTCAAATGACATCACTGATGACATCACTGATGACGTCTCATTTGGCATCATTCTTGTGCTAATACGATAAACCTCTTCAGACTCTAATATAACCTTAGATACACTCAGTGTATACAGACACTCACACACTGCCACTCATCCATGGAGTTACTCACACACCCAGTCAGTCATGCAAAGAAACAATCTCACCTCCATTTCTTCAACTATACATTTATACACACCTTACTTATTGAAACATATACTAACACATATTTACTCTCTTATACAATCCCTGATACAAGTTCACAATGATCGATACAACCACTCACTCAGTGGCTCTCATGCACAGTTATTTATATATGCCAACTCTCACATGTACTGTGTTTTACATATGTACTTACTATGACATGTAGCATTGAGATATCCATTCACTCATCAATACACTCATGCACACAGTCAACTGCCCATGTAGCTGTTTCCACATGCACTCTTGAACTCATACACCTAGTGAATAAACTGCTCACACATCTATGCACAGAGTCACACACCTTCCAGCCACCCCCACACAAACTCAATCTCCCATAGAAATACTTGGGCAACCAATTAATAACACATATAGCCTCTCGTATAGCTAATGATCAACACATGCAGCAGTTTACATCACAACAGACATAATGATGCACAAATTAAGACAGTTTAGTCACTAACCCATGCATTCAGTGAGACACATTTAATCACTCACTCATACAGTCAGTCACGCACCTACTAAATCCTTCATCCAGACACTTATACATCCACTCATTCTTCAATATCTAAGACATATTTTAACTTTACAGAAACATACAGTCACTGGATGTTGTCATCAGTGATGTCATTTGAGATGTCATCAGTGATGTCATCAGTGATGTCACTGACCATGTCATGAATGATGTAATATGTGACATCATCAGCAGTGGATTGCGGGTGCGCGATATATAGTTAGTGCAACTAACTATATATGGAATTTCAATGGTTTTGTGTGAGTAAAATAAGGTTTTCTAAATGCTAATTCCTAACTATATATGGTCTATAACCTATGGTTTTTTCAGTGAATATATATATATATATTACCTACTGGCGGTCGCCAGTAGGTATATATAGTTAGGATTTTTTCTCTATGGGATTTTTGAAAATTCTATGTCTAATAACTTTGGCGTTTGTGGACGGAATTGGCTGAAATTTTCTGGAAAATGGAACATTTTGTTTCTGAGCAGTCCCTGAAGATTTGGGGGGGTTCGTCAAGGGGGGGCTGAGAAAAAAGGGGGGTCCCAAAACGTGTTTTTAACATTGAGTTTTCCGTAGGGCGGTTGGCCTCACTTTTAGCCCGAACGGCTGAATGGATTTGCACGAAACTTGGCAAAATTGTAGGGACTGGTAGCCCGATGTGCCTTTTGTAGGTCTCAATATATGTGCTCCAGTGGATTTTGAGAAATTAACGTTTAAAAAAAGATATATATCTGTAACAGCGGACCGGGCAGCGCCCCGGTTCGCGGACCGGGGCGCGTACCGGAACTTCGCGTAGCGAAGCTGATTGGTTCTCCGGTGTCTGTCAACATTCTAAACAGTCCGGAGCGGCCGCCATCTTGTCTCTCGGTAGGATTGAGAGACAAGAGGAGGTCAAAACAAAGGGGGAAATAACCATAAGGGGGCATAGTAGATCCTCCCTGACCCCCTAGGTTTAATGTGGAGGCTTTAAAAGGGCCCCGCGGGGCAAAAAAAATAATAATTTGTTTTTTGTTTTTTTGCGTGGGTAGCGCCCGGTCCGCGAACCGGGAAGCGTTCTGGGCAGCGTACTGCAATGAAAAATGAATGATAGACTTTTTAAATGCTGTATGTTAATTGATTGTTGGTTTTGTTGATTATTTTTTATTTTCTTTATTTTTTAAGCATTTTTTTTATTGTGATTGTGTTTCATAATTTATTAAACTTTCTAACATTTCATTGTCAGAAATGTCATAATTATCATTGAATATACATTGTAGTCTCTGAGGGTGTAAAATGTCCTCATTTTCAAGGAGGTTATCTACTGCTTGTACACATTGCAGTAGTTCTTTGTCCCAAGTTTCATCGAAAAATTCAATATCATTTTCATCAATGATTTCTTGGCTGCTCTCTTGCAGGACAATTTGAAATTCAACTTTCTGTTCGCCTTCCATTTTGCCTGAAATTTAGATTAAAAAAATATATATTAGTAGAGATAGGGCACTGTTGGGATTAATTTTAGATAGGCAGTTTTTATCAGTGAATTTATCTTTGGGCAGTGTATAGTATCAGAGTAAAAGTAGGAATATAAAAAAGTGTATGTGATTTAACGTAATTAAATTCATAATTATACAAGAGAAGCCTAACTCCATCCATAACTATAACAGAGAAGTCTATCTAAATCTATAACTACTACAGAGGGATAGTATATAACTATCAGAAAAAGTTTACCATATTAACTTATAGTGCACAATATACTTCAGTTTTAAAAATAAAAACTTACCTTTAGAAAGAAGTTGAAGGAATTAGTGAAAATACTATTGAAATGTACACCAAGAAGTAGTAGTCAAAATGGCTGTGTTTTCTTCTCTTCCTTTATATATATTCAGGTATATAACCAATGAAATGTCAGGTAAAAAAAGTAGAAAATGAAAGTAACATATTAATTGGTTGTCAATTCCAACACTACAGGCCTACAGGCTAAATGGCTAAATGGAATTCCAATCAAATTTGTGAAAATGGTAGGGATTGGTATGTAGTATGAGCTAATCTATATTTGGTGAAATTGTCTCCAGTGGCTTTTCTGTGAACTTTTCTGTGAACTACTTTCCCACCTTTTTTGATGGTGGGATTCCCAGGGAGCGACCCGGTACGCGAACCGTTGAGCGCCCCGGTTCGCGAACCTTAAGCGTTACGGGAGTCCACCATTTTGTGTTTCGCTCGAATTAAGATACAAAATGGAGGGCAAATAATGTTCAGAATGGGTAGAAGGGGGCACGGTAGACTTATCTTGACCCCCTAGGTTTTGTGAGGGTGGCTGAGGAGGCTTATATGTGCGAAAAAAAACCATTTTTTAAAAAAATTTCGCGAGGTTAGCTCCCGGTTCGCGTACCGGGTAGCGTCCCAGGGAGCGTACTTTGTTGAAAATTAGTGAAAAATGTTAGAGTAAAATAATAATTGTGAGTGATCAGATGTAGGGTAGCTCTGAGAAGAGCTTTTGGGTTTATGGTACATTTAGGTACTTATAAGTAGGTACCAATGCACAGTCTTAAATTCAGAGTGAAAATTCTGTTGCCCTCATCTGAGAAGTGAACTCCATCTCCTCTGTAGATATCTTGCATGTAGTAACGCAAGTTATTGTTGTACAGGGAGCCCATTCCATGGTCTCTCATGTAAGCTGAAACAGATTTGTTTACATGCTTCCTCGACTTCTCAATTTGTGGACAAAATTGGTTTGACCACCTCCATTTCTGTCTTTGGCATATATTTGAATATACCAAGGCAGTCTGAGGAAAAAGTGCCATCAATTGCTCAAAGGTGTCCTTTAAAAGCATTTCCAGACCTACCCCAGTCAAAGTGCCCAAATCATTACCTCCACAGTGCACAATTAACAGGTCAGGTTTGGGCAAATGCATAAAGGTTTTCACCAATGGTATCAATTGGTGACATTTTAATCCTCTGTGGCCAAACCACTTAATTTCCACATCTTGTAAATTGAGGTTAGGTAATTTTCTGTTCTCAGCATACCTGTGAGCCCAGTGAATATAACTATGTCCAACAATCCAGACAGAAAACATGGTGAGAGGAGGTTCTCCTGCAGTCAGATGAAGTGTGGCAATGAAATGGCAGTTGAAAAAATGAGAGTTTAAAATGAAAAAAACTGTGGAGTTTCTGTGTTCATGAAGCAGTAACAGTGATTGGTGGATTTTGATTACTGAAAACAGAAAGTTAGGGTGCATGGATGTGTTCTTTGAAAGATGTATTTTGAGTGGTCAATAAAAAATCATTAAATGAAAGATTGCAGTGGATACGCAGGTGCACTGAGAGTTCAGAGTTCAATTGCAACATTGTTGTGTGAACTTGCAAACACCAGAGGTCTTCCAAGAGGTGGTTGCTATGCAGAAAAGGCATGAAATGGCAGAGGGGGGAAGGGTTTTCATTTGAAAAAAAGTGAGGGAAGAGTTTTGATTGGGTGACATGAGAGATATGTGTGAAGAATTACAGCATTTCTGTGCTTTTGATAGCTGCAGACTCTGGAGTGCATACCTTTTGCTCTGCTGAAGACAAATTGGTGTGTTTCTGAGACTGTTTTCAAACTCAAAGTATTTGCTAAGGTGAGAAAATATTTCTTTAATTTAGATAGAGAATAGTGTGCTTTAAGGAAAAAATTATGAATTATGTGGCGCAAATTGCTTGTAAATATGCTCCCATCTGTGCATGGAAAATTTAGATTTTGAATGTTTGTGTTACATAGCCATGTTAAAAGTGATACAAACATGCTGCAAAGGCAATTAAAAAACGCTTTTATGTGTCTTAAGGACATTTTAAGTAATTTTCCCATGTGCAGTGTTTTGAAATTATGATTTGAAAATCGTTTTTGGGGAAAAGGAATTGTTTTTAAATTTATGACAAGGACATAATGGTGTATGCTTCTTTATGCGGCAATTGACTGTCCCTGATGTTATTTTTCCCATTTTAATGTAAGACCTTTCTCTGTGGCGCAAATTGCTTGTAAATATGGTCCCACCTGTGCATGGCAAATTTAGATTTTAAATGTTTGTGTTACATAGCCATGTTAAAAGTGACCCAACGATGCTGGAAAGGCAATCAAAAAACACTTTCATGTGTCTTAAGGACATTTTAAGTCATTTCCTCATGTGCAGTGTTTTCAAATTATGATTTGAAAATCGTTTTTGGGGAAAAGGAATGGTTTGTAAATTTATGACAAGGACATAATGGTGTATGATTCTTTATAAGGCATTTCAGTGTCTCTGATATCATTTTTCACATATTACATTAAAAGACCTTTCCCTGTGGAGCACATTCCTTGTAAATATGCTCCCACCTGTGCATGGTAAATTTAGATTTTGACTGTTTGAGTTACATAGCCATGTTAAAAGTGACCAAAAAACTTGCAAAGGCTTTTAAAAAAAACTTTCATGTGTCTTAAGGACATTTTAAGTAATTTCCCTGTGGGCAGTGTTTTCAAATTATGAATTGAAATCGTTTTTGAGGTAATGGAATGTTGTTAAAATTTATGTGCGCCATATGCCCCCAAATTTATTTTTCAGGGGTGCAGCAGGGTGTTCTTGAGACACCCCTGCACCTTTGGAAAAATTCCTAATTTGCGATGAGCTAATTGCTAATCGCAAATTGCACCTTCATTCATATGGGCATCCTGGCCCATGGAAATGAATGGGTAATTTGCAATTAGCAATTTGCTCATCGCAAATTTGGAATGGTAAAGAATCGCTATTTATTCCTTAAAATTCGCTATTTTGGAAATGCAAAATAGTTATATGATACATATGGCGGTTGATGTCTAACAAGATAAGAAGCTTAGGGATACATTTATGATGACTGGCGCAATGAAGTGGACATCACTTACTTCATTGGTAGAGCTTTACATGTATTATGTCCTCTGTATTCTTCATCAAGCGTAACTTTAATCTGCAATCCTGAGTAGGCCTCACCTTAAACAAACCTCTGGATAGGCCACACCTTATCGTCATCATGAATTAATCATTTAAAATGCTAGGGACAGATTTATGATAGGTGTATGCCTCTTTTGCGCCACTTACAAAACACTGTCCACGGGGAAATGACTTAAAATGTCCTTAAGACACATGAATGTGTTTTTTTAAAGCGTTTGCAATTTTTTTGGGTCACTTTTAACATGGCTATGTGACTCAAACAGTCAAAATCTAAATTCACCATGCACAGGTGGGAGCATATTTACAAGGAATGTGCTCCATGGGGAAAGGTCTTATAATCTAATATGGGAAAAATGACATCAGAGACACTGAAATGCCTTATAGAGAAGCATACACCATTATGTCCTTGTCATAAATTTCCAAACCATTACTTTTCCCCAAAAACGATTTTCAAATCATAATTTGAAAACACTGCACATGTGGAAATGACTTAAAATGTCCTTAATTCAAAATTTGCTATTCCTTATTTTGCGATTGCACTGAAGGATTTGCAAATTTTGCGATTCCTTAAATGTAATGTATCAAACAAAAAATATGTAAAAAATGACATTAAGGATTTGGAAACTACCACCAACTTCTAGTTTGTGGTAATTTGCGAATTCTTTTCAAAAAGCATTTTTTTCCAAAAAACAAAAGGTGCCATATGACGCCAATACATGTCCTTAGGGCATGTATGTGCGCCATATGCTCCCAAATTTCTTTTTCAGGGGTGCAGCAGGGTGTTCTTGAGATACCCCTGCACCCTTGAAAAAATTCCTATTTTGTGATGAGCTAATTGCTAATCGCAAATTGCACCTTCATTCCTATGAGCCTCCTAGCCCATGGAAATGAATGGGTAATTTGCAATTAGCAATTTGCTCATTGCAAATTAGGAATGGTAAATAATTGCTATTTATTCCTTAAAATTCGCTATTTAGGAAATGCAAAATAGTTTGATGGTACATATGGTGGTTCATCTGTAACAAGATAAGAAGCTTAGGGATACATTTATGATGACTGGCGAAATAAAGTGCAAATCACTTACTTCATTGGTAGGCCTTTACATGTATTATCTCTTCTGTATTCTTCATCAAGCGTAACTTTAATCTGCAATCCTGAGTAGGCCTCACCTTAAACAAACCTCTGGATAGGCCACACCTTATCGTCATCATGAATTAATCATTTAAAATGCTAGGGACAGATTTATGATAGGTGTATGACTCTTTTGCGCCACTTACAAAACACTGTCCACGGGGAAATGACTTAAAATGTCCTTAAGACACATGAATGTGTTTTTTTAAAGCGTTTCCAATTTTTTTGGGTCACTATTAACATGGCTATGTGACTCAAACAGTCAAAATCTAAATTCACCATGCACAGGTGGGAGCATATTTACAAGGAATGTGCTCCATGGGGAAAGGTCTTATAATGTAATATGGGAAAAATGACATCAGAGACACTGAAATGCCTTATAGAGAAGCATACACCATTATGTCCTTGTCATAAATTTGCAAACCATTCCTTTTCCCCAAAAACGATTTTCAAATCATAATTTGAAAACACTGCACATGTGGAAATTACTTAAAATGTCCTTAATTCAAAATTTGCTATTCTTTATTTTGTGATTGCACTGAAGGATTTGCAAATTTTGCGATTACTTAAATGCAATGTATCGAACAAAAAATATGTAAAAAATAACATTAAGGATTTGGAAACTACCACCAACTTCTAGTTTGTGGTAATTTGCAAATTCTTTTCAAAAAGCATTTTTTTCCAAAAAACAAAAGGTGCCATATGACGCCAATACATGTCCTTAGGGCATGTATGTGCGCAATATGCCCCCAAATTTCTTTTTCAGGGGTGCAGCAGGGTGTTCTTGAGATACCCCTGCACCCTTGAAAAAATTCCTAATTTGTGATGAGCTAATTGCTAATCGCAAATTGCACCTTCATTCCTATGAGCCTCCTAGCCCATGGAAATGAATGGGTAACTTGCAATTAGCAATTTGCTCATTGCAAATTAGGAATGGTAAAGAATTGCTATTTATCCCTTAAAATTCGCTATTTAGGAAATGCAAAATAGTTTGATGGTACATATGGCGGTTCATCTGTAACAAGATAAGAAGCTTAGGGATAGATTTATGATGACTGGTGCATCACCAGGGATGTGTCAGTCATCCTGCGCCGCTGTTCCGCCACCCATGGTGTGCTGCATTTACAATGCGGGGCATCATGGGGCAAAAATGGCACAGATGCGTGACGTATCTGTGCTGTAAAGGTAGTGATTGCTGGAGTTGTATCGCAAGTGCGATGCAGCTCAAGCAAGGCTCAGGGGTGCCCCATCTCCACAATGTTGCGTCAAGACCTATGCCTGCTTAAAGCAGGCGCAGGGTTTTGACGCAGCTTTCTCCTATCTGATTGTAAATACGGCACACCATGGGTGGCAGAGCAGCGGTGCACGTTAACTGGTGCATGCCTGGGGATGTGCCATTTAACATAAATCTGCCCCTTTACATTTAAGTATGTGCAGGGGACACAGAGTCGGTGAGGCTTATCCAAGGTTAAGAAGAGATGAGTCCTGTTCACTGAAAAATTAGACATAGTCTTCACCTGCTCAGCATTGCTGGACATGGCTAAATAATAGCTGCAAAATATTACTCTTGTTAAACAATTTTACTATTATAATCTCTGAGATTTGTCTCTTACTCTGCAACATCTCATTGTTGTTATCTTTCCTTAAAGATAAAGACAACATCAACATGAGCGACAATCTGCAATCAGTTGATTTTGACCTCATCATTGAACTCGTAATTGAAACATCAGTGGATGTTGATCCCTTGGATGATTTAAATCCTGAGGATGAAGAAGAGCGTGATGAGGATGCAGATTTGTCCGAATTATATGACATAGGGTGGGAAGCTGACCTGCTTGAGCCTATGGAACTATAAACATTTATTATTAAAATTTATAATTAATAAAAAGTAAAAATGTAAACCGTTTAATTTAAAAATAAAGACACCTTCAAAAACAGGTTATGTGTAGTGTCTTCAATAAAATATTAAAATATGCTCATAAAATTAGATCAGATTCACATATAAAATAGCACAGGTAACATAAATATAAATGTCATTTCTTTTCTGCTATTTCTGTATTGTAAATTTGCCAAGGACTAAAAAATCTTCTATTTAAAATGTCAAGTAGTGTGTTAAGTTTTTGATCACTGTTATTGATTTACTGTTTGGTAATAGTGGTTAATACAATTTTTTATTATATTTTACCACAGATTCAACTGCAGATCATTTCAAGATTTCACCATGCCAACAATAGAAAGACAGAGAAAGGCTGCAAAACGTCAAAGACAGCAGGTGAAACAAAATAAGCAGCAGTCCTCTAACAAAAAGATTTGTCAAGTCACGAAGAAAGCACCGGGTAAGAGCACAAAATATTTCATAAGAAATATGTGTAGTAAAAAAAATATTACTACAGAAAATGTTTCAGTCCAGAAAAAGAGAACCAATTCAAATGGAAAGGAAAGGCCAATCAAAAATGTTACTGCTAGAGCAAGAGATAACTCTGTGCATGATAGTAGAAGGAAACAACAGTTTAGGGACATTCGTAAACGAATGTTCCGCAACAGGATAATTGGCAATTTGTTAAAAAATATTAAGAAAGGTCAACAGAAAGTGGTTTTTTATAAGAGAAAAAAAAAAGTTGAGAAAGTTATTGATCAGGCATTTGAAATTAAACGTAAGTTATTTATTTTGATCATCAATAGAATTAGGAAGCTAAACAAGGCAATTTATGATTTCAAAAGAAATAGTAGATGGAAGAGAATAGTTAATCGTAGTAATTTTTGTGAAGTTTTTTCTGGAGAATGGATGCATAGTTCAAGCTGTGAGGCATTTTTTAATGAGGAGAGTTATTTCCAGGATAATGATTTGGTGCATGCAGTTGACACCAGTGGTCGTGCTTATGAAGTGAAAGATGGTTGTCCAGTTGAAAAAGAAAAACTTGTGACAACAGAGACAGAAGAGGTGTTAGGTAATGAGGTTTTAGGAAGATGTGCTAAGGGTCCTGTCTACACCTGGAAGTGTAGTAGTATTTGTAGTGTGCGACAGGATTCCATCAATTTGCTTTGTGATTTTGTACGGTCATTTAATAAGAAAAGTTTGAAGCAGAAAATAAGGTTGTTGCAAGAATTAGATCCTTGCAGAGTGAGAGAAGTGACAGGTTTGCATGGTCATTCACTGGCTTGTCTTTCCAGGAGAGTATGCCAGAGTGTTTTTCATCATTTCAGGATGCTAGCAGTGCATCATAATAAAGTGAGGAAATTAGTTAGAATGTTGTATTATGCTAAGAGTCCAGCAATTATGCTTAAACAATTATGCGCTGCTCTTTTGCATGGTTCTGAAATAGATGTGAAGAATATATGTGAAGAAATTGAGTTTTGTTACTTTGGAAGTAAAGAGGAGAATGTTGAAATTGACCAAGAAGAAGAGGGTAATGTGGAAGATAGTGTACAGGTTTCCAGTACAGATAATTTTCAGAAGGAAATTGCGACGTTTGAGGTGAAATCAAGTGAGAGGCCTAATTTCACTTGTGTGTGTTGTCGACGCACTTATTATAAGAATCAGACTAAGTTAGTGGATTTATATGCAAAAAGTGAAAGGGAAAATAATAGTGAATGGAAGGATTTCGCAACATACTTGATGGTAGAAAATTGTTTTGATTTGGGATTGGATCAACGTGTGTGTACTTATTGTTGTTGCAAATTAAATCAAAACCAGATGCCTGCTAGAGCAGTTCATAATAATCTGGAATTGGTTGAGATTCCTTCTGAATTGAAGGATTTAAATACTTATGAATCTATTTTGATTCAAAGTATCCATCCCTTTCAGGCTATTGTAAGAATGGAGCCAAAGACAGGGAAATTGCCTCCATCAGATTTACAGAGAGGATTAAAGGGAAGAGTTGTTTATTTGCCTCTAGATTTGAAGAAAAACATTAACACAATTGGAGTAGAAAAAGTGGAAGAGGAACCTCTTGTTATCTTAGTTAATGGGGTTCCGACAAAGAATAAGAAAATATGGCAAGATTTAGTAGATGTTAGGAAAGTCAAAAGGGCAACATTGTATTTGAAAAAATATAATAAATACTATAAAAATGTATATGTTGCAGAAGAGGAAGTAAGTGAGGAAGAGGACAGCGATTTGTGTGCTGGTCAAATTGAGAAAGTAGAACCCTGTACTAGTGAAGAAATATATGAACATTATAGTGTTCATCCTTTGCATTCCAAGGAAGTCATGGGGAATGCTATTGAGTTGTTTCAAATGAAACAAGCGAAAGGGAGTCCCATTAGTGTTTGGGAGGAAAGTTTGGAAGCTCGGTGTTTCCCACAGCTTTTTCCAACAGGTCAGGGAGGAAGATATGATGAGCGACCTCATCAAATTCCTGCTTCTGAATACCGGACTTTGCGATTGTATGCAGGAGATGCTAGGTTTCGACAATGCATTCCTTATTTGTTTCATCTCCTGTTTGAAAGCGATCTGTCTGGACTGTCATATGCAGTGAACCACATCTTGAAAAGTGGTATACACATGCAAAACATCTCGGCAAGTGACTTTATGGATAAAGTCAATGTCCAAGACAGTATTTTGGATTCTCACCTGATTAATCTCATGGCGTGTCAGCGTGGTACTAATGAGTACTGGTACCGTCGTCATGGTGATTTAAAATGTATGCTGAGGAACTTAGGTACTCCCACATGGTTCCTCACTCTGAGCTGTGCCGAGTATGGCTGGGAAGACTTACTTGAATTTCTACGAGAGGCAAATGCTAACGTAGATAACATCGAATTCAAGACACCCGGAGAACTGTGCTCTTTGGATCCAGTCAATGTATGTAGGTACTTCAATCATAGATTTGAAGCTATGATGTCTTTCATCATGAATAAGAAGAATCCACCTCTTGGAGAGGTGTTGGATTTCTTCTGGAGAAAGGAGTACCAAGCAAGAGGTGCTCCTCATATATATATGTTGCTGTGGATCAAGGATGCACCTAAATTTGGAATGGATCCAGAAGACTCAGTGATGAGTTTCATCCAACAGTATTCTACGTGTGCTGTTCCAAACGCAAAGGAGAAGAAAAGCCTAAGAGAAAAAGTTCTGCGTTTCCAAAGCCATCGATGTGGAAAGTACTGCCGTCGTAAATTCCGAAACAAGGACAAGTTCTACACTAAATGTCGTTTCGGCTTTCCACGACCGGTGATTTCTAAAGGAAGTGTAAACAGTTTGATGTCTTCGCTGCGACACAATGTCATGAAGAAATCACCTAAAAACACATACAATTTGAAGAGGAACGAAGAGTCCAAGTACATCAACGACTACAACCCGGTGATTTTGTCCATGTGGAATGCTAACATGGATATACAGTTTGTGGCTGATAACTGTATGGCTGTGGCTCGGTATGTGATGTCTTACATCACCAAAAAAGAGAAGACAGAATTGAAGGATATGTGGGAGGACATTTCCCATGAAAAGAGCCTCAGCAAGAAGTTGTACAGTTTCAGTCTGAAGATGTTGTCGCATCGAGAAATTGGAGCTTACGAATGCTCTGACCGGTTGTCTTCAGCAAGTCTCTATGCCAAGTCCAGGAGTATCGTTTGGGCGAGTCTTGGTCTTGCTACAACGCGTAATCGAGTTCTCAAACCTGTGCGGGAAATTGAGTATTTGGCGGAAAAGGAGCCAAACAGTACCGACATTTTGAAGACCAACATGTTGGATACATATTATCCAAATAGAAGCAGTCACCTCGACAATGTTTGTCTGTATGAGGTTCTTCAAAATTACATATTCAAGAGGAACATCAAAGAAGATACTGAGAAAGGAGTGTATGCTGTAATAGGAAGTGAGGGATGTCTGGTCAAGCAAAGAAAATGCCACTTGGTAAACCATCGAAAATTGAGTGGCGAATCTCCTAAAAAAAAGGAGTTTTTCTATTTAGCACTTTTGCAACTTTTCAAGCCTTGGCGTGCAGAAGAGGAACTGCTTGGAGATTTCCTCTGTTACGAAGACTCTTTCAATGCCGCCAAGGAGACCATAGAATGTCCTGCTTTTCCCAAATATGTAGAAATGTTGAATGCGGAAATTGAGCAGGAAGCAACGATTGCAGCCGAGATTGCCAGAGACAGTTCTCAGGACAGTCAGAGTTCTGCTTCATTGAGTCAGGATCCACTAGGAGGACCTGTTATCGAAAATGAAGCTGCCACTGCCATGAATGAAGTGGAAAGAGCCATGGCACATGCTCAGGAGGATGCGGTTAACTTAGAAGAGTTGGAAAGACAACTCAACGTTGAGCAGAGGAAAATATATGACGAAGTTACCATGCAAATTGATCATGGATTAAGTCATGACAAGAAAGAGTGCTCATGTACATCGTTGAAGCCTGTCCGACTGTACGTGAGTGGAGAAGCGGGAACTGGAAAAAGTTTCCTCATTAAAGCAATTTCATGCTATTTGCAGGAAAGGACAGAGTCATCGCTGTCTTGTGTTGTCACCGCTCCAACTGGACTGGCAGCACATAACATTAAAGGGATTACTTTACATCGTTTACTGATGCTGCCAGTGGAGCATGACAACAAATTACAATATCACAAGCTATCTGGAGATGCTTGTTTTGAAGTTTCAAGAATCTTGAGGAAAATGAAACTTCTTATCATTGACGAAGTAAGCATGGTTTCCAATGTCATGCTTGCCTTTGTGCATTTGAGAATGCAAGAAGTTCTCAAAACAGAGTATGATGTGTTATTTGGTGGCAAACACATCATTGTTTTCGGAGATCTTTTGCAGCTGACACCAGTGAAAGGGCAACCTGTGTTCAAAATGCTCACGCATGAAGATACCAGGAAGTGCCTAGGGAGCATTGGCAACGTCAATATATGGTTAAACTTCAATTATGCTGAACTGCATGAAAATATGCGTCAGGCGAAGGATGAAGTTTACAAGACTATTCTACAAGATGTTAGAATTGGAAAAGTGACCGAGCATGGGAAAGAAGCTTTACATGCACGATTACTGTCAAATTTATATCCAGAACAAGATGTTGTGCCTGAGAATATTTTTCAGAAAATTACTGAGAAGAAATCTGGAATATGTTTGATGCCAACTCTTGCAGAATGTGCCAAATTCAACAACAAAATGTTGCATTTAGAAAAGCAAGAGATTGTGAAACTGGAAGCTATTGACAGAGTAGAGCATATGGGATCAACAATTATTTTGTCTGAGAATCTGAAAACAAAATTGGATTCATTAGAGAAGAGTATATCTAAAACTGCAGGTTTTGAAAAGACTCTGAATGTGTGCTTGAACTGCCGTATAATTTTAAGAAGGAATTTACATGTTGAAAGAGGTCTGGTAAATGGATCAATGGGTAATGTTGTTGATTTTGTGAAATACAGAAATAGAGATGGAATTGAATTTTTAAAAATTAAATTTGATGGCATTGAGGAAGTACAGCTAATTGGTCGTTGTTCTGCTAGATTTTTGCTTGTAAAAGACTTATATGTTCGCCGTAAGCAGTTTCCTGTTTGCTTGGCATATGCGGTGACAATCCATAAATCGCAAGGTTTAAGTGTAGACAGTGCATTGGTGAATATTGGCAGTTCTGTGTTCAAGGAGGGTATGGCATATGTGGCATTGTCACGAGTTAGAACTTTATCGGGATTGTACTTGATTGAGTGTGATGTCACAAACATTTGTGCGGATCTAGATTGTGTTAAGGAATACAATAGGTTAAGAAGAGAGTATGCGCCACATTTGCCTCAGTATCCTTTGTTTGAGAAACGTGTGGTAGGCCGGAAACGAAGAAATGTGACCAATACTGGGGAGGTTGTAGCAAAAAGACAAAAAGTCAATGAACCTAAAATTACAAGCAGAAACAAAAAGGATTCTGTTGAAGATGTTGTTGGTTTTCAGTTTGAAAACAGTTCTGGTGTCAACTGCTATGCTAATGTAGTGGTTAATGTTTTGTTTTCTCTAGAAAATGTAAAAGAAGAGATTGTGGTCAATTCTGATCAAACATTTTGCAGTTTGTTAAATTCTGTGTTAGAGAAATGTAGCACTGATAGAACAAACATAGAAAGTGTGTCTGAAATTCGAAATCTGTTAGACAGATGTTCAGGCCAAACACAATTCTCTCAAAATATTCAGCAAGATTGTCAGGAGTTTTTAATGTATATGCTTGATGTATTACATGCTGAAGGTGTAGATGTAGATCAGCTGTTTGGGCTTTCTTATCAATGGCAGCATGACTGCGAGAACTGTATGGTATCAAGTATTACTAGTGTAGACTCAGAAAGATTTATATATTTAACTTTGCCAGACAGTAAATCAGTCTCCTTTAATAAGCTAGTAAAAGCAGCTGATCACAACATGGAGTGTAGCCAATGTAAATCTGAAATGATGTCCACATTATTTATACGAACATATGGCCAGTATGTCATTTTAATGTTCCAACGATGTAGGCCTGATGGAACAAAATTGACAACTTTAATTAAAAATTTTGTAGCTTCGCAGTTGTCAATATCAGGAAGGACTTTTGTAACTGCAGCAATTATATATCATGACGGTCCTTCAATAACATCAGGACATTACACAGCTTATTTAAAGTCTAGAAATGGCTGGTCATTCTGCAACGATTCTGTTTTAATTTTCAAAAAAAAATTGCCGTATGACCTTAAAAACTCTTACCTGGTGTTTTTAAAACCAAAATTTTAGGGAAATAATCTCGGGATGTGCTCTGTGGAATTTCAAGAAGTTCTAATGGCTCCTACACAATTTGGCCTTGAGGATAAGTGTAGTTCAGAGACATAACTTCTAACCATAAGACTGGACGTCATGGAGAAATAAGTGCACTTTGAATGAGTTCAGAAAAACTATTTCTTTTTATAAGCTAATTGAAGCAGCCAATCAAAACATAAAGTAGAGGGAATGTAAGTCTGCAATGCTGTCTACTGTTTTACATTGCTTTGTGATTAAAAGTGATGTAGAGAATTAAATAATTGTAGTAGTCATAGAGGTAGTGTAAGTCTGCTTCATAGTAAGCAGTATCAGTGTCATAGGAAATGTAGAACATGACTGAGCAAGAAGGGGAAGATATTACTATTCCAGGATTGTGAAAATGATCTTCAACATTTTAATTCTGAAAGTTGCGGAAATGCCAAATGACGGGATTGGCTTACAAGAAATCCAAGAGTTATAAATGGGTCTGACAAGATTTGGCCTTGTGGAAACTTGTGGTAGAGAGCAAGAAGTCATTTATTGCATGTAACATGTTTTTAAAAACGATGGAGATTTTCTTTCAGAAAGTGGCGGGCTGAAAGTAATAACAGCACAACAGAGTGTAAGCTGTTCATAGGACATCCTTTGACGTCATGGAAAGTAAGTTAACTTTAAGGAGTTCTGAATTCTGATTTGTTATGTTGTATGGGTTTTTTAAACACAATCATTTTGATTGTGGTTTTTTTTCCCCGCTGTTATATGATGAATACCTTCAAGTCACTGTTTTTAGTGAATTTTGATACATTCTGAGAACAGCAAAAATAAACCATTTAACATGTATAATTAATTCTGTACTGTTTGCATTTATGATGTATATGTAGAACTGTGTAGGAGGCATGGAGAAGGTGAGGCTTCTGTAAGTGTCAAAGTTGTTGCATGCAGTGCTGCACTTCTGCGTATTCTTTCATATGCTAGACTACATCTGCACAATGAGATACCTAAGCAAAGGAAACACAAGTGATGTGATTGTGAAATGAGCAAAATAAATTGCACGTATTTCATTTACATCACCTGTGTTTCCTATCATTATGAATCACATTGTGCAGATCAAGTTTAGGTCTGTCCAGGGAAACATAGGAGGTTTGGACTTTGTTCAAGAGTGCAGTGGACATGACTCACTTCATTGGTAGACCTTCACATGTATTATGTCCTCTGTTCTCTTCAACAACTCGAAATTTCATCTGCAACCCTGAGTAGGCCTTACCTCAAACAAACCTCTGGATAGGACACATCTTATTGGCATCCTGAAGTAATCATTTAAAATTTTAGTGTCTTGCGACACTTTTCTGAGACAACAGCAATGCAAAAGATGCACCATGTTTTAAGATAGGCCTCACTTCATCTGCATCAAGATACTGTTAGTTTAAAATGTATATCTTTAGGACTGTGTAGGGGGCCTGGAGAAGCAGAAGCTTCTGTAAGTGTCAAAGTTGTTGAAAAACTGTTTGTCATTCAATCTTTTCCCTTGTCTTTTGTAATTTTTAAATACATGTTTTAATATTTTTCAAATGTTTGTTCTCTCTTTCACAGATTGAAAGTATAAAAACAAAAAGTGAGTAATTTAACGACAATTATAAGGTAAATGTTTTGTACTCTTTTCATTACATTTCTATCACATTTAACTTCTATTAGATCCACTGCTTCATTTCTTTAACCCTCAGTTTCCTGCCTTTGCTACTTTCCTCATTCCTTTCTCTATTACCTACTTACTCAACTCCTTCCACTCTTTTTCTCAGTCCCTCTCTTCTCATAGTTCCTCACTCTTGTTCACTCACTCCGTCTCTATTACTCTTAGTGTCTTTGACTGATCACTCTATCACTACTTGTTCATAATGCTTTCTCTGTGTAGTTGAAGCACACTAAGGGGCATATTATGAACACAGCCAATAAAATTATTGCTCTTTTTATTGGCAGAAAACTGGTGCAAAAGTGGTTTTAGCGGCAGTTTTCTGCCGCAAAAGCAGCTTTAGCGACACATTTCTGCCAATAAAACCTGCAAAACTTTTATTGCCTATGTTGATGATATGGCTCTATGTTACTTACATTTCTTTGCTGTTTCAATTAATCTTTTTCTGTTATTTTTTGTTTTCTGTTTTCTATTTTTTCTCTCTGTTATTCCTCATGTTTTAATCTTATTTTGAACATTCACTCACATTCTCCAAGAAACTCTTCTTTGTTAATGTTATACTCTCTTTTTTTTCTTTCACTTCGTTATCTATTTTGTTTTTCACAATTATACCCTCTTCCGTCTTCTCTTCGGTAAATAGATCTATTAAACAGTATCTCTTCTTTACTCCCTATAGCTGTCTTTCTTTTAACATCACTCTCTGTTTACTTTCCTTATACTTACTCTTTTTAAAAAAAAAAAAATTTGGGGGTTAGCTCCCGGTCCGCGTACCGGGAAGCTAACCGGGAAGCGAACCAAAAGAAATAGAGCTTGCCAGAGTGCTAAACATTCTAGCAATTTTTTTTGAAAGGGAAGGTAGTTCTGAAAAGAACTTTTTTTTAAATATTTTTGTTGTTTTATATTTTTTGAACATTTTTTGTTTTTTTTGTATTTTTTGAACGATTTTATATTTTTTTTGGGTTTTTTGGGGGGGAAAACAACAAAAAACAGGCATTGAAAAGGGCTCAACAGGAGCAAAAAAAAATCTACTGGGGGCGGTGAGGGCAATTATGGTGTTCATACGCCAGGTTTATAGCATTTATGCTCATGTTGCCACATGCTAACAACGCACGACAGTGCATACAAGAGTGTATCATGTGGCCAAAATTTTCTTGTATATTTGGCACAGTTTCCCGTGCCTCTGCTGGTGTCAATGAAATGGGTATTCTTGATCTGGCCACAGGAGTTGATCTTGGATTTTCCTGCAAATCCCGTATTTCCGCCCGGCTATAATTGAGTGGATGCTTCCTTGTCATGTGCCTGTGCATTGTATGATTTCCGTAACTATATTTCTTATCCGTCCCTCTGGATAATTTTTCTTTACAGATGAGGCAGGTGACATACCTCGCATTGACTTTTTTTTGGCCAGGAGGGATCGAATAAAACTGCCAGATAAACTGGCTTTCTTATGTGAAACCCGGGGCACCTCTTCTAAGAACTGTGGTTATTCTCCCTCCTCTTCATCCATTTCTTCCTCTTCCTCCTCAGTGTTGGTCATCACCTGGGGAGGTGGTCCTCTCTTCCCATGAGGAGGTGGAGGTGGTGGTGGGGGTCCACCAGCTGAAGCAACTACTGAAGCCATTTCTGATATAGTAATGAAGGTCTTCCTCTCACAATGATGAAAGTCAGAGTGAGGAAAGAAGGAGGGGTTTTCATCATTTGGGAAAAACAATACTTCTCAACCAATGAAAAGTGTTATTTTTAGGTCACCTGACCTAGCCTTACATCATTATGAAACCAAAAGTGAAATGAACCAATGAAAAGTTTTATTAACAAGTCACATGACCTCTCACGCTCATGTTACGCGCTGCGGAACGCGCCCCGGTTAGCTTCCGGGTCGCTGAGCTTCGCGCCTCGGTCCGCGCCCCGGGACACTTCCGGGTGCGCTAACGCGGTACGTCACAAGACGCATTACGCGGCAACGCGATACGTCGCGCTTTCGCGACGCGCCGCGGATCGCTTCCGGGGAGCTGCGTTTCGCGCCTCGGTCCGCGCCCCGGGGCACTTCCGGGTGCGCTAACGCAGTACGTCATAAGACGCATTACGCGGCAACGCGATACCGTCACTATGTTGATTTCTTACCGGTTCGCGGACCGGGTCGCGGCATCAAATTGAGCTAACGGGAAGCTTCCCGGTTTGCGGACCGGGAGCGAAACAAAAAAAATATTTAAAAAAAAATATTAATAAACATATAAAATATATTTTTGGATTTAAAGAAGAATACATTTTACAGCTATAGATATTAGCTTTTAAAAAACCAATGAAATTCACTGAAAAAACCATAGGTTATAGACCATATATAGTTAGGAATTAGCATTTACAAAACCTTGAAAATTCACTGAAAAAACCATAGGTTATACACCATATATAGTTAGGAATTAGCATTTAAAAAACCTTATTTTACTCACACAAAACCATTGAAATTCCATATATAGTTAGTTGTACTAACTATATATCGCGCACCCGCAATCCACTGCTGATCATGTCACATATTACATCATTCATGACATGGTCAGTGACATCACTGATGACATCACTGATGACATCTCAAATGACATCACTGATGACATCACTGATGACATCTCAAATTACATCACTGATGACATCACTGATGACATCTCAAATGACATCACTGATGACATCACTGATGACATCTCATTTGACATTACTGATCACATCACTGATGACATCTCAAATGACATCACTGATGACATCACTGATGACATCTCAAATGACATCACTGATGACATCACTGATGACATCTCAAATGACATCACTGATGACATCACTGATGACATCTCATTTGACATTACTTATCACATCACTGATGACATCATTCATGTGATAATACGATGAACCTCTTCAGACTCTAATATAACCTTAGATACACTCAGTGTAAACACAGACTCGCAGATTGTCACTCATCCATGAAGTTACACATCTGGCTGTCGATTTCGACCTTGAAAGCAGAGTCAACCAAATGAGTCGTATAAGAGCGCTATTGTCTCAAAAAGAGGTCGCTCTTATATCTGGTACAGAAATATTTGTCCTTCATGTAGCAAACACCCGCACAGAAGTGGATGCTTTATTAAATACAGACATGCTCTTGAATTTTGGGGAGTTAATTCAGAGTATCTTTAATGTGTCCTTGACTACGGGGTTTCCTTACTTTTTTTAAGTTAGAAGCAGTGGCCTTGTGACTTCTGTAGAAAGTATATTTGGTGTCATTTTGTGATTTTTTCATTCGATTTTTCCAGTATCTTTGGTGGTTTGCGCTTAATACTCGCATTAGTTGCCGGTGTGCTTTTATTAATTTGTTTACATAAATATGGATGCACATCCTGCAGCAGACGACAATATGTCCCGGCTGTTGATGCTTCGCAACCGAATGATTAGTTACTATGGAGCGTTGCCTCTTGCAACGTTGAGTGCAGTTTATGGATTATCATTTAGATTCTCCTTTTTCACATGCGTTCAACCTGTCTTCCATTGCCTGAGCTGTGATTTCGACTGGGCCCTGGATTTGTGTCTCTGCAGTACGGTGTCTCCCAACGCGGATTATGACCAGTTGATGAGCCCCTTACTGGTTCATGACGTGCTCTGTTCTGGCGGCGGGATTATGGCCTTAGCACGACACATGGAATAATGGGACGTTGGAATGTTTTTGCAGCGGCGCTTGAGTTCTTGGCACGCAGTTACATTGAAGATGACCCGAGTTTTCCTCCGATGGTGATAGAGGCTCCGGTCGTTGAGGAACATGTATGTTCATTCCCACTATTGAATTGGCTGGCTGAAATGTTTTCAGATGAGAACAATGACTTCCTGTTGGAGGCTGTTGCTACATACTGTGCTTACACGCTGTTGGATTAAGACTCTTTGATTTTTCTATGTATTCTTTATTATTTAGCTACTGCTTTCTATCAAAGAGCGAATAACTTTTTTTGGAAATGTGAACTTGACTCTGCTTTTTAGGCTTGGACTCTGCATCTCTAATTCGCCCACGTTTATATCACGTGCTTTGTTCAAGAAAGAGTGCCGTGGGGCTGAGCGTTGCACTCACACCCTGTTACGTTAGCATGGGTTTATTAGAAGCTTATACGCTATTTTTGCTTTCCTGCTCTGCTTTGCACACGACACGTACTTGTAATATTGTTTAGAGAAGGCTGACTATTTTGCTTTATATGAGAATAATTTGGTATGCTAGATTTGTAAACTGACTCGCTAGTTTTGTGTGTATAGTGAGGGCATGGAACATCAAGGTTATCTTGAATACTGTGTCTGTTATTCAGAATGATCCTCGCACGTTTGAGCTATAATACATATGGAGCTGTGGCCACCTCTGATACTTGCGTGTTTCATAATCCATTGTGGAGGCAAAGTTACACACAGTTGGAGAACATTCGTATCTTTACAGTTTGTGGAGCACTGAATGTGATCCACTACTGCTGAGTACCAGAGGTATGGGTCTGCCCATGTAATCCTATGAGACTTTGTGTAGTTATAAACTAATCTGCTAGGTAGGGAGTGTAAAATGTAGGTATATTTTAAATTTGTTTACCTTTAGCATTATAGGATGCTTTTTCTGTTTGTATTTCATAGAATAGTAACAATGCTGACAACCTTGTTTCTGATAATATGTTTGGTTGTTTTTTCTAAGGTACTCTGCATGAGATTATGGCGTTAGAAATAAACATTTCAAAGTTGCACGTGTCTTTATTTACATGTTGTTTTGGATTGGTGTAAGACTATATTGAAAGAGTGTTTTTGTTATCCACTTTACTTCATGTAATCTAAGTCACATGTTCTGGGCTGACTAGTCATTGGTGTTTTTGCTCTAGGGCGAAAAACCAATGAGTCACTCATTGCTAGTTTGGTAGGGGGTTTGTGTAGTAAGGTGGGTTTTGGAACACCGTAATTCACTGAGGTCCTAAGTCTTTATGCACAGTTCTGTGTATGAGCAGAATTCCTGGAACAGTAGTTACAACAAAAAGGCTCGATAAAGGGCTTGCACTTTGAAGATGAATATAAAATAGAAGAATAGTTGATAATCACAGCTAAGGAATGCAGCAATTAGATGTGTGTATGTGTAGATGATGTGCAGATTGAGTGGAAGATGAAAAACGCGAAAAATAAGAAAGGTTGGAGAGATGCAAACTACCCACTGCATTGTCAGTGAAGTGGATCTTTGGATTTCCAGGTCATTACACAGATAGGGTGTTGGATTCTACAGTGGGAGCAAGAGAAACTAGAACAACAACTAAGGAAGAAAGCTAGTGCATAAAGTACACACAGTTAGGCAGATTTACAAGGTTGTGGGAAAAATGATGCAAAAGTGGCGCAAGGGGCTTGTAAACCTGTCGCAGTGTGTGGTAGAAAAGACGTAAGGAAGGACAGAAGTGTGCAAATTACCTACCGCTATTCACGGGTAGTAGTTACCAAGAAGGATGAATAAAGGGCCTGAGCTTTACGGGCTGCAACGTATCGCCCACATCCATGCTCCTCTGGCCCTCAAACTGCTGTCTTTATTAGGCGTCAGCTGAGATCCGCTACGTGGCGGGGCTTCATTCGCGACCGGACTTGGGCGCCATTAATCCAAAAACAAAAGCCCCGCCGCGTAGCGGATCTCAGCTGACGCCTAATAACAACAGCACTTTGAGGGCCAGAGGAGCATGGATGTAAGCGATACATTGCAGCCCGTAAAGCTCAGGACTGTGGTTTTCAACCCACTGGGGTTTAATTTTCTTTCACTGTGCACCCCGTGAGACACTCACTTGAGGAATACTGGCCATGTACTTCAAGAACCAGCAGGCAGTGCCTGCTGCCATGCCCACTAAAGCGAACGTCATTTAAATACAGGTGCTGGCAATAGACTTGGGGACTGCATATAAGAAATTCGCCCGTGACCAAGTGCTCAGGAAGCACGAAACGCGTTGGGCGCATACTAATTGAAGACACTGTTTGGGCATGCAGGCTGCTGCTTTCACCTCCAATAAATCGCTGAATTTTACCTGTGACTGTGTGGCTTCATTCAAGTGGGCAACCCTTTTTTTTTTTATTAATCGCGGCCAAGTCACGTTGTGAATGAAGCCCCGCCGCGTAGCGGATCTCAGCTGATGCCTAATAACGACAGCACTTTGAGGGTCAGAGGAGCATGGATGTGGGCGATACGTTGCAGCCCGTAAAGCTCCGCACTGTGGTTTTCAACCCACTGGGGTTTTAATTTTCTTTCACTGTGCACCCCGTGAGACACTCACTTGAGGAATACTAGCCAAGTACTTCAAGAACCAGCAGGCAGTGCCCGCTGCCACGCCCACTGAGGCGAACGTCATTTAAATAAAGGTCCTGGCAATAGACTTGGGGACTGCATATAAGAAAAATTCGCCCGTGACCAAATGCCCAAGAGGCACGAAACGTGTTGGGCGCATACTAATTGAAGACACTGTTTGGGCATGCAGGCTGCTGCTTTCACCTCCAATAAATCGCTGAATTTTACCTGTGGCTGTGCGGTTTCATTCAAGTGGGCAACCCTTTTGTTTTTGGATATATATATATATATATATATATATATATATATATATATATATATATATATATATATATATATATATATATATATATATATATATATATATATATATATATATATATATATATATATATATATATATATATATATATATATATATTACCTACTGGCGGTCGCCAGTAGGTATATATAGTTAGGATTTTTTCTCTATGGGTTTTTTGAAAATTCTATGTCTAATAACTTTGGCGTTTGTGGACGGAATTGGCTGAAATTTTCAGGAAAATGGCACATTTTGTTTCTGAGCAGCCCCTGAAAATTTTGGGGGGGTTCGTCAAGGGGGGGCCGAGAAAAAAGGGGGGTCCCAAAACGTGTTTTTAACATTGAGTTTTCCATAGGGCGGTTGGCCTCACTTTTAGCCCGAACGGCTGAATGGATTTGCACGAAACTTGGCAAAATTGTAGGGACTGGTAGCCCGATGTGCCTTTTGTAGGTCTCAATATATGTGCTCCAGTGGATTTTGAGAAATTAACGTTTAAAACAAGATATATATCTGTAACAGCGGACCGGGCAGCGCTCTGGTTCGCGGACTTTTCGCGCAACGGAGCTTTGTGAAGCGAAGCTGATTGGTTCTCCGGCGTCTGTCAACATTCCAAACAGTCCGTAGCGGCCGCCATCTTGTCTCTCGGTAGGATCGAGAGACAAGAGGAGGCCGAAGCGAAGGGGCAAATGACCATAAGGGGGAATAGTAGATCGTCGGTGACCCCCTACGTTTGATGTGGAGGTTTTAAAAGGGCACCGCGGGGCAAAAAAAATAATAATAATAATAATCGAACGGCTGAATGGATTTGCACGAAACTTGGCAAAATTGTAGGGACTGGTAGCCCGATGTGCCTTTGCTAGGTCTCAATATATGTGCTCTAGTGGATTTTGAGAAATTAACGTTCAAAAAAAGATATATATCTGTAACAGCGCTCCGCTTCTCGTACTTTTCGCGTTACGGAGGTTTGCGAAGCTGATTGGTTTTTCGGCGTCTGTAAACATTCCAAACAGTCCGTAGCGGCCGCCATCTTGTCTCTCGGTAGGATCGAGAGACAAGAGGAGGCCAAAGCGAAGGGGCAAATGACCATAAGGGGGCATAGTAGATCCTCCCTGACCCCCTAGGTTTGATGTGGAGGCTTTGAAAGGGTCTCGCAGGGCAAAAAAAAAATATACCGTTTTTTTAGTTTTTTTGCGTGGAGTGCGCCCGGTTCGCGAACCGGGAAGCGGTCTGGAGAGCGTACTTTCTTGAAAATTAGTGAAAAAAGTTAGAGTAAAATAATAATTGTGAGTGATCAGATGTAGGGTAGCTCTGAGAAGAGCTTTTGGGTTTATGGTACATTTAGGTACTTATAAGTAGGTACCAATGCACAGTCTTAAATTCAGAGTGAAAACTCTGTTGCCCTCATCTGAGAAGTGAACTCCATCTGCTCTGTAGATATCTTGCATGTAGTAACGCAAGTTATTGTTGTACAGGGAGCCCATTCCATGGTCTCTCATGTAAGCTGAAACAGATTTGTTTACATGCTTCCTCGATTTCTCAATTTGTGGACAAAATTGGTTCGACCACCTCCATTTCTGTCTTTGGCATATATTTGAATATACCAAGGCAGTCTGAGGAAAAAGTGCCATCAATTGCTCAAAGGTGTCCTTTAAAAGCATTTCCAGACCTACCCCAGTCAAAGTGCCCAAATCATTACCTCCACAGTGCACAATTAACAGGTCAGGTTTTGGCAAATGCATAAAGGTTTTCACCAATGGTATCAATTGGTGACATTTTAATCCTCTGTGGCCAAACCACTTAATTTCCACATCTTGTAAATTGAGGTTAGGTAAATTCCTGTTTTCAGCGTACCTTTGAGCCCAATAGATGTAGCTATGTCCAACAATCCAGACAGAAAACATGGCGAGAGAAGGTTCTCCTGCAGTCAGATGAAGTGTGGCAATGAAATGGCAGTTGAAAAAATGAGAGTGTAAAATGAAAAAAACTGAGGAGTTTCTGTGTTAATGAAGCAGTAAGAGTGATTGGTGGATTTTGATTGCTGAAAACAGAAAGTTAGTGTGCATGGATGAGTTCGTTGAAAGATGTATTTTGAGTGGCGAAGAAAAAATCATTAAATGAAAGAATGCTTTGGATATGCAGGTGCACTGAGAGTTCAGAGTTCAATTGCAACATTGTTGTGTGAGAGGTCTTGCAAGAGGTGGTTGCTATGCAGAAAAAGCAGAGAGGGGGCAGAGGGGGGAAGGGTTTTGCTTTGAAAAAAAGTGAGGGAAGAGTTTTGATTGGGTGACATGAGAGATCTGTGTGAGGAATTACAGCATTTCTGTGCTTTTGATAGCTGCAGACTCTGGAGTGCATACCTTTTGCTCTGCTGAAGACAAATTGGTGTGTTTCTGAGACTGTTTTGAAACTCAAAGTATTTGCTAAGGTGAGAAAAAATTTCTTTAATTTAGATAGAAAATAGTGTGCTTTAAGGAGAAAATTATGAAGAAAGTTGTGTTTTTCAAATGTTGCTTTGTCTCAAGTGTTTCACAAATAGATTTTGTTTCTTTGAGAAATTGTAATTGGAGAAAATGTGAAGTATTAGTACTGACAGGGCTTTTATGTGCATAGGAGCTGTGGAGTGTTTTCAAATTATGACTTGTAAATCGTTTTTGAGAAAAAGCAATGGTTTTAATATTGATGAGAAGGACATAATGGTGTCTGCTTCTTTATAAGGTAATTGAGAGTCTCTGATGTTATTTTTCCCATTTCAATGTAAGAAGTTTGTCTGTGGAGCAAATTGCTTGTAAATATGCTCCCACCTGTGCATGGCAAATTTAGATTTTGAATGTTTCCGTTACATAGGCATGTTAAAGGTGACTGAAACATGCTGCAAAGGCAATCAAAAAATGCTTTTATGTGTCTTAAGGACATTTTAAGTCATTTCCCCATGTGCAGTGTTTTCAAATTATGAGTTGAAAATCGTTTTTGAGGTAAAGGAATGTTTTCAAAATTTATGTGCGCCATATGACCCCAATTTTTTTTTCAGGGGTGCAGCAGGGTGTTCTTGAGACACCCCTGCACCGTCGGAAAAATTCGTAATTTGCGATGAGGTAATTGCTAATCGCAAATTGCACCTTCATTCCTATGGGCCTCCTGCTGCATGGAAATGAATGGGTAATCTTGCTGAAATGCAAAGTCGAATCTGTATTTAAAAGGGTCTGCACCTCTGTACGGGTGTTCGCTATGTGAAGCACGAAAGTTTCACGGGCCGAACTCAAGGCCACCTCTCTCTGAGACAAAAGAGCTCTTATTCTTGCCATGCTGTTGAAATGTGCTCCCAAGGTTGGTATTTGTGGCCAGATTGAAAACTCCCTATGTTCATGTGTGGGAGGAAATAGAACATTTCTGCAGCAAATAACCCGTTCATTTACTGTTACGATAAAATGAATACTTTTAATTAACCCAGAACAATCTTCATTATTGAGCATCAAATAACTACCATTTTCCAAGAACTTGAACGTGGGGATGATAGCAGGAACTGGCGTGCCTTGCAACACGCAAGCCATATTTGGTCGGTGTTTGTTGCATGAACCGTGTAACTGTATGTGCCTACACATTAGTGAATGATCTGGCGTCTCAGTGCATTCCTCTCCATTCAGATAAAGGTCTTGATCATCTTTGAAAATCTGTATGTGTATGGAAGCGACCAGACCTCATGAAGAAAACCACTACCTAAAGGTTAATAACGACCTATTGGTATATATTTCATACAATTTGAAAACTTATATAAAGCAAAAGGCAGCGTTATTAAACCGTGGATAAGGCACGTTGCCAAAGCAGTGAACCTTTTGGATTTATACTGGAAATGTTAAAGGAAGAATTACGGAGTAGGGCCTGTAAATCTTTAATGGACAACGAGTAAAATTACTCCAACCATCATATTCCTCTAACTCCGGGATAGTAGGGGTGTTTAATTTTTTAGAAGTAGCCAATCCAAAGCATTTGGTCTGGGAAATTGTTTCATTCACAAACAACATATGATTTGGGATGAGACATGCACGGTGGAAAGCCTCAGTGCCTTGTACCTGCCAGGTTCGTGAACCCCAAACTGATGTAGATCCTGGATATTTTTACACTGTGTTACGTTAGCATGGGCTCATTACTGGTTTAAACGCCATTTTTCCTTTTTTGTAACTTCTGCACACGATACTTAGTTGTTGCTTTAGCTTTCAGCCTACCTGCGTCAAGATCTATGCCTGCTTCAAGCAGGCGCAGGGTTTTGATGTAGCTTTGTCCTATCTGATTGTAAATGCGGCACACCGTGGGTGGCAGAGCAGCGGTGCACGTTAACTGGTGCATCCCTGGGGATGTGCTAGTTAACATAAATCTGCCCCTTTACATTTAATTATGTGCAGGGGACACAGAGTAGGTGAGGTTTATCCAAGGTTAAGAAGAGATGAGTCCTGTTCAGTGAAAAATTGGAGATAGGCTTCAGTATATTATATACTTAAGTAGTGTGTTAAGTTTTTGATGACTGTTATTAATTTACTGTTGGGTAATAGTGGTTAATAACATTTTTTATTATATTTTACCACAGATTCAACTGCAGATTATTTCAAGATTTTAGGATGCCTAGCAAAGAAAGAGTAAGAAAGGCTGCAAAACGTCAAAGACAGCAGGACCATGGAAGAATGCAGCAGTCCTCTAACAAAAAGATTTGTCAAGTCACCAAGAAAGCACCGGGTAAGAGTCGAAAAACAGTCATAAGAAATATGTGTAGTAAAAAAAATATTACTACAGAAAATGTTTCAGTCCAGAAAAGGAGACAGAATTCAAATGGTAAGGAAAGGCCAATGAGAAATGTTACTGCTAGAGTAAGAGATAACTCTATGCATGAAAGTAGAAGGAAACAAGAGTTTAGGGATATTCGTAAACGAATGTTCCGCAACAGGATAATTGGGAATTTGTTAAAAAATATTAAGAAAGGTCAGCAGAAAGTGGTTTTTTATAAGAGAAAAAAAATTGTTGAGAAAGTTATTGATCAGGCATTTGAAATTAAACGTAAGTTATTTATTTTGACAATCAATAGAATTCGGAAGCTAAACAAGGTAATTTATGATTTCAAAAGAAATAGTAGATGGAAGAGAATAGTTAATCGTAGTAATTTTTGTGAAGTTTTTTCTGGAGAATGGATGCATAGTTCAAGCTCTGAGGCATTTTTTAATGAGGAGAGTTATTTCCAGGATAATGATTTGGTGCATGCAGTTGACACCAGTGGTCGAGCTTATGAAGTGAAAGATGGTTGTCCAGTTGAAAAAGAAAAACTTGTGACAACAGAGATAGAAGAGGTGTTAGGTAATGAGGTTTTAGGGAGACGTCCTAAGGGTCCTGTGTACACCTGGAAGTGTAGTAGTATTTGCAGTGTACGACAGGATTCCATCAATTTGCTTTGTGATTTTATACGGTCATTTAGTAAGAACAGTTTGAAGCAGAAAATGAAGTTGTTGCAAGAATTAGATCCTTGCAGAGTGAGAGAAGTGATAGGTTTGCATGGTCATTCACTGGCTTGTCTTTCCAGGAGAGTATGCCAGAGTGTTTTTCATCATTTCAGGATGCTAGCAGTGCATCATAATAAAGTGAGGAAATTAGTTAGAATGTTGTATTATGCTAAGAGTCCAGCAATAATGCTTAAACAATTATGCGCTGCTCTTTTGCATGGTTCTGAAATAGATGTGAAGAATATATGTGAAGAAATTGAGTTTTGTTACTTTGGAAGTAAAGAGGAGAATGTTGAAATTGACCAAGAAGAAGAGAGTAATGTGGAAGATAGTGTACAGGTTTCCAGTACAGATAATTTCCAGAGGGAAATTGCGACGTTTGAGGTGAAATCAAGTGAGAGGCCAAATTTCACTTGTGTGTGTTGTCGACGCACTTATTATAAGAATCAGACTAAGTTAGTGGATTTATATGGAAAAAGTGAAAGGGAAAATAATAGTCAATGGAAGGATTTTACAACATACTTGATGGTAGAAAATTGTTTTGATTTGGGATTGGATCAACGTGTGTGTACTTATTGTTGTAACAAATTAAATCAAAACCAGATGCCTGCTAGAGCAGTTCATAATAATCTGGAATTGGTTGAGATTCCTTCTGAATTGAAGGATTTAAATACTTATGAATCTATTTTGATTCAAAGTATCCATCCCTTTCAGGCTATTGTAAGAATGGAGCCAAAGACAGGGAAATTGCCTCCATCAGATTTACAGAGAGGATTAAAGGGAAGAGTTGTTTATTTGCCTCTAGATTTGAAGAAAAACATTAACACAATTGGAGTAGAAAAAGTGGAAGAGGAACCTCTTGTTATCTTAGTTAATGGGGTTCCGACAAAGAATAAGAAAATATGGCAAGATTTAGTAGATGTTAGGAAAGTCAAAAGGGCAACATTGTATTTGAAAAAATATAATAAGTACTATAAAAATGTATATGTTGCAGAAGAGGAAGTAAGTGAGGAAGAGGATAACGATTTGTGTGCTGGTCAAATTGAGAAAGTAGAACCCTGTACTAGTGAAGAAATATATGAACATTATAGTGTTCATCCTTTGCATTCCAAGGAAGTCATGGGGAATGCTATTGAGTTGTTTCAAATGAAACAAGCGAAAGGGAGTCCCATTAGTGTTTGGGAGGAAAGTTTGGAAGCTCGGTGTTTCCCACAGCTTTTTCCAACAGGTCTGGGAGGAAGATATGATGAGCGACCTCATCAAATTCCTGCTTCTGAATACCGGACTTTGCGATTGTATGCAGGAGATCCTAGGTTTCGACAATGCATTCCTTATTTGTTTCATCTCCTGTTTGAAAGCGATCTGTCTGGACTGTCATATGCAGTGAACCACATCTTGAAAAGTGGTATACACATGCAAAACATCTCGGCAAGTGACTTTATGGATAAAGTCAATGTCCAAGACAGTATTTTGGATTCTCACCTGATTAATCTCATGGCGTGTCAGCGTGGTACTAATGAGTACTGGTACCGTCGTCATGGTGATTTAAAATGTATGCTAAGGAACTTAGGAACTCCCACATGGTTCCTCACTTTGAGCTGTGCTGAGTATGGCTGGGAAGACTTACTTGAATTTCTACGAGAGGCAAATGCTAACGTAGAAAACATCGAATTCAAGACACCCGGAGAACTGTGCTCTTTGGATCCAGTCAATGTATGTAGGTACTTCAATCATAGATTTGAAGGTATGATGTCTTTCATCATGAATAAGAAGAATCCACCTCTTGGAGAGGTGTTGGATTTCTTCTGGAGGAAGGAGTACCAAGCAAGAGGTGCTCCTCATATACATATGTTGCTGTGGATCAAGGATGCACCTAAATTTGGAACGGATGCAGAAGACTCAGTGATGAGTTTCATAGAACAGTATTCTACGTGTGCTGTTCCAAACGCAAAGGAGAAAAAAAGCCTACGAGAAAAAGTTCTACGTTTCCAAAGCCATCGATGTGGAAAGTACTGTCGTCGTAAATTCCGGAACAAAGACAAGTTCTACACCAAATGTCGTTTCGGCTTTCCACGACCGGTGATTTCTAAAGGAAGAGTGAACAGTTTGATGTCTTCGCTGCGACATAATGTGATGAAGAAATCACCTAAAAACACATACAATTTGAAGAGGAACGAAGAGTCTAAGTACATTAACGACTACAACCCGGTGATTTTGTCCATGTGGAATGCTAACATGGATATACAGTTTGTGGCTGATAACTGTATGGCTGTGGCTCGGTATGTGACATCTTACATCACCAAAAAAGAGAAGACAGAATTGAAGGATATGTGGGAGGACATTTCCCATGAAAAGAGCCTCAGCAAGAAGTTGTACAGTTTCAGTCTGAAGATGTTGTCGCATCGAGAAATCGGAGCTTACGAATGTTCTGACCGGTTGTCTTCAGCAAGTCTCTATGCCAAGTCCAGGAGTATCGTTTGGGCGAGTGTTTCGTCTTGCTGCAACGCGTAATCGAGTTCTGAAACCTGTGCGGGAAATTGAGTATTTGGCGGAAAAGGAGCCAAACAGTACCGACATTTTGAAGAGCAACATGTTGGATACATATTATCCAAATCGAAGCAGTCACCTCGAGAATGTTTGTCTGTATGAGGTTCTGCAAAATTACATATTCAAGAGGAACATCAAAGAAGATACTGAGAAAGGAGTGTATGCTGTAATAGGAAGTGAGGGATGTCTGGTCAAGCAAAGAAAATGCCACTTGATAAACCATCGAAAATTGAGTGGCGAATCTCCTGAAAAAAAGGAGTTTTTCTATTTAGCACTTTTGCAACTTTTTAAGCCTTGGCGTGCAGAAGAGGAACTGCTTGGAGATTTCCTTTGTTACGAAGACTCATTCAATGCTGCCAAGGAGACCATAGAATGTCCTGCTTTTCCCAAATATGTAGAAATGTTGAATGTGGAAATTGAGCAGGAAGCAACGATTGCAGCCGAGATTGCCAGAGACAGTTCTCAGGACAGTCAGAGTTCTGCTTCATTGAGTCAGGATCCACTAGGAGGACCTCTTATCGAAAATGAAGCTGCCACTGCTATGAATGAAGTGGAAAGAGCCATGGCACATGCTCAGGAGGATGCGGTTAACTTAGAAGAGTTGGAAAGACAACTGAACGTTGAGCAGAGGAAAATATATGACGAACTTACCATGCAAATTGATCATGGATTAAGTCATGACAAGAAAGAGTGCTCATGTACGTCGTTGAAGCCTGTCCGACTGTACGTGAGAGGAGAAGCGGGAACTGGAAAAAGTTTCCTTATTAAAGCAATTTCATGTTATTTGCAGGAAAGGACAGAGTCATCGCTGTCTTGTGTTGTCACCGCTCCAACTGGACTGGCAGCACATAACATTAAAGGGATTACTTTACATCGTTTACTGATGCTGCCAGTGGAGCATGACAACAAATTAGAATATCACAAGCTATCTGGAGATGCTTGTTTTGAAGTTTCAAGAGTCTTGAGGAAAATGAAACTTCTTATCATTGACGAAGTAAGCATGGTTTCCAATGTCATGCTTGCCTTTGTGCATTTGAGAATGCAAGAAGTTCTCAAAACAGAGTATGATGTGTTATTTGGTGGCAAACACATCATTGTTTTCGGAGATCTTCTGCAGCTGACACCAGTGAAAGGGCAACCTGTGTTCAAAATGCTCACGCATGAAGATACCAGGAAGTGCTTAGGGAGTATTGGCAACGTCAATATATGGTTAAACTTCAATTATGCTGAACTGCATGAAAATATGCGTCAGGCAAAGGATGAAGTTTACAAGACTATTCTACAAGATGTTAGAATTGGAAAAGTGACCGAGCATGGGAAAGAAGCTTTACATGCACGATTACTGACAAATTTATATCCAGACGAAGATGTTGTGCCTGAGAATATTTTTCAGAAAGTTACTGAGAAAAAATCTGGAATATGTTTGATGCCAACTCTTGCAGAATGTGCCAAATTCAACAACAAAATGTTGCATTTAGAAAAGCAAGAGATTGTGAAATTGGAAGCTATTGACAGAGTAGAGCATATGGGATCAACAATTATTTTGTCTGAGAATCTGAAAACAAAATTGGATTCATTAGAGAAGAGTATATCTAAAACTGCGGGTTTTGAAAAGACTCTGAATGTGTGCTTGAACTGCCGTATAATTTTAAGAAGGAATTTACATGTTGAAAGAGGTCTGGTAAATGGATCAATGGGTAATGTTGTTGATTTTGTGAAATACAGAAATAGAGATGGAATTGAATTTTTAAAAATTACATTTGATGGCATTGAGGAAGTACAGCTAATTGCTCGTTGTTCTGCTAGATTTTTGCTTGTAAAAGACTTATATGTTCGTCGTAAGCAGTTTCCTGTTTGCTTGGCATATGCGGTGACAATTCATAAATCGCAAGGTTTAAGTGTAGACTGTGCATTGGTGAATATTGGCAGTTCTGTGTTCAAGGAGGGTATGGCATATGTGGCATTGTCACGAGTTAGGACTTTATCGGGATTGTACTTGATTGAGTGTGATGTCACAAACATTTGTGCGGATCTAGATTGTGTTAAGGAATACAATAGGTTGAGAAGAGAGTATGCGCCACATTTGCCTCAGTATCCTTTGTTTGAGAAACGTGTGGTAGGCCGGAAACGAAGAAATGTGACCAATACTGGGGAGGTTGTAGCAAAAAGACGAAAAGTCGATGAACCTGAAATTACAAGCAGAAACAAAAAGGATTCTGTTGAAGATGTTGTTGGTTTTCAATTTGAAAACAGTTCTGGTGTCAACTGCTATGCTAATGTAGTAGTTAATGTTTTGTTTTCTCTAGAAAATGTAAAAGAAGAGATTGTGGTCAATTCTGATCAAAGATTTTGCAGTTTGTTAAATTCTGTGTTAGAGAAATGTAGCACTGATAGAACAAACATAGAAAGTGTGTCTGAAATTCGAAATCTGTTAGACAGATGTTCAGGCCAAACACAATTCTCTCAAAATAGTCAGCAAGATTGTCAGGAGTTTTTAATGTACATGCTTGATGTATTGCATGATGAAGGTGTAGATGTAGATCACCTGTTTGGGCTTTCTTATCAATGGCAGCATGACTGCGAGAACTGTAGGGTATCAAGTACTACTAGTGTAGACTCAGAAAGATTTATATATTTAACTTTGCCAGACAGTAAATCAGTCTCTTTTAATAAGCTAGTAAAAGCAGCTGATCACAACATGGAGTGTAGCCAATGTAAATCTGAAATGATGTCCACATTATTTATACGAACATATGGCCAGTATGTCATTTTAATGTTCCAACGATGTAGGCCTGATGGAACAAAATTGACAACTTTAATTAAAAATTTTGTGGCTTCACAGTTGTCAATATCAGGAAGGACTTTTGTAACTGTAGCAATTATATATCATGATGGTCCTTCAATAACATCAGGACATTATACAGCTTATTTAAAGTGTAGAAATGGCTGGTCATTCTGCAATGATTCTGTTTTAATTTTCAAAAAAAAATAGCCGTTTGACCTTAAAAACTCTTACCTGGTGTTTTTAAAACCAAAATTTTAGGGAAAGAATCTCGGGATGTGCTCTGAGGAATTTCAAGAAGTTCTCATGGCTCCTACACGATTTGGCCTTGAGGATAAGTGTAGTACAGAGACATAACTTCTTACCATAACACTGGACTTTATGGAGAAATACGTGCACTTTGAATGAGTTCAGAAAAACTGTTTCTTTTTATAAGCTAATTGAAGCAGCCAATCAAAACATGGAGTAGAGGGAATGTAAGTCTGCAATGCTGTCTACTGTTTTACATTGCTTTGTGATTAAAAGTGATGTAGAGAATTAAATAATTGTACTAGTCATAAAGGTAGTGTAAGTCTGCTTCATAGTAAGCAGTATCAGTGTGATAGGAAATGTAGAACATGATTGAGGAAGAAGGGGAAGATATTACTAGTCCAGGATTGTGTAAATGATCTTCAACATTTTAATTCTGAAAGTTGTGGAAATGCGAAAAGACGGGATTGGCTAACAAGAAATCCAAGAGTTATACATGGCTCTGACAAGATTTGGCCTTGTGGAATCTTGTGGTAGAGAGCAAGAAGTCATTTATTGTATGTAACATGTTTTTGAAAACGATGGAGGTTTTCTTTCAGAAAGTGGCGGGTTGAAAGTAATAACAGCACAACAGAGTGTAAGCTGTTCATAGGACATCCTTGGCCGTCATGGAAAGTAAACTAACTTTAAGGAGTTCTGAATTCTGATTTCTAATGTTGTATGGGTTTTTTAAACACAATCATTTTGATTGTGTTTTTTTTTCCCCGCTGTTATATGATGAATACCTTCAAGTCACTGTTTTAGTGAAATTTGATACATTCTGAGAACAGCAAAAATAAACCATTTAACATGTATAATTAATTCTGTTCTGTTTGCATTTATGATGTACATGTAGAACTGTGTAGGAGGCATGGAGAAGGTGAGGCTTCTGTAAGTGTCAAAGTTGTTGCATACAGTCCTCATATTCTACGTAGTCTTTTATATTTCATTACTTTCACTGTTTCTGACTGATCTAAAAAATTTTTTTTAAAAAGAACAGTAAGTATAAGGGAAGGAAACAGACAGTTATGTTAAAAGAAACACAGCTATAGGGAATAAACTAGGGATACTGTTACCCGCAATCCTCTGCTGATGATGTCACTGAGCATGTCATGAATGATGTAATATGTGACATCATCAGCAGTGGATTACGGGTAATAGTATCTCTAGTTTACTCCCTTATAGCTGTCTTTCTTTTAACATAAGTGTCTGTTTCCTTCCCTTATACTTACTGTTCTTTTTAAAAAAAAAAAATTTTGGGTTCGCTTCCGGTTCGCGTACCGGGGAGCGAACTGGGAAGCGAACTAAGAGAAATAGAGGTTGGCACAGTTGCAAATATTGTACCAATTTTTTAATAACGGGGAGGTAGTTCTGAAAAGAACTTTTTTTAAAATTGTTTTTGTTGTTTTATATTTTTTTTATTATTTTTCTGAACATTTTTTTACTTTTTTTGAATTTTTCTGAACAGTTTTATAATTTTTTTGTTTTTTTTTCGGAGGGGGCAACGAAAACGATTCATTGTAAAGGGCTCAACAGGAGCAAGAAAACAAAAAAAAAGAATTTATTGTTTGGGGAGTTTCGGACAAACATGAGCATGATTGTCAATAGCTCTGTTGATCAGAGTGATGCTACTTTCTGCGTAGCAAATGAATCCACTGCAATGTAGGCAGACTTGTTTTACTTCACGAAATCTCGTTTGTATATTTGGCACCATCTCCCTGCCCTCTGGTCCCGTTACTTCCGGTACAACAGATCTTCTGGCCATAATAGGGAGATTATCTAGGTCGTCCTGTTCCTCTTCTTCGTCTTCTTGCTGAATTATAACTTTAGCAGGTGGTCCACTCTTCCTTGGATGTGGTGGAGGTGGTGGGGAAGCACCAGCTGAAGCTAGTAAAGAAGCCATTGCTCACTGGTAACAAAGGGTCTTTCTCTCACAATGATGAAAGTCAGAGTGAGGAAAGAAGGAGGGATTTTCACCATTTGGGAAAAAAAATAGTTCTCAACCAATGAAAAGTGTTCATTTTAGATCATATGACCTAGTCTTACATCATTAGGAAACCGAAAGTGAAATGAACCAATGAAAAGTGTTATTACCAAGTCACATGACCTGCTGTGTGTATGTTACGCGCTTTGCAGGGCCTCCCGGTTTGCTTCCAGAAACCTGTGCTTTGCGACTCGGTAAGCGTACGAGTTCGCTAACGTAGCACGTCATATGACGTATCACGCGACAACGCGAAACGTCATGCGGACGGGAGGCGTCACGATGTTGTTTTCTAACGCGGCAGTTGCGGTAAAGAAACGTTTACCGGCTCGTGGTCTATTTCGCGGCATCAAGGTCAGCTAACGGGAAGCTTCCCGATTCGCGAAGCGGGAACGAAGAAAAAAAAATATTTAAAAAAAAAGTTATTAATAAACATATAAAATATATTTTGGGATTTAAAGAAGAATACATTTTACAGCTACAGATATTAGCTGTTAAAAAACCAATGAAATTCACTGAAAAAACCATAGGTTATAGACAATATATAGTTAGGAATTAGCATTTACAAAACCTTGAAAATTCACTGAAAAAACCATAGGTTATAGACCATATATAGTTAGGAATTAGCATTTAAAAAACCTTATTTTACTCACACAAAACCATTGAAATTCCATATATAGTTAGTTGCACTAACTATATATCGCGCACCCGCAATCCACTGCTGATCATGTCACATATTACATCATTCATGACATGGTCAGTGACATCACTGATGACATCACTGATGACATCTCAAATGACATCACTGATGACATCACTGATGACATCTCAAATGACATCACTGATGACATCACTGATGACATCTCAAATGACATCACTGATGACATCACTGATAACATCTCAAATGACATCACTGATAACATCTTAAATGACATCACTGATGAAATCTCATTTGACATCAATGGTCACATCACTGATGATATCATTCATGTGACAATACAATGCATCTCCTCACACTTTAATATAACCTCTGTTACACCCAGTGTTAAATACAAAATATATTTTTTTAAACAATTGACACACCAATACTAGTTACTACATACGCACTCACTGATTCCTACGTCTACACACACATTCACTCATTCACCCATACAATCATTCATACATACAATAACTCATCTTTACAACACTATCATATGCACTCATACACCCTATACAGACACTCACACTCTGCCACTCATCCTTGGAGTTACTCACACACCTAGTCAGTCCTGTAAAGAATCAATCACACTTCCATTTTCTAATCTATACAGTTAAACATAGAGTACCTTACATTTTCAAACATATTCTAACACATACTTACTCTCTTATAAATCATTGATACAAGAACACATTGATCTGCACAGAGTCACACATCTCCCAGCCAGCCACACACACACTCAGTCTCCCATACAAATACTTGGACAATCAATCAATAACCCATATAGTTACTCATATAGCTACTGATCAACACATGCAGCAGTTTACAGAATACCAGACATAATGATGCACAAATTAAGACAGTTTAGTCACTAACCTATGCATTCAGTGAGACACATTTAATCACTCACTCATACAGTCAGTCACGCACCTACTAAAACCTTCATTCAGACACTTATACATCCACTCATTCAGTTGTGATGTGATGTCATCAGTGATGTCATTTGAGATGTCATCAGTGATGTCATCAGTGATGTCATTTGAGATGTCATCAGTGATGTCATCAGTGATGTCACTGACCATGTCATGAATGATGTAATATGTGACATGATCAGCAGTGGATTGCGGGTGCGCGATATATAGTTAGTGCAACTAACTATATATGGAATTTCAATGGTTTTGAGTGAGTAAAATAAGGTTTTTTAAATGCTAATTCCTAACTATATATGGTCTATAACCTATGGTTTTTTCAGTGAATATATATATATATATATATATATATATTCACTGAAAAAACCATAGGTTATAGACCATATATAGTTAGGAATTAGCATTTACAAAACCTTGAAAATTCACTGAAAAAACCATAGGTTATAGACCATATATAGTTAGGAATTAGCATTTAAAAAACCTTATTTTACTCACACAAAACCATTGAAATTCCATATATAGTTAGTTGCACTAACTATATATTGCGCACCCGCAATCCACTGCTGATGATGTCACATATTACATCATTCATGACATGGTCAGTGACATCACTGATGACAACATCCAGTGACTATGTTTCTGTAAAGTTAAAATATGTCTTACATATTGAAGAATGAGTGGATGTATAAGTGTCTGGACGAAGGATTTAGTAGGTGCATGACTGAATGTATGAGTGAGTGATTAAATGTGTCTCACTGAGTGCATGGGTTAGTGACTAAACTGTCTTAATTTGTGCATCATTATGTCTGTTGTTCTGTAAACTGCTGCATGTGTTGATCAGTAGCTATATGAGTAACTATATGGGTTATTGATTGATTGCCCAAGTATTTGCATGGGAGACTGAGTGTGTGTGTGGCTGGATGGGAGGTGTGTGACTCTGTACAGATCAATGTGTACTTGTATCAATGATTGTATAAGAGAGTAAGTATGTGTTAGTATATGGTTGAAAACGTAAGGTGCTCTATGTTTAACTGTATAGAGTAGAAAATGGAAGTGTGATTGATTCTTTACAGGACTGACTAGGTGTGTGAGTAACTCCATGGATGAGTGGCAGAGTGTGAGTGTCTGTATAGGTGTATGAGTGCATATGATTGTGTTGTAAACATGAGTGATTGTATGTATGAATGATTGTATGGGTGAATGAGTGAATGTGTGTGTAGACGTAGGAATCAGTGAGTACGTATGTAGTAACTAGTATTGGTGTGTCAATGGTTTCAAAAATTATACTCTGTTTTTAACACTGGGTGAAACAGAGGTTATATTAAAATGTGAGGAGATGCATTGTATTGTCACATGAATGATATCATCAGTGATGTGGTCATTGATGTCAAATGAGATGTCATCAGTGATGTCATTTGAGATATCATCAGTGATGTCATCAGTGATGTCACTGACCATGTTATGAATGATGTAATATGTGACATCATCAGCAGTGGATTGCGGGTGCGCAATATATAGTTAGTGCAACTAACTATATATGGAATTTCAATGGTTTTGTGTGAGTAAAATAAGGTTTTTTAAATGCTAATTCCTAACTATATATGGTCTATAACCTATGGTTTTTTCAGTGAATTTTCAAGGTTTTGTAAATGCTAATTCCTAACTATATATGGTCTATAACCTATGGTTTTTTCAGTGAATTTCAATGGTTTTTTAATAGCAAATATCATAAGCTGTCGAATGTCAAGTACGTGGTAAGAATTTTTTTTTTCGTGTTTATGCACACTGATCTGCTTTGATTGCTGCCCCCCACCCCTCATTTCTATTAGGAGTACTCTCTCTTTGCAGATAGTGAAGGGTAGTTAACGCAGCCCTTTCCCCCTTTGTAATCCGTCGTGCCTGCTTCTCTCTCCATTTGATTGATTGTTCTCTTTGGTTCATTCTCTATTTACAAACAAGCACAGAGTCGCAATACTCTGTTTAGTCTTTGCAGATAGCGAAAAATCGTGTAAAAAAACAAAAGGAATCGAGCAAAATCAGTAGGCCACTAATGGGATCTCTTTTGACCTCGCTAAAATAGAAACATTAGGAACAACCTGTTGAAAATAGCAATGCGTATGTATATAAGCGGCGTTCATTTGTGTTCACAGTACCCCTTGTTGATTGTTTCAATCGAGCATTGAATTGTTCGAAGTTAATTCTCTTAACGATCTTCTCTACCTGCAAACGAGGAAGAATAGGAATATTCTATCTCCCTTTGCAGATAGTGAAGGGTAGGTAACGCAAGCCTTTAACACGTCGTACCTATTTCATTCCTCATTGATTGATTGATTGTCCGAACATTGACTGTTTGGGAATTAGTTCTTTTTGGAGGTATTCCCTGTTTGCAAATAAACGTAGGAAAATCTTTGCAAGTAGTGAAAGGGTACGTAATGCGGACCGTTCTCCCCCGTTGTAATCTGTCATGCCTATCTACTCCCCACTGATTGATGCACCTTTTTCACCCGGACCATTTACTAGAGATACGTCATCTGGCCCGACCAGAGAGCACCCCTAGTGAAAAGGACATATGCAATAATAACGAAGTGATCACTGTATCCTGTTAACAGAAACTTTACCATGAAACAACCTGGAAAGAAAAAAATAGGAAAACGAAAATCAGTAGGCCACTGATGAACATGAACTTTTATTAAACAACGAACAAAGAAACGATAACATAACGTAATGATAAAACCTATTAATGTCCTAGAAACAAGAAAACGTTAAAATATGCCAGTGGTGAGAGACCAGAAAAACAGTAAGAGAAACCAAATCACCCCTCGCTGTCCCACCGCCTGCCACGCCAAAAAAATCGATAGACTAGGGAAAATGCAAGTCAGTAGAACATCCACCCCCACTCTGGAAACTTCCAAGGTGGGGCAGGGTTCCGGCTACGCCCAGCCGGGAGCAGCCCATATAAGGCAGGTCCTGCTGCCACGCCTCGGCCAGGAGATCCTAACGTAGGGTGTAGCCGGAGGAGAGGCCGAGAGCAGCGGGACCCGGCCAGGGGATTGCCTTTACAACGCTGAACAGTTGCAGGGGGGGGGAATGTCTCCTCGACCCTCCCCTCTCTCTCCCAGTCCGGCCGCGGTGGCCCTTGAGAGTTGCAGGTAGTCCCGCCACATGCTCTTCCGGTCCGACCACCAACGGTCGGGGGGCCGAGGCCGACGGGATCCGGCTGCAGCCGATAAACCAAGAAACCCGTTCATGGGGCCAGAGCCAGGGGCGTCCGGCCGACATCCACCGGAAGCCCGGCCCGAAGACGGACGGGACACTTCTTTCTTTTATAATGGCTGCGACAACACTGGAGGGGGATGTCTTGCACATGCCTCCGACCCCCCCCTCGTCCTCATCGCCTGGTCCGGCCATAACAAATCTCAAGCGAGACGCCGTGGGGTGCACTGGGAGGGAGAGACGGTGCGAACAGGCCTCTCCCGCCTCCCCAGGTGGAGGCTTCCCAGCTGCACCCTCAGCGCTCCAGGCGGTGGCATCCTAACAACTACAGTGCTGCACAGTTTCGGAACGACCTAGATAACGGTTCTTCCACTGTGGCCATGCTGCAACGTCTCGCCCGGCAGGGTGGAGCCCGTCCGCTCATGTGACCCCGCGATCGCCGGTAGCTGCCGAACTCTCAAAATGGCTGTCGACCTGGCAAGAGCGGGCCCAACATAAAGAAATGGCCCGGTCACTGGTTGACTCCACCACCGTAGTCCTCCACGACCTTGAAGATTCTAGAGGAGCCGCGGGAGTCTCCGACCCCCGATGGGGAATGACTGCCATGATCGCCCGTGGAGTGACGAAACTGTATCCGCGGGACGTCGGCGCTCCCATGCTGGCGCCAGCCTCACTTTGAATTACTACAATCCTGCAGACCTCACTTCCGGTGAAAGCACAGTGTAACCCGGTAGGAAAAATTATTGCACCCCCTCCCCTTTTTGACTGATAGTTCAAACCACCGATCCTTTCCTTTGCCCTTTTAACGGAACTTTGGACTGCCTCCCCCTCTTTTACATTTTCTAGAGAAAACAAAACATTAACCACTACATTAGCATAGCAGTTGACACCAGAACTGTTTTCAAATTGAAACCAACAACATCTTCAACAGAATCCTTTTTGTTTCTGCTGTGACCCTGCTACAGCACAGGCATTGTCCCCAGCAGTAATTCTGCAATGCCGGTAAGAATAGCTGTGGTGCCTACTGGACTCACTCACCCCCGCGGCGCCCCACGCCGTTTTTTGCTGGGCGGCAACTTACTAGACATCACTTTCGTGCCATCTAGATTTCAGCGCGTTCTGCTGCCTTGGAACTATTCGCACAACAGACCGCTACTGACAAGAATATTTCATTATTGGTGCTGTCAATTTCAATAAATCTATTGGATAATTAAAAAGAAATTGCCACGGTCTCTTCGTTGTTTAAATGTTTTTACTGTTTTTGTTTTGTTGTATATATTTATATGTTATTAAAGTTTTATATTCCTACTACTTTGTTGGAGTGCTATATATTTTTAATGTGACACATAATTGTAAAAACTTTGATGTACAAAGAGTCATTCCTGGAATCTTCCGCTTCAGGCTCGGTCCCCTCCCCAATCACAATACAGGATGGTTTTCAGATAGTAGGAACGCGTGTGCTGTGACGGATCACATCGGGTGTGGGCCTTGATCTACTATAACTCCTTTGAAGAGGGGTGATTCTTTACAGCTGGGGCCATAAACTACATCTGCAGGGCTAGCTGATAGCCTAGGACCGGCCTGGACATTCGGACACAGAGGAAGAGGAGTGTCAGAGGGTGCGGTAGTGAATAGGGCGAAAGGGAGGTGTCGGGCGGGCACAGAGTGTGATTCTCAGGGAAGAGCAGCGCAGATGGGGGAAGGTTTATTGCCCATGCATAAGACAGAGAGCGGTGGTGACCAGTGCCTGGGGGAGATGCTTACGAGGGTGAGGAGCCATGCTACGAATCGACAGCGTGCAGAGAGTGGGTCTGGTCAAGACATCTAAAATGGCTGCCGTGCACGACAAAAGTGTGGCATTTCAAAAAAGGCAAGATGGCGCAGACAATGTTTTTCAACACTTCCTCATTTCCTTCGAATCGAACGTTAACAGACGTTGGGGCATATTACCAAAGTTAAGCGATATTTATCGCTAACGATGCTTACCAACCAATTTTTTACCACTAAGCATCGTCAGAAATTATCGAAGATAAACCTTACTATTATCAAGGTTTATCGCAAATGCGATAATAAACGGCCGCAATGCATGAATATCGCTAAAAACTCAGCGATATTCATGCATTACCGAGCTAATACTCTTAGCCATGTTATCCACCTCCCATTGGATAACATGGCTAAGAACTGCTCAGGGCAGGTGTTACTTTTTGGAGATATTCGCGCTTAGCGCGAATATCTCCAAAAGTTGGTAATAGGAGATAGATATCTTGCATGTTGTAATGCAAGTTATTGTGGTATATGGAACTCATACCATAATCTCTCAGGAAAGCAGAAACTGATCCTTTTGGGACCGCCTAAAAAGGCCTAGGGGGTGAGGAGTACTCTACTTTGCCCCCTTTTCACGTTCCGAACTATTTTATTTTACTGTCTTCTGTAATTACACAAAATAGCAGCGATAAGATGCATCGGAGACACACAGTGAGAGAAAGGAGGCCGGAGATGAAGAAGAGATGTCAAATACACATTGGAGATAATATAGTGGCAGAAGGGAAGTAAATATGAGTAAACTTACCATGTAACATAAAAATGTTGCACTCTATACTATAAGTCTCATTTTATACTACAATCACTTCGCTACAACCTCATAAATTAAAAATAAAAATAAATAATGTCTCAAACAATTTTTGATTTCTAAATATAAATTTATTCTTCAGAATTTTCTAAATTTGAAACAACTAGTAACATGTCCTCATCAGTAATTTCCTCTTCAATCATCTCATCTGGAATCTCCTCATTAAAAGTCTGCAATGATGATTCTTGTAACTCTATGGTCTCCAAACACTCGATAAATTCGCCATCAAGAGATTGATCAAAAAAATCATTCAAGTCATCTCCTCCTTCTGACAATATTTCATTATTGGTGCTGTCCATTTCAATCAATGTAGTGGAATCATTCAAGTCATCTCCTCGTGACAATATTTCATTATTGGTGCTCTCAATTTCAATCAATGTAGTGGAATCATTCAAGTCATCTCCTCCTTGTGACAATATTTCATTATTGGTGCTGTCCATTTCAATCAATCTAATGGAATCATACAAGCCATCTCCTCCTTGTGACAATATTTCATTATTGGTGCTCTCAATTTCAATCAATGTAGTGGAATCATTCAAGTCATCTCCTTGTGACAATATTTCATTCTTGGTGCTGTCCATTTCAATCAATCTAATGGAATCATACAAGTCATGTCCTCCTTGTGACAATATTTCATTATTGGTGCTCTCAATTTCAATCAATGTAGTGGACAATTCAAAAGAAATTGCCACGGTCTCTTCATTGTGAGCCATTTTATTTTGAAATTGCTTGCTGTAAATTGCAGAAAAAAATAATCACTTTCATTTATCGTTTTTAGTAATACATAATATAAAACTAACTTCATCAAGTATTTAGTATAACAGAAGGACTGCAAATAAATAACAGAAAACATTTTTCAAATTATCTTCAAGTGTACAACATAGTTCCCCTTACAAATTAACAACTCACCTTTTTAAAAGTAGCAAAAGTGTTAGTACTGTGTAAATCAAACACCAGAAATTCACCACCAAAAATTCCTCACAAATGTACCTCAGACAGTAGTATCACAAAATGGCTGTGGTTTCCTCTCATTTGACATATATACATAACCAATTAACTTTCATCACACACAAATACAAAACCAAAGTAACATTTTAATTGGTTCTAAATTTCAACACTTTCAAATGTGTTTTCCCCATGCAATTTTCCATAGGACATTTACATACGTCTACAGCCTGAATGGCTGAACGGAATTACACCAAACTTGGCAAAATGGTACATCAAACCTAAGAGGTCAGGAAGGATCTACTATGCCCCCTTATGGTCATTTCCCCCTTCGCTTTGGCCTCCTCTTGTCTCTCAATCCTACCGAGGGACAAGATGGCGGCCGCTACGGACTGTTTGGAATGTTGACAGACGCCGGAGAACCAATCAGCTTCGCAAAGCTCCGTAACGCGAAAAGTACGCGAAGCGGAGCGCTGTTACAGATATATATCTTTTTTTCAACGTTAATTTCTCAAAATCCACTGGAGCACATATATTGAGACCTAGCAAAGGCACATCGGGCTACCAGTCCCTAATATTTTGCCAAGTTTCGTGCAAATCCATTCAGCCGTTCGATTATTATTATTTTGTTTTTTTTTTGCCCCGCGGGGCCCTTTTAAAACCTCCACATCAAACCTAGGGGGTCAGCGAGGATCTACTATGCCCCCTTATAGTTATTTCCCCCTTTGTTTTGACCTCCTCTTGTCTCTCGATCCTACCGAGAGACAAGATGGCGGCCGCTACGGACTGTTTGGAATGTTGACAGACGCCGGAGAACCAATCAGCTTCGCTTCACAAAGCTCCGTTGCGCGAAAAGTCCGCGAACCAGAGCGCTAACCGGTCCGCTGTTACAGATATATATCTTTTTTTAAACGTTAATTTCTCAAAATCCACTGGAGCACATATATTGAGACCTACAAAAGGCACATCGGGCTACCAGTCCCTACAATTTTGCCAAGTTTCGTGCAAATCCATTCAGCCGTTCGGGCTAAAAGTGAGGCCAACCGCCCTATGGAAAACTCAATGTTAAAAACACGTTTTGGGACCCCCCTTTTTTCTCGGCCCCCACTGGACGAACCCCCCCCAAATTTTCAAGGGCTGCTCAGAAACAAAATGTGCCATTTTCCTGAAAATTTCAGCCAATTCCGTCCACAAACGCCAAAGTTATTAGACATAGAATTTTCAAAAAACCCATAGAGAAAAAATCCTAACTATATATACCTACTGGCGACCGCCAGTAGGTAATATATATATATATATATATATATATATATATATATATATATATATATATATATATTCCAAATCCTCCTTACAAAAAGACCAGAGGCCACAACGGGGGACAAACAGGAAAGCTTCTTTATTCACTCTGTTGATGGCGAATGCATTTCGGCAAAAGTGTTGCCTTCCTCAGCACCCAGCTGTTACAGGTGACGCCCCACATGATCGGCGTTGTTCTCTGCCACCCTCTTTTCCATGTTAGAAGGTTCCGCCCCCAATAATTGGAGTCCCACCTGTTGCAGTTCAAAAATGTCAACATGGACTGCAACGCCCAACATGCAGCAGTCCCTATTCAGGTAAGTGTTGCGTAGGACAAAGGCGGTATGCAGAGTTCCGATGAAATGCAGAGTCTTATCTGTGCATGCAAATAAATATATATATATACATATATATAACCTACTGGCGGTCGCCAGTAGGTAGTTATAGTTAGGACCAACTTTCCATAGGAAATCCACAACATTCTATTTGGAATAACTTTGGCGTCCGTGGACGAATCTTCGCGAATTTCTCCAAGAAAATGACCTGCCCGGTTCTGCTCCTTCCCTGAAAGTTTGGGGGTGATTCATCAAGTGGGGGGCGAGAAAAAAGGGAGGTCCCAAAACGTGTTTTCCCCATGCAATTTTCCATAGGGGCCTTTAGCCAGGGCTACAGCCCGAACGGCTGAACGAAATTACACCAAATTTTGCAGAGAGGTAGAGTTTGGTTCGCAGATTGTGCTTTTGGTTAAATTGTGTAAATCCGTGAAGTAGTTCCTTAGAAAATTACAAGTAAAATCATAGCAATATCTAGAGACGGAGTACGCCACGCCTATGGAAATCCGTACAATTACAAGCATGAGCTGCATGCTGATTGGCTGTCAACTGTGCATGAACACTCCAAACCAGGAAGTGTTGAAAGCCATCTTGTTCGTCGCTAGAAGCGACTCACAAGAAAACAGTAAAACAAAGTTTAGAAATAAGGAAAAGGAGTAGGGTAGAAACATCCTGACCCTCTAGGCTGGCTCAGGGGGTCGTACATGGATCTTTAGGCTCAATTTTTATTTTTTTTTAAATAAAAAATCCGGGGGTACGCGTATGGTCTACGTACGCGGTGGAAAAGGGAACAAAATATAAGTCCGTTTTATTCATTAGGTCCCGGGTGGGGGGGAATTTCGGGGGCAATTTTTTTCATAGTGGGGGGCTTGTAAGGTGCCCGAGCACCGGGGAACACCAACCCTCTGTGGTTTTATTTTGAAGTATGCGGGGGGATTACGATCCTCTTCCCCTCAGTCTCGGGGACCGTCACCCCGACGAGGCTTTTTTTTTATATATATATTTTTAAAGTGTGTTTTCAGCTCTCCCTCTCTCTCCCCGTACACGTCGCGGCGACCGCCACCTTCCTGTGGCAGTAATATGTAAAATGACCTTCCAGCCCTGGGTACCTGCACTCCCCGGGATTTTTAAATGTTGTGAGGGGGTCGCGGTGCCCCCCTCCTGGATCCCTTGGTGGCCCTGGGGTCCACCATCTCCCAGGGTCGGTTCTTGCAGTGTCTTGGGGTGAGTACTTCCAGGACACTGTTGTTTGGTATGGTAGGGCGGTACCGTCGCCGCTTTCACTTTACCACAGGAAACCCCTTTCCTATTTTAAAAAGAGAGCAAGTTAATCTGCTCTCTCTTTCAAGTAAGAAAGCAGATTGTTTTTCGAAAGAGAGAGCAGCCTGACACAAAAGTGGCAGAATGGGATTGTAAATACGCCGACTTATTTCTAATGCATTGCAATGGAGGGATTGTATATCTAGGCCGCTGTGCTTACCTTGTATAAACACTGCGGCCACCGGAGTTCACAACTTGTATTCAACTGTGCTTCTACACGTCAAAGCAGACAGCATTTTCTAGAAGTTTAAAAGAGAAAGAGAAATTATGTCACAGAGAGTGAGAGAGAGAAAACAACATTAAAACTGTATCGCAGAGTTTGGAGTAGAGATTTTTTCTTGAAAAGTCAGACGTAGATTTACAAGCTCCTTGCATCACTTTTCCCATGTTAAAAGTGACCGAAAAGTCGCGTAATAAGCTTGTAGATCTATTTGTCAGACTATTGTAACCTATCTGTTTCCACTGCTTGGAGGTAAATATATATTTTACACAGTGAAGCTGCTGCACACTGCCGAATGTCTCCTTTCACAAATGAAGGTAACACTACAGTTTAACGTGTGCAGTGTGCCTAGTACATTTCAGTTCCGTTATAGTGCCACGTTCAAGTGGTGTCTATATGGAAGTGCCTTTTGCGTTAGTGACACAAAAGTGGCATAACGGGATTGTAAATAGGCCGACTTATTTCTAATGCATTGTAATGAAGGTATGGTATATTTAGGCCTCTGTGCTTACCATTGTATAAACACTGCGGCCAGTGGAATTCACAACTTGAAGACATCTTTGCTGCTACACGTCAAAGCAGACAGCCTTTTCTATAAGTTTAAAAGAGAAAGAGAAATGATGTCACAGAGAGTGATTGAAAGATGGTGGTCTACGTGTGGAAGAAGCCTTCAATGTAATCAAGAGAGTTAATCATTTCAATTTAGTTAACGTTGTATGGAGCAGAGTCGAGATAGCAAAGTCCAAAATTTTACAAAAAGAAAGAGAAACGATGTGAGAGAGTGAGAAAGCGAAAGGGAAAAAAGGACATTAAAACGTGGGAGAGACACACACGACAGGGGAGGGGTACGTGAAGCCAGAGGCGCAACCACAGTCAAAAATATTGGGGGTGTGGGGGATAGAAACATTTTGGGATGGGGGCTTAAGTTGTGGTAAATAAATAAATAATTACCGGTACTATTTTCCTATGCATTAACTTGAAAAGGATAACTCAATAAATAAGAGGCAGAATCCGAGGTGTCTGAGTCAAAAGGCCTTTAATCAGATAGCTCGAGCCAATGGACCATCGAGTTCCATCACCCGCAAGGGTTCAGGAAGGGACAGACACAAGGAAAAGGAATGGCATCTAATGGGATGAAATGGCAGCTGCAACGTCTCATTAACATTATACAGTATATATAGTAAAACAGTACAATTGCATTGAATACAGTAGGCGTAACAAGTAACAAACGAAAGATAAGAACATATGGGCGTAAAAAGAAGGCGTGCACAGGGCGTGCACGGAGACATGTGATGTAGACGTCACAGAAGTGTCATGAATGGGTGGAGACATGGAGGGGGCTACCTGGGCAGCTGGTACCTTTAACCTACTGGTGCGCGCAAACGGGCCATGACGTGTATCTAGGGAGAGCTGGGGGCTCTGACTTCTGGCACTAGAAGAGGAGACTAAAGTCTGGGATGTCAGGACGACATGTACCTATAGCATATCTGATATCTCGTGTTTGGAGAACATGTTGATAGAATCTAAAAGTCATCAGGGTAAAGGCTACTTGTCACTAAGGCTGGTGCATGCATATATTCCTTGATGTATTGCGTGTGCTATGAATCTTCTATGAACATTAATTCAGTAATTCTCTTGCATGGAGACAAAAAGACTAGACTTATAGCTGAAGATGTTTATGCGGTTCGTTAGCTAGGAATGTGAAGCCGGGGAGCTGAACTGATAACTAGAGGCATAACATATTCTTGGCAGACAGGCAGGCAGGCCAGGCCGGGCACCGCGCTGCTTGGCAGAAAGTAAGCGAAGGGTCAGGGATGCGGGAGGGGCTGCATCGCTCCTCGGAGTAGTTTCAGGAGACTTGATGCTTGAATCTGGTGTCCGGGCCCTTTGAGGCCTAGAAACGGGGACAACTCGATGAATTAACGTGCACAATGTAAAGACGTTGGCAACATAGGCCTAATACTTGTTGCTTTCAGGGGGACTGGATAACGGGCATACTAGCATTGGACACAACTGTAATTGCGTCTTTATTCGGGCAAGGGGGTAAATATGCATATCGATCATGCACATATAACATATAATGGGGAACACGTAGGGACACATGACAGGGCAAAATTCAATTTTCCTCATTCCCTCCTTGTGCCCTACGTTTCCATCAGGAAACATCAATATTCATGATACCATCTATCTGTTCATACAGCATCATTTGCTCGTCTCTTATCTTCTGGGAACGGGACTTTGGACTTGGAATACAAGAGGTAGCGCACAAACCACAAATCGCAGGGCCACATTGTAAACAGAGACAACAACTGAATATGATCATTACTACTATTCCTAGAAATGACAGTACTTTCCATCCCCAGGCAGATATTATACTCCAGAGCCAACCGGACCATGTCCAGGTGCCTGGATTCTGGTGTAACTGATGGGCAATTTTATGAAGTCTTGTTATAGCTGAATATACAGACGGTGCGTTATTAGGAATGAAAATGCAACAACTAGATCCGATGACTCTACAAGCTCCGCCCCTATCGGCCAGTATGACGTCAAGAACAAGGCGGTTCTGAAGCACGACAAATCTCATAGCAGATTGCTCTTCGGTTAAGTTACCTAGAGCGGAAGTAGTCTCATTCACTACTGCTTCAAGGGTTCTGGTTAGCCTACGTATTAGCTTACTATTCTGGACAGGTCCTATGAAGAAAAAGAAACCTTTATTGAAGTCTGTATACTGTTCTAAGGCAGTTTCAGTCTGATCGACAATTGGGGACTCGATCTCCCTTCTATGTCTGACGTGTACTAGATGTGTATTTCTGTGATAATCGGATGGGGCTAGAAAAACTGGTGGCAGTAGGAAGGCAATGTAACAGGTTCCATCCCAATCTAGGGGCAGACGTACATATGCGGTCTGACCACATACAAAATATGAATGACGTGAGGCTTTGAAATTAGATTTCCCACTGTCACTATACTCGACCACAGTAGTACAATCACTGTGTCCTAGATGTACTGAACCATTCTTTCTGAGACATAACTCGCCTTTCACTGGTAGAACTGTAATAGCAGGCAAGTCTGGAGTAGTCTCGGACTGAACATTCAAAACCATAAAATTGGAGGAAAAATTACCTAGATCATATACTTCATTTTCTAGATCTAACCCTGTTCTATGGGAAAGACCCTCCTTGTCTGGGAAACATGTTCTATTCAAAAGGGACTTATCGTTTGAGGATGATGTTAACGTAAACCATGCTCCACACGAGCCATTGTGTGAAAACGGATAGGGAAAGAGTGGCAGAACTCCCTTCGGTGTCTGGTAAGGGGGGAGTCGACCACACACCCAACAATTAGTGGCATTGCTGGTCTGGTGTGAATAGTGTAACATACGGATGAAAGAATTGTTGCGCATGGCAAGTCGGTAGGATAACTCGTGAGGAGGTAGGTCACTAAAAGTGTGCTCTACTGTATCATTAGAGGAAAGATGTACATGTGAATCAATAGGAGGAAAAAATACATGTAAAACATAACTTATGCAGGTGATCGTAAGACTCAGAAATAACACAAACAATAAAGTAATTACACATCTGCTGCGCAGATTTTTACAGTAACGTATTTTCTTGGAGTTTCGACTAACTCTCTCACTATGGGGGTCTATCTCATACATGTCAGGAACCTGTCTAACCGCTTCACCCGAGAGGGACTTAAACAATTAAACTGTCTGACTTGCTAGACCTTAACTTTAATTTATACTCCTGCTGCGGAGTTTTCTCTAACAGGGGAAGTTTAGAGTCAGTATCGGGGCAGTCCTTGAGAACGGGGCAGTCTTTGAAAAAAGTCTTTGGACGGAGTCCATGAAAACGTTTTACGTGGCTGGAGTGAAGCCAGCCCTTGCGGCCCTCCACTTTCACGGCGGTCCTTGTGGTCATCAGAACAAGCTTCGGCTCCTTCCAGCGGGGTTCCAGCGGGCTTGAACGATCAAAATTACGAATTAACACCAAATCTCCAGGAACGACCTCATGCGTTTTCACCTGGGTGTTGTCTGGAAAGGCAGCCGCGACCTGTGAACGACAAGAGAGTAGTGCAGACATCAAGGAAGCTAGGTAATCTGTCAGCATATTACTGTCAACATCTGTTATCTTGCGGGGCAGAGGTGTACCCCATATGTTCGGGGGACGACCGAAAACGACTTCAAAAGGTGACAGACCTGAACGGGAGTGAGCGACCATTCTCATGTAAAAAAGGGCAACTGGTAGTGCTGCCATCCATTCTACGCCTTTCTCGGCACAAACTTTTGCAATGCGGATTTTCAGAGTCTGATTATGTCTCTCGACGAGGCCAGCTGCCTCGGGGTGTCGTACACAGTGGAACTTCCACTGGTACCCTAACAGAAGAGATACTTGTTTCATGAGTTCGGATGAGAATGGCTGGCCGTTGTCTGAATACACGACCCTGGGCAAACCATAGCGGGGGAAATACTCACGAACCAACTGCCTGGCAGTGGTCGCGGCAGTGTAATCTGGGACTGGATATGCTTCTGTCCATCTGGACAAAGCGCATACAACTACAAGGACATACTTGAAACCTCGACATCGGTCCATCTGAATATAATCCATCTGGAGGACTTCAAAAGGGTGGTCAGGAGGATGGAATCCACCTTGTTCCACCGGAACACCTTTACCTGGATTGAACTGACAACAGATCATGCAGGTACGCACTTTCTGCTTGGCTGCTGCTCGTAAATGCTTGTTAAACCAGAGGTTCTGGATGCTGTCTAACATGGCTTTTTCCCCTAAATGTGCTGGACTATGTGCGGTGTTAATAATGACTTGAACCATAGAGTCGGGGAGAAACCATGCGGCTTTTCCCTTCGTCAACCATCCCTGATCTGTCTGGACCCCTCCTTGTTCAGACCATTTCTTGATTTCGTCTGGGGTAGCATGTGACTGGATGTCTAGTACATCTTGTGTAGGGTCCTTAACTGTCATACAAGTCGTCTAGACGGGAACATCTGTCTTTGTCGTGTTAACTGGAATGTCTGGGGTCTGAGCTGTAAGCTTGGCTGTTCGATCTGCTAGATCGTTACCTTGGGAAATGGTGTCAGTGACTTTCGTATGTGCTTTGCACTTCATAATGGCAATGGCTTTCGGTAAATGTATTGCTTCCAACAGAGCTTGAATGAGGGGACCATGCTGAATCTTGGCTCCATGAGAGGTCATGAAACCTCTTTCTTGCCAGAGTATTCCAAAGTCGTGTACGACTCCGAATGCATAACGTGAATCTGTGTATATGTTTACTTTCAGGTTCTTGGCTCGTATGCAGGCTTGGGTCAGAGCGATGAGCTCTGCTGCTTGAGCAGACAGGGTGTCAATACGATGTGTTTCTATAACTTCAGTTTCAGTAGTCACTGCATACGCGGCTACTAGTTCTCCTGTACTTGTTCTCATACATGAACCATCCACGTAAAGTGTCAGGTCGGGATCAGGTAATGCAATGTCAGTCAAGTCTTGTCTTGGCTTTGTCATGGTGTTGATAACTTCCACACAATCATGTGTGGCAGGATTTGAGGTAATCGAGGGTAACAGTGTAGCAGGATTTAAAATGTTGCAGCGTCTGATTTCTATGTGTGGCTGAAACAGTGTCAGTTCATATCCTGTCAAACGTGCAATTGTCAAGTGCTGAGTCTGTGTTCGGTTTAAAAGAACTTCCACGGAGTGTGGAAATTGTACGGTCAGGGAGTGTCCTAACACTATGGAATCACTTTGTCTGATAGCTAGAGCTGTGGCTGCAACTGACTTGAGGCACGCAGGCAGAGCCTGGGCTACTGGATCTAATGTGCTAGAAAAATAAGCACAAGGCTTGTGTTGTCCTGCTTGATCTTGTGTGAGAACAGATAATGCTGTACCATCACGTTCAGTAACAAAAAGTGTAAAAGGCTTATTATAGTTCGGTGTCGCTAACACAGGTGCTTGGCATAAAGCTTTCTTTAACTCATTAAAAACAAGTGTATGTTCCTGGGTCCAAGGGAGGACAGTCGATGTCGCTGCCTCCTGTGTTGTTAACTGTATCAGTGGCTTGGCTAGATATGCGTACTGAGGAATCCATTGTCTGCAGTAAGAAGTGAGGCCGATAAAAGCTCGTACCTCCTTCTGTGTCTTGGGCTGTGGAAGATGTGCTATTAACTGGATACGGTCAGGTGTCAACTGTCTACCCCTCTTGGACAACAAGTGTCCAAGGTATACCACTTGTTGGACACAGAATTGCAGTTTCGAAGGGGACACCTTGTGCCCCATGTCTGCCAGAAAATACAAGACTGTCAGTGACGCACGTTCGCAGTCACGTTCTGTACGGGCTGTGACCAATAGATCATCGACATACTGGAGCAGGGCAGTGTCAGTTGGCATGTGAATACTGTCTAGTTGTCTTTTAAGTGCTTGACTGTAAATACTAGGACTTTCTGTGAAACCTTGAGGTGCTCGTGTGAATTTATAACTCCTTCCATTTAAACAGAATCCGAAAAGGAACTGGCTGTCTGGATGAATGGGGACACTAAAGAATGCGTTCTTGAGATCAATAACAGTAAAGAACGTAGCTTCGGAATCAATGGCAGTCAATAGGGAAGAGATATCTGGAACCACTGGGTACTGGGGAATGATACATTTATTAAGTTCTCGGAGGTCAATCACTAATCGATAGACTGGAGGTGCATTTGGATCAGTACGTTTAAGAATCGGAATGATAGGAGAATTACATACATTGGAGTCAGTTTCTACAACTACTCCTTGAGCTATGAGCTCGTCAATGATTTTCGATAAGGCTGCTACAGCCTCAGGTGGCAATTTGTACTGTCGGATTCGTGGTAATACAACACCTTGTTTCAGAGTAACACAATATGGTGTAATATGCATACAGCCTACATCAGTTGGACCTTGCGCCCATAAATGCTGTGGTACATTCAATAATCTTGGATCAAAATCACGTAAAACATAATGACCTTTAAAATCACGTAAAAACAATCTCACTCCTTCCGGAGAGCAGCATATGACTGCTCCTAATTCTTTCAATGTTTTAATACCTAGTAAGTTTTCTGGACATGATTTCGTAAGTAACAAGTCTGTAGTTCGGGACAATGGACCAACTTCTAGGGAAACTGGTTTCGATATTTCATTAACAATAGGCTTTCCTGAAAATCCCAGGGAAACATTTCTAGAGCCTGAGAGCGGAGCCCCTGGAACCTCGTCATGACTGATGGTAGTCCTACTTGCCCCTGTATCAATCAGAAACTTTCTGTCTTTCCCTAATACTTGACTGTGTACATAGGGACCCTCTTGATCTACAGGAACCTCGATGAGAGGCAAGCCAACCTCCCTCTCTAGGCTGTTTCATGAATACTGCTGATATTCTGGATAATCTGACTGTGCATACTGGTACATCTGTTGTGTAACGTGTTGTGTGGCAGCTATAGGCTGCGGTACTGTAACTGTCTGTTGTGCGTTCTGCGGCGGTTGCGTGTTCTGCGGAATATGTTCTTGTCTAGGAGGACGCGGTCTCTCTTTCGTCTTACCAGTAGCTATGTTGTGTTTCAGAACTGCACATTCGTTTATATAATGACCTGGCTGTTTACAGTAATTGCATGTCCCTTTAACGGGAGCTGCAGAATGACTAGTTTGATTCGTACCCCTCTTCTGACTGTCTGGTGGAACAGACTGTGCAACTAGAACTTTCATTTTCGTGTCTTTCATACGTCTCCTTTCGTGTTCTTGCTCTTCCCTGATTCTGTTCTGGTGATATTGTAGCATCTGGAGCATCTGGGACGGGGTATTAGCTTGCCAGGTGCTCTCGACCTTTAATACTCGATTTTTAACTTGTGGTAAAGAATTCTCAACTAGTTTGGTAACAAAAAGATGTGGATACGACTCACTACTTGTTTTCAAACCGCTATTAATAATGAAACATTTCTCAAACCTGGAATAAAAGTCACTAGTGTCTTCGTCTTGTTTCTGTTTACAGGCTGAGATGGCATCCCAATCTTCCTTTTTCGTGGCCAGTAATCTTGGCAAGACTTGTATTAACAGTTCGGGCAACTCTTTGGCTTTAGCTCCAAGACCAGTACCTGGAACTCGTGCATTATCTTCGTTCTCTAACGCAGTCCAATCAATCTTTTTCTCTCCCACCTCCCATTCTTTTTCTTTGAGTTTTTCATATATGCCCGCAGGCAACAGGACCTTTAACATTTTGATGATATCAGGATACGTGTATTCTCCCATACGGAGCATGTCTTTTAATTCACGGTGGAACCCTGCTGGATCTTTATCGTGACAGGGCACTAACTTTTTCATTTCTAGTAATTCTATTTTCGTTATAGGGGTGTAAACAAATACTCGTTCGAGATCACCCCCCGCTCCCTTAACAGGATGCACTTCTCGCAACGGATTCTGTCTATCTATGTAGAATGGGGGTGAGACAGGAACAAAATGCGGAGTCAGGAATGTTCTATATTTGTGGCGCTGTTCTAGAATGACACTAATTAAATCGGTACCTAGACCTTTCCATCTGTTTAGGAGTAACTCGTTTAGTACATTATATAACGGACCTGGATCAGAATGCTGACTCTCGTACAGTGTAATGAGGTGCTGGATCATGTACATACCCACCAGTCGCTGCTCGGCTTGGGGCAGTTTCAGAAACATTTGAGCCACTACTTCGTCTGGAAACGTGGTAGAATCACTAGTCCATCGGACTGCTGATTGGGATAGTTCTTGTTCATGCATGGTACTAAGTTCACTATAACCTATTCGTAATTTCAGAACCTTATCTGTAGCCTGGAATACTTGTTCAAGAGAAAACTGTTCTGGCACGGGAGGAGGAAAAACTTTCTTGTAGTCTAGGCGTGTGTGTCTATCGGAAGGTCTTGTCCTACCTACATACCCTATTCTGGTGGGATTCTCGTTGTCTATATCTTCGTCTGAAGAGTCATTCTCTTTCTCTGATACTATTCTTGCTTTCTCCCTCTCTTGTATGCTTATAATTTCTTTCCGGATCTTTCTGTACATGGTTTCTATACTATTCTGTGTCTTGTGTTTTCCGTCTGCTATATTGTCACTCCATTTTGTCAGGACTTTCATCTCTTCTGGATTTTTATCAGGACGATCCTGTTCTCTTATTAAACAATTTATTAGAAATTGCAAAATCATGCCTTGAATCTCGACTTTTCTGTGTGCCATAGCTTCGTGAATACTTTCTGGTTTCTCCCCTGTTCGGATAAAATGATACATTCTGTCTAAATGTTCTTTCATATCTGATGTGGTGACCAAGAAGTTTGCAACTCGTCGTAAACGTACGGAATACAATATCATGTGATCTTCGCCTGGCACCGGATCATATCTACAATCATTAAGGAATTTCTTTAGTGATTCGTACGTAGCCACTTTTGGCGTACGCTGTAATGCTGCGTCTCTCAGCGTCAGGCGCTTTGTTTGAGGCGGGGTGATAGGAGTGCCTCCCCCTGCTCCTCCTGGACTGGAATCGTCAATTAATACTGAGTGTGCGGTTGCTGGTAACGGAACTGGTAAAGTAGGTGTACGTAATGTGGGTTGGTCCGGGGGTACTGGCACATGGACAGGATTCCCGGGACCCACGGCTGGAGGAACAGTAATTACGTTATTAACAGGATGCTGAGGTTGAACAGGCGGAGTAGGGTTCGTGTTAGCATATTCTGGGACAGTGTCGTCTAAATAGGAAGAAAGAAAAATTTCAGCTGCTGTCGGTTTATGACGCAGCTTAGTCGGGACCAATGGTGGCGGTAAATTACAGGGTGCTTCCGGGGTCGCTTTAGGCAAACCCTCGGCGAGAAGGGGATACATACCTTTAACAAGGGCATTTCTCTGTCTGTCTGACTGTTCTGCTCTAACTCGTTCACCTTCTTCTAATAATTCCCTTTCTTGGGCTTTTTCTGAGGATTCCCTACTTAATTCTGCTTTTCTGAATTCTTTTTCGGTTCTCTTATGCGATTCTTTACGCCATAATTCTATGGCATCTTTCTGGGATTGTCTGGCTTTCTTTTTCCATAATGCTTCTTCTACTCGCATGATGCACTCGGCATCCCATGTTCCTGAAACAGGCCATCTATATTTCTCTTCGAGATGTTTGGTGTAATCCACCCATAAATCTAGATACAGTATGGCATCTAAGCCGTGCTTGTGGTACATGAAATGTCCAGGACTGTCCCTGGGAGGGACAGGAACTGATTCTTCGAGTAACCCTTTTCTGGTTTTTATCTGACGTAACTTTGAAAACAGCGGCATATTTGAACCGTACTTGAACTTGAACACAATACACAATAAACACAGTGATGAACGGCAAAACAATCACTCATACTACGACATCAAAAATACATTAATAACAGTTCGAACAGATACTACCTGATATATTGAAAACATAATACTTGAAATTCTCGAGAACAGACTTACTAGAATTACTGGATGCACTGCTAAAACAGTACAGAATCGGATGCACTGCTAAAACAGTACAGAACATACCGGTCTCCTAAAGAGACACGTCATACCGTATCCACCTAAGTGAACACGTCGGACCGGATCTGTGTACCCAAACCCGTCGGACCGGGCACAAATTAATGAACACCCGTCTAGATACCCCCAGCAACGGTACTCACCAGGAAGCAAACTGAAGGCCTCGGACTGGACTGGACTGCTACGACGTCTGGTTACTGCTACACACTACGCATGCGCTTCGGGCTTCGGTTACAGGTGGGCCTCCGGATACCTCGGACCTTGCTCTCTCGGCTTGGGCTCTGGTCGGAACGAACCGCTTTCCTCACCGCCTCGTCTGGATGCCGGACCGCAGTCTCCGTCTCCTCCGTGGGCCTGAGGGAGACTTGAAGCAGAAATATCTGCACGTGCACGTAGGGTTCCGTCACGGCTGTAGAAGGGTCAGGGGGCCTGCGTTACATCGCCGGCGCGTGGGGAAGGGGCTCGTCCCTGTTCGGGCACCATCTTTATGTGGTAAATAAATAAATAATTACCGGTACTATTTTTCTATGCATTAACTTGAAAAGGATAGCTCAATAAATAAGAGGCAGAATCCGAGGTGTCTGAGTCAAAAGGGCTTTAATCAGATAGCTCGAGCCAATGGACCATCGAGTTCCATCACCCGCAAGGGTTCAGGAAGGGACAGACACAAGGAAAAGGAATGGCATGGAATGGGATGAAATGGCAGCTGCAACGTCTCATTAACATTATACAGTATATATAGTAAAACAGTACAATTGCATTGAATACAGTAGGCGTAACAAGTGACAAACGAAAGATAAGAACATATGGGCGTAAAAAGAAGGCGTGCACAGGGCGTGCACGGAGACATGTGATGTAGACGTCACAGAAGTGTCATGAATGGGTGGAGACATGGAGGGGGCTACCTGGGCAGCTGGTACCTTTAACCTACTGGTGCGCGCAAACGGGCCATGACGTGTATCTAGGGAGAGCTGGGGGCTCTGACTTCTGGCACTAGAAGAGGAGACTAAAGTCTGGGATGTCAGGACGACATGTACCTATAGCATATCTGATATCTCGTGTTTGGAGAACATGTTGATAGAATCTAAAAGTCATCAGGGTAAAGGCTACTTGTCACTAAGGCTGGTGCATGCATATATTCCTTGATGTATTGCGTGTGCTATGAATCTTCTATGAACATTAATTCAGTAATTCTCTTGCATGGAGACAGAAAGACTAGACTTATAGCTGAAGATGTTTATGCGGTTCGTTAGCTAGGAATGTGAAGCCGGGGAGCTGAACTGATAACTAGAGGCATAACATATTCTTGGCAGACAGGCAGGCAGGCCAGGCCGGGCACCGCGCTGCTTGGCAGAAAGTAAGCGAAGGGTCAGGGATGCGGGAGGGGCTGCATCGCTCCTCGGAGTAGTTTCAGGAGACTTGATGCTTGAATCTGGTGTCCGGGCCCTTTGAGGCCTAGAAACGGGGACAACTCGATGAATTAACGTGCACAATGTAAAGACGTTGGCAACATAGGCCTAATACTTGTTGCTTTCAGGGGGACTGGATAACGGGCATACTAGCGTTGGACACAACTGTAATTGCGTCTTTATTCGGGCAAGGGGGTAAATATGCATATCGATCATGCACATATAACATATAATGGGGAACACGTAGGGACACATGACAGGGCAAAATTCCATTTTCCTCAAAGTTCAAGCAAGAGTGGATCTGCAGGGGCTGTAAGCGGAGGGGAATATCAAAGTCTCATTAACAAGCAAAATGTGTTTGAAAGACCTGTGACTTACTTGGGTGCGACTGTGTGTGGGCCCAGGTAGCTATGTCATCCTGGCTGAAGCCCCGTTAGCCCAATGTTTTTTTTGGGCTTGGTGCATACTACAGATTCTTTCCTTTGACAAATAAGTTGTTGTTGTTTCAGAAACAAGCTTCTTTGCTCACCTTGTGCTATTGCCGTTGTCCGTGTTACATAATCCATCGTGAAGCTGGACATCTAAAAGATATTAAAAGAAAGATGTTACGATTGGGAATTGTTACAATATTAATTTGGAGTTAGATAATATCGCGCTTTTATAGACACGTTGATTGTGACATTTCTACGAACTGTTTGTATTGTGAATATATTCCGGACATTTCAGCGATTAGAAAAACGTTATTGCTATTGGGGAAAAAAAATGTAAACATGTAAATTAATAGATTATGTAGGAGTACGTTTGTCTAAAATACTAAGTCGCATTTTTGTATGTTGTCACCTACAACCCTTGCTTGGTGTTTTACCGTCGTCGGAGCAACACCCTGAACCTGCCTTGGTCTTTGCCTGGAGAAAACGCCGGACTTTCACCAGCTCCTTGCCGGACCCGCTGCGCGGGTCCCGCTGCGTTGTCTGCCTGTGTGCAGGAGCTGCAGGGCTGCGAGCTGACCAGCAGGGACTCGCTCGCTATACCAGGAGCCCCTGCGTGAGGTCCAGACCCGTAACACCTTAGTCGCTCTCCCTGCCTGCCCCGCCCTCGCCTCAGCAGATAAGGATCTGCTGCACCGCCCCTCGCTGGGACCTCTTGCTTGGTGTTTTACCGTCGTGGGAGCAACACCCTGAACCTGCCTTGGTCTTTGCCTGGAGAAAACGCCTGACTTTCACCAGCTCCTTGCCGGACCCGCTGCGCGGGTCCCGCTGCGTTGTCTGCCTGTGTGCGGGAGCTGCAGGGCTGCGAGCTGACACGCAGGGACTCGCTATACCAGGAGCCCCTGCGTGAGGTCGAGACCCGTAACACCTGGGTCGCTCTCCCTGCCTGCCCCGCCCTCGCCTCAGCAGATAAGAATCTGCTGCACCGCCCCTCGCTGGGACCTCTTGCTTGGTGTTTTACCGTCGTGGGAGCAACACCCTGAACCTGCCTTGGTCTTTGCCTGGAGAAAACGCCGGACTTTCACCAGCTCCTTGCCGGACCCGCTGCGCGGGTCCCGCTGCGTTGTCTGCCTGTGTGCGGGAGCTGCAGGGCTGCGAGCTGACCCGCAGGGACTCGCTATACCAGGAGCCCCTGCGTGAGGTCGAGACCCGTAACACCTGGGTCGCTCTCCCTGCCTGCCCCGCCCCTCGCATTACCTCACCCTTATTACTGTTCCAGCACCGCTGCGCGGGAGGGCGCGGGAGGGCCCGGGGCTAAGCCCGGGCAAAGGGCGGGCCCTCTGTGGACCTCAGAGGCCTGAGGAGACTGGGCTGGGCCCACCCTCTATCGTTTATTGACTATTGTTGGCGCTACATCCTGATCCCGTGTTTACCCCTGCTTAGGATAGCATACAATTGACATGCCTTCACCAGCGCCGGATGGGTTCACCGTAAAGGTGGGGGGAACTAAAAATAGGACATTGGACACTTATTTCGCATGAACACCAGGTGGTGGGGATGGGGAGAAAGACTGTTCTCTAGCTGAGCGTAGGGCCGAGCGAGGCCGCTCTATTGAAATCCTAAAAAACAGGCCCCTGACTGAAATTTCTATCCCCCAAGAGGGCGAGTCTCTCAGTATCTGCACGTGCACGGTATGGTTCCGTCACGGCTGCAGAGGATCAGGGGGCCTGCGTGGCTTCTCCGGCGCGTGGGGAAAGGGCAAGTCCCTATTCGGGCGCCATTATGTGGTAAATAAATAATTAATTACCGGTTCTATTTTTCAGGATACTCATATAAACAGGTAGCTCAATAAATAAGAGTCAGGATTCGAGGTATCTTGAGTCTACAGGCTTTAATCAGGCATAAAAGACAGGAACAGGACAGCCTGCATGGGAATAGGATGGCAGCTGCCGGGGGCAGGAATGGGAACGGCATGAGCAAAAAAGCTAACATCACATTAACAGTACATAGTATATATATCAAAGCAATTGTATTACATTCAATACAGTAGACGTAGCAGTAGGCGTGACTCGTAGCAGTCGCGAAAGATAAGGCATAAAGAGGGTGTAACAAGAGGCGTGTACAGGGCGTATACATAGACATGTGATGTGAACGTAACAGAAGTGTCAGGAAATGGGCGGAAACATGGAGGGGGCTACCTGAGCAGCTGGGACCTCTAACCTAGTGGTGCGCGCAAACGGGCAATGACGTGTTACCAGGGAGAACTGGGGGCTATGACTTCTGCACTAGAAGAGGAGACTACAGTCTGTGGAGTCAGGGCGACATGTACCTAAGGCATATCTGGTATCTGGTGTTTGGAGAACATGTTGATAGAATCCAAAAGTTATCGGGGTAAAGGCTACTTGACACTAAGGCTGGTGCATGCATTATTCTACATGTATTGCGTGTGCGAGGAATATTCTATGAATATAATACAGTATTTCTCTTACATGGAGACAGAAAGGCTAGACCATGGCTGAAACTGTTGATGCGATTCAGTAGCTTAGGAATGCAGAGAAGGAGGGCTGGACTGATAACTAGAAGCATAACATACTCCTGGCAGACAGGCAGGCAGAGCCAGGCCGGGCCGGGCACTGTGAGGCAGGAAGTAAGTGAAGGGTCAGGGATGCAGGTGGGGGCTGTATCGCTCCTCGGAGAGGGTTCAGGAGACAGGAGCTTGAATCTAGTGTCCGGGCCCTTTTGAGGCCTAGAAACGGGGACATTATTCTGAATTAACGTGCACACTGTAAAACGTGGCAACATAGGTTTACATAGGCCTAATATTCGTTGCTTTCATGAGAACTGGATACTGGTATACTAGAGTTGGACACAACTATAATTGCGTCTTTAATCGATCATAGGGGGATACATATGCATATTACTCATGCACATATATCATAAGATGAGGAACACGTAGGCACATATAACATGGCAAAATTTACTTTTCCACATTAGCGGGGGGCCACCATCTGAGGAGGGCGTCCCGCTTCTGCTGAGGACTTGTATTACTCCCCCTAGTCAACCTATTGACAAAGTTCCTGGGGCTATTGACTCAATTACCCCTAGTAACGCGCCCATCGACTTAACCTCCAAACCTATCTTACCGATTAAAGTACCTAAAGTTGGGAGAGGCAAGCCAAAAATAGTTGCTGACGCGAAGGTGCACGCCCCCCCAATAAGCGAAGAAGGAAAACGAGGGGTGGACATGCCAAAATGAAAATTTCCCATTCTGATTTTGGGAAAGGCCTTAAACCTGCCCCAAGTCATGATAGATCGATGGTGGATGTGCACAGTCCCTCTCTCGATAGAGACGTCCTAACTATTAACCCTGAGGAACCCTCCTTGATTAACCTATCAAATGTAGTACCCCCCGCCGCTCCTCCGGGCAACCTGGAATTTCTACTGAGATCACTGCTCTTGCCTATCAGCGAGAGCATAAAGAAAGTGGAGAAGAGGCTCACCATTTTAGAAGCCACACGGAGCAGTATGAAATTAACGACCACTACTCGAGATAGACCCTCTGAGCCCAAAACCCTCTCTATCTCACAGCCCACCTCACAAATCCCCCAACAGAATGTTGGCCCTCCTTTGGGGACCACTGATACCCCCCTCTCACATCCTACCGTGGCTAATCCACCTGTGATCCCATATAGTAAAATTACAAATCCAGTATCACAGTCTTCACGCCCAGCCCCCCCGAGACAAACAACCCTATACAACAAAATCCTCCCTTACTAATAAAAAAATCTATCCCGCCCATAAATAACAGACCAAACAGAGAGCCGGGTGAGCAGTCAACACAATATCTCAAAAAATCAAGACGTAGGACTGTTGACTTACCCCCGGACTCCGCTCCATATACAATTGTCCTGACAGGAGTCCCAGAGCTAGCTGAAGGGGCCAGAGAGAACTATCACGCATTAAAAAATAAAACCATTTATTGGTTGAAGCAGAATAGACCCCTGCCGGCGCACGTAAATGGAGAAATTCTTTCAGTAAGACGAGCGGTGTGGGTGGGCTCAAGGCCAAAAGACAAAAGGGGAGACGTGATATTCATTAACTTTAAGGACCACAGGGTGGTAAGAATCTTAGGAGATTGGTACGAGGCTAAAGGCGGGGATACTATTTCCACACATTATGTTAGCTACTTCTATCCACGCGAACTGATAAACAATTCCAGACATTTCCAAACAAGAAGATATCGTCCGGAGTGGAGAGAAGTAGGCTACCAGCCTATTCAGAACCATTTCTCTAATCAACCGCTGCAACAATTCCATTCTCAGACACACTGGGGTAACTTGAGTAACAACTATCAAACACCATTCCCAGAGTTTAATATTCCAACGTTCAATCACTTTTCAACACTGTCTGGCTTAGATGGATTGGATTGACTTAATAGTTACCTTCCCTCGATACAAGACTGTACTATGATAAAAGAAGGTACTCTAACTGGTGATACCACCCAAGACACCATGGGCGTAAATCGAAGAACTGAAGAATGCACCCAGTTGATTCAATCTAACCATTCATCTGACAGGGGGTGGGAAAATCCTACTAGGGGGAATAACATCACTACTACATCCACTGGAGATCATGAGGACCATAATAGGGAGGTGGATGCACCTGCGTCAAATACGCCAAATAGGACAAATGGAACCCAGGCCTCCGTTATTAGAGGAGAAAAAATTCAACTCATGTACTGGAATTGTGCAGGCCTCAGAGATAAAATTCTGGACGGAAGTCTCTTAGAGTTTGCCAACGAGCCCCAAGTCTTAGCCTTACAGGAAACTTGGCTTACAAAAGAAATGCATCTGATAGGGTACAAAACTTATTTTTCAGCAGGAATAGCAGGAACCCACAGGAGAGCTAAAGGCGGGCTGATAACTTATATATCGAACACGATAGCTGGCCTGGTAGTTACTCCAATTAGCTTAGAAACCCACTATCAGATCCTGAGACTGGTATTTAAGACAAAGAGGACTATTCTTCTCGTCAACCTCTATGACAATGCAGCGGAAAACGAGAGAATAAAAATATTGGGGGTTTTACGTAAGAAACTAAGTAGTGATACAAAACTAATACTAGGGGCAGAACCAGTAAGTATCGTTTGGGGAGGAGACTTTAATCTCCACCCCTGCGAGAATCAAAATAATAATATCTGTGGTATGGGCCATGGGATGGAGGAGCAAATAACCCATTTTACTCACTCAGTGGTGGGAGACTTACTAAACGAATCCCTGTCCAGTTTAGATTTAATAATATTAAATCAAACAAACCCTTTACTTGGGAAGCTGGACCCTACTTATCTTGGAAGGGGAAGTGAAACCACAATTGATTACATTCTCACCACAGCGACCCTCGTAAATAAGATTCGGAATTTCAGAGTGAAAATCAATACATTAAGTGATCACTCAGCTTTAACTTTTGATCTAATCCTGGACCGACCCCAGCTATCATCCCAAATCTTAATGTCTACCCTTTCCCAGAATAATATCCAGCTCACAAAAACAAATGGCTATACTCTTGGGTGGGGGAAGATTGATCCTAATGAACTGACTAATAAGGTCGTAACAGCAGCACAAATAGAAATTTTGTGCTTAGATACGGAGGTATCTGATGAGGAAGTCCTGTCCAATTTTAAGATGATTTTAGGTAAAGTAAATGAACACCATACTGTGAAGCAGAAAGGGACCGAAAAAAAAAGAAAAGGATGGTTCAACCACGACTGCTCAGTAGCCCACAAAAAGCTAAAAAATGCATTAACACAAACAACAAGAGACAAAGAGGAGGTCAGGAACCTGAGAACAGCGTATAAGTTGGCCTGTAAAGCGAGAAAAGAAGAGCTAAAAAAGGCATTATGGGACCAGCTGCATGAAAGCTCATTAAATAAAAATAGCGAACTCTTTTGGAAAGTGGTTAAAGCACCCTTCCTGATGGATTCAAAAGATCAGCCATGCCTCGATGTAGCTATTGAGGGACAAACCTGGACAAATCATTTCGCTAAGATTTTTGGCAAACCACCAGTAGTAGTTGTTAGTGGAAAAAATACCACCATAAATGAGGATAATTCATTCCCAATACCAGTGACACTTAAACTATATGAGGTAATAAACGCACTGAAAGCCAGCAAGAGTGGAAAAGCTCCAGGCCCGGACGGGGTACCAGTTGATTTTTTCAAATTTAGATTAGATCTCTGGGTCCCGATAATAAAAAGGGTGTTTGACGCAGCAATGGTCTGCGGATTACTTACATCCTGGATCCAATCAATTCTGGTACCCATCTTTAAGAAGGGAAATAGAGAGGAGGTGACCTGCTATCGCCCAATCTCCCTCCTGGACTCACTGGGGAAAGTACTGGGCAGAGTGGTTTTCCAGCGTTTACAGGAGTGGGCGGACGATACCGGGACACTCTCGGACATCCAGTACGGTTTCCGAGAGGGCCACGGAACAACGGAACAAGCCCTGAACTTGGCCTTACTGATGGGAAAGTACGTCTCAGCAAAGCGCGAGAGGTTGTACATGGTATATGTCGACCTCTCTGCCGCTTTTGACTGCGTCAGTCACGCAAAACTCTGGTCAGTTCTGACTAACATGGGAATGGATGAGCTTCTTGTGACCTTCCTTAGAGAACTATACTCCAACGCTTCCGCGAGGGTGCGTTTTGGAGTACGGGGTGAATTGTCAGAATCCTTCTCTGTAGAGCGCGGCATCAGGCAGGGCTGCGTCCTTGCCCCCTTCCTCTTCTCCCTCTATACCAACGGACTTGAGGTAGAGATGTTACGGGGGGGTTTGGACTTACCCCGCGTAAAAGATCAACTGGTGCCCGCGCTCTTGTACGCAGACGACGCGGTGATTATAGCACGCACCCCTCGTGAGCTACAAAAATCCCTGAATAGCTATGCAAAATTCATGAGCGACCTAGACCTTCTTATAAATATAAAGAAAACTTTTGTTATGGTAGCTGGACGGGTAAGGAGTAATAGAAAAGCAATACTTTTAAATAATGAAAAATTTGAAACCACTCCCCAATACCCTTACTTGGGAATTATGATAGATGAGAAGCTCAACTGGAGAGCGGCCATAGAAGCTCGCAAGCACCAACTTTTGCGATCTATCGCTGCTCTTATGAAATTTGCCCAGAAATTAGGGAAAAAACCTCCGGTTGAACTACTCCAAATCCATAGAGCCAAATGCCATTCAATCGCACTTTATGGGGCAGGCTTATGGGGCCACACACACACAAAAGCCCTACAGGTCGCGGAGAACACTTTTATAAGATTCTTACTGTCAGTCCCTAAAAGAGTATCGACTTTTGCTTCTCATTCAGAATTAGGTCTACCACACATTGAGGATTTGGCCAAAATTGAACCTGTACTTCTTTGGCGCAGAATATGGGTCTCAACAAAGAACTCTCTCACTAAAGCTATTGTTGCCGATTGTATGACCCTAGATCGCGTAGATAAAATTGCCTGGTTAACATATGTTAAAAATCTCCTCACTGATTTAGGAATGGCCGAGTACTATTATAACCCCAAATCTATTATTGGAATTCCTAAGAAAGATCTCAAGGCAAAGGCGTTGAGCCACTTTGAAGAATTACGCATCACTGTGGAGATTAAGAAACCATCCGTACAGCACGCCTTGGCGGTCACAACAACAATGGAAATGGAACCATATTTAACCTATGTTGACTCGCAGTTTGAACGATTCCTACTAGCGCGATTTAGGATGAATATTTTCCATAGGGCTGTAGCATTCCCAAACCGAAATAGTTGGGAAGAGAGTTTAATCCTTTGCCCATGTGACGATTTATCTGAACAGTCTACGATGCACACCGTACTGTTCTGCAAATATTATTCCGCCCATCGAAGGCTTTGGCTAACCCCATTGTTGAGAACTTTAGGCCTGCGGAAATGTCGCCCCGCTATGTTGTGGTTACAATTTTTAACCTCAGAATACGTATGCAAAGTAGTTAGTACTTTCTTAAAATGTATTTTTAAACTAAGGCTGAATCTTCAGAATAACAACCATTAAATTGTTTTGATAAACTATTATCGCCACAAATCCTAAATGAGCTGAATATGTTTTAGTATTGTTAAAATGCATGTAAATATAATGTATAAATGCTTTTATGGTAACTCATGGAAAATGAATACCGAATAAAGATTTTACTTACTTACTTACAACCCTTTGACTCCTTCTGATGCATACTCAAGCCTCACTGCTCACCTTTTCATGGAAAAGACACCTGCTTCATGATGTAGTCCCGATCTCCGATGAAGAAGTCTCATATATGGTGCCAAGTCTTGATATCTGTATGGCTAACGACATACTCGTGCTCTCATCACCATCATCACAGGTTCTTCACCCGCTTCGGGCACCACTAACTCAGTGACCAAAGAGGCCATGCATGTAGTAGTGGGCCCTTTGTTTGGTGCTTTGGGCACAATTCTAAAATGGCGTACAACACGTGCACTCTGTCTATTTTATACATAGGGTCACGTGTGTAGTGACGGATGCGCTGAATGGGTGTGGTGTGGGTGTCTAGCAGCCATGAGGGAGTGTGTGTGTCGATCTGACAACTAGACCTGCAATTAAGAAATCACTACAATGCAAATTTGGCCCTTGTTCTGTTGTTGTGTTTTCCTGGCAGCGTAAGAGTGGCTTTTTTTTTTCTATGTGACGTTACGATACAGTCACTATGTATGTAGCCTATTTTGTGACGCATTTTATTGTATAATGCGTTTCAAAAACTAGTTGTGGTAGGGTGCTTTTAAATTTAACTGTTCAGTGTGCTTATGAGTTTGTTTTGTGTAGAAGTATTTTCTTCTATTTTCTATTCTATTATAATTGTGCTGACTTTTCTCCTATAGCATGCAGTACTATATTATTTCATAAAATGTATAACTGTTGAAATCATCTTTGAAAGTAGAATGTAAGCATGTAAGCTGCTGTGTGTGACAAAAAGCATTGCCGGCTCGCGCAGGAAGTGGGGAGCCAGGTGGGACAGTGGAGGCCTTGGGGCTCTTCCCACAGTCCGCAACGTTACATTTGAGCCCCGGGGGATGGGGTTCTTCGGGGATTATGAAAAATTAGTGATAAAGGCTATTTTTTTTAATGTTAGATTTATCGTACGCGTACCAAGCACGTATGGACGACGTACGGTGCGAAGATTGGAAGTCGTCCCGTAAGCGTACTGAAGGAAGAAAAAGAAGAATATTTTAAAGATATTTATGAAGTGTATGTGTTTAGATGTTGGATGGCTCTAAAAAGAGCCCTTGTGTTTTTTGGTAGATTTTAGTACCTACAAGTAAGTACCAATGCAGAGTCTAAAGTTCAAGAGGAAGACTCTGTTTCCCTCATCTGTAAAATGTAAACTGTCTCTCCTATAGATGTCATGCATATTGAAATGCAGATTGTTGTGGTAGATGGACCCCATTCTATAGTCTCGGAGAAAGGCAGAAACAGATTTATTCACATGTTTCCTAGCTTTTTCAATCAGTGGACAATAGTGGTTAGACCGATTCCATTTCTGCCTTTGGCATATATTAGAATATACAAAGGCAGTTTTGGGGAACAGTGTCATCAATTCTGCAAAGGTGTCCTTCATAAGCATTTCCAGACCTACTCCTGTCAAAGTGCCTATGTCATTGCCACCACAGTGTACAATTATGAGGTCAGGGTGTTGGAGATGCAAAAAGGATTTCACCAATGGTATCAATTGGTGCCACTTTAATCCTCTCTGTCCAATCCATTTAAGTCTACATTTGGTAAACATAGGTCTTTGTGAATTCCTTTCCGTTCTGCATACATTTAACTCCAGAAAATATAGCTGTGTCCCACAATCCACACTGTAAGCATCTTGAAGAGAGGTCTGGATGCACTCTGAAGGTCTTTGTAAATGAAATGGCAGTTTGAAAAGGAAGATTTTTTCAAAAATGGTGGACAACATGCAGTTTTGAAAAAAGAAAAGGAATGATTAGTTGTTCAAGAACATTCTACACTAAGCTAGGATGAATGTTTCTGTGTTTTAAAAGCATGATTTTTATTGGTTAAGAAAAACTGATAGAAAAGAACGTTACATGAGATAAGGTGGTATATTCTCAAGTCAAGGACACTTGCTGTTTTAATTTGCAACAATGTATGATGAAATTTTCACCTGTGTGCTCAGTTCGGTGTTTCCTGAAGTGTTTCTATGGTAAGGGTTGAAAGAGTTGTCAGTTGGAAATGGTGCAAAAGTTCAAGCAATATAAAAGTGTGTTTTGTTTTGTTGTAATGTGGGAATAATTGTGATTTTGTATTTATTTGTATATGTGTGTAGATTGAGTGTGTAGATTGACAGGAAAAATGTGCTATTTGCTATTGTACTTCCTGTCCCCTTAGGACTGCTTAGGGGGGTTTACAATGATCCGAAGGTCAAAATGTTTGATGGCCTTTGTCGAGCCTTTGATGGCTCTGGGGACCACCACCTTCCAGGGCGACTCCTGTAGTGTTACGGGGTGCCTATCCCTGGGACACTGCTGTTGGTATGGTAGGGCGAGAGTTCTATTTCAAGTAGGAAAGCAGATTGCTTTTCGTCTGAGAGAGCACCATGTAAGCTGGTCTCTCTGACAAAAAGCAATGCCGGCTCCTGATGGACGCAGGGAGCCGGCTGGTACCGTGGGTTTTTGCGGCTTCCCCCATGGTGGTGAATGTTATATTTGAGCCCCGGGGATTGAAAAAAATTAGTGATAGATGCAATTTTCATTTTTTTACGGTATATTTAGTGTACGCGTACTGTGCGAATTCTGAAAGTCGTTTCATAAGCGTAATCAAGAAAAAATTAATAAAAAAGATATATTTTACAGATATGTATCAAGTTTATGTGCTTATATGTTGGTTCTTTGTTACAAGATGTTTTCTTCCAATCGAAGCCTATGTTAGATGTGAGGGACATCTAACATGGGCTTCGATTGGAATTGCATAGAGCATAGAGCATATTATCAAGCCCATTATCGCTGCTTTATCGGCAGTTTTCTGCCGATTAAGCGGCAATAATTTGATCGTCTGTCTTGATAATATGCCCCTATATTCCTACCTTGTTAAACGTTTTATAGTAGTAAATGTGCTTTGCTATAATGCATGCTGTTATGTTTTATTGTTTAATATCACATTGTGCGTCTGTGTACTTTAAGGAATTATGGGGCATATTATCAAGAAAGGGCAATACATTATCGCCGTTTTTAAAGAGGTGATAATGGGCTTGATAATACGCATTTGTTATTTCCTATAGAAGCCCATGTTAACACTAGAATATGGGTTTCTATGGGAATTAAAAAGGGCGTATTATCAAGCCCATTATTGTCTGTTTCATCAGCAGTTTCCGGCCGATATTAAAACGGTGATAATTTTAACACTGGTCTTTGATACTATGCCCCTATATTCGCTCCTTTTTAAACGTTTTACAGTAGTAAATATGTTTTAGTAAAATGCATGGTCTTATCATTTTTGGGGGTAATATCACACTGTGCATGTGTGTACATTAAGGAATTAGGGGGCATATTATCAAGTAGCGGTGTTAAAATTATCTCTGTTTTATCGTCCGGAAACTGCCGTCAAAACGGCGATAATGGGCTTGATAATACGCCTTTCTTATTTTCAATAGAAGCCCATGTTAACACCAGAACATGGGTTTCTATGGGAATTAACAAGGGAGCATTATCAAGCCCATTATCGTCCATTTTACCGGCAGTTTCTGGCCGATATTAAAACGGCGATAATTTTAACACTGGTCTTTGATAATATGCCCCTATATTCGCTCCTTTTTAAATGTTTTACAGTAGTAAATGTGTTTTGGTAAAATGCATGGTCTTATAATTTTCTTGGGTAATATCACACTGTGTCTGTGTGTACATTAAGGAATTATATTCGCACCTTTTTGCATATTTTCTACACTCTGTTGTTATACTCCCTCCTGTCTCGTCTTACTCCTTCCTCTCTGATTATAATATCTTCTTTTTTGTATACTCTGCTCTCTTTTTATACTTTTTTTTCATACTTGCCCCTCTTTTTGTATATTTGTCCAACTCTTTATATTCTCTCTTATCTTTATATTCACCACTGTTGTCATAGTTCTTACTGTGTTCTCATAGTACTCCCTCTCTCCTTATACGGTCAGTCTTCCTTTATAATTGTCTTTTCTCCACATTTTTGTCTCTGTGTATTTTTACATTCTTTACTCTTTCTTCACATATACTCTTCTGTTCTTATATTCTCTGTTTCTTCTTATTCTCGCTGTTCTTTGCAGGTACTCCCTATTGTTTTCTCATATTTTTCTTTTTGTTCTAATACTCTTCTCTCTGTAGTCACATTTCTCCTCTCTTTTCTTATACTTTGCACTCTACTAATATTGCCGTGTTTTCTTATTGTCATATTCCTCTCATCATTTTCCCCCCTGTTCTTAAACTCCCCCTATTTTCATATTCTCCTCTCGGTTCTCTTACTTCTCCATGTCTCCTCATACTACTGAGTTTTTCTTATATTACCTTTTATCCTATACTCCTTCTGTCTGTGTTCATATTTTCGTCTTTTTCTTCATATTTCTTTTCTCTTTTCATTTTCTGTCCTCTCTGTTTATACTTCTTAAATCTGTTCATATTGTTTGCTCTCTTCTCTTATTCCTCTTTGACTCCCTGCATACACTCTGCAGCAGTTTCCTCATATTCTCCGTCTTTTCATAGTGGTCTCTCTCTTTATATGTGTTTCTCTTGTCATACTTCTACCTGTTTCGTCATACATTTTTCACTGTTTATAATCCTCCATCTGTTTATACTCTTTCTTTTCTCCTCAATCTGTATCTTCTGTTCTTGTACACCCCTTTTTTCCTTATGCTCCACTTTTCCCCACATTCTTTGTGCTTTCTTCTGGTACTGTTCTCTCTGTCCTTATACAGACTGGGGCAGATTTACAAGCCCCTTGTGCCAATTTTGCGTCACTTTTAACTTGGGAAAAGTGACGCAAAAGTGGCGCAAGGGGCTTGTAAATCTGCCTCACTGTCCTTTGCTAGTATTCCTTTTTTGTTGTTATAGTTGCGTGTCTTTTCACATATTCCTTCTTTTTTCTTTAGAGTCTTTCTCTGTCTTCTTATAGTGCCCCCTCGGTCCTCTTACTCTCTTTTTTCTTCTTATACTCTTTCTTCTCTCCTCATATTTCCATCTTTCTCTTAATACTCTCCCTTACCTATGGATACTTTCCAGTTTATTCATACTTCCTTCATCCCGTTATATTACAGTGTCTGTTTATACTCCCCTTTTTGGATATAATTTTCTTTGTTTCATACTTCTTCCTCTCTTGTTGTAAGTACTTTTATTTTCACAGTCTCACGTTTCTCGTGATAATGCTGCCTCTGTTGTTATAAGTAATATTATAGAGTATTTCATATAAATTATTTTTGTAATGTTATATATTTTTTTTATAGATTCTGTCTATCAATACTGAAAAAAACGGTATCATGCCTACCAAAAGTCAGAGAAGGAAACAACGAAAGAAAGGTGTTTATTTGAAGAGAAGTCATCCACAAGATTTTCATGAAGAACCATGAGTTAAGAAAAAGAAAAAAAGTGCTGGTAAGAGAAGGAACACTTTTGTGGGGAAAATGTTAAAGACTAAGAGTAGTGTGGACAAAGGGAAAAATTGTATTAGTGTGTCTGCAACGAAAAAGAAAAAGAAGCATTAAGTGAACAATCATGGAAAGTCAACTGCAGAAAAAATAGTGTATAGTAAAAGGAGGAAAAATCAATTGATCGAAATTAGGAATTTTTTTTTATAAATAGTTGTTTCAAATTTAATTAAAGAAAATAAGGGATGTAAAAAAAAACATTTTATAAGAAGAAGAAAGGTATAGAAAATGTAGTTGAGAAAGCTTTGGAATTGAAAACAAAATTGTTTGTTTTAGTAATCAATAGAATTCGATCACTAGATAAGCCAATCCATTTAATGAAGGCCAAAAGTAAGTGGAGAAGACTAATTAACAGAAGTAATTTTTGTGAGTTTTTGGGGGTGAATGGAAACAGTTCAAGTTCTGAGCCTTTTTTTAATTAAGAAAGTTATTTTCAGAGTAATGATTTGTTGCATGCAGTTGACACCAGTGGTCGTGCTTATGAGGTTAGACATGGTTGTCCTATTGAGAAAGAGTAAATTGTTCCTAGAAATGCAGAAGAGGTGTTATCTGATGAAGTTTTAGGCTTGTCTTTCTAAAAAAGTATGTCGAAGTGTTTTTCACCATTTCAGAATGTTAACAGTACATCATTCTGAAATGAGGAAATTAGTCAGAAGATTGTATTATGCAAAATGTCCAGCTCTAATGTTAAAAAAGTTGAACAGTGCTCTTTTGCATGGATCTGTATCAAGTGTAAAGAACGTTTGCAATGAAATTGAGGTTAGTTATTTTGGTCCTGAGGAAGACAGTGCAGAAATTGAGATATTAATAGAAGGACATGTAGAAGAGAATGTACAACATTGTAGTACAGAAATTTTTGAGCAAGAAATTACAAAGTTTAAGGTGATTTCAGGTGAAAGGCCAAATTATTGTTGTGTGTGTTGTCGACGAACTCCTTATAAAAATCAGACCAGGACTGTTGATCTGTATTTAAAAAGTGAAAAGGAAAATAATAATGAGTGGAAGGATTTTGCAACTTATTTTTTGGTAGAGAATTGTTTTAATTTGGGTTCTGATCAGCGTATTTGTAAATATTGTTATAACAAATTAGACGATAACAAAATGCCTGCTGGAGCTGTGCATAATAATTAAGTATGGGCGAAATTTGCGAATTTGCGGTCCGCGAATTCGTGCAAAATTGCAAAAAAAGTCTGCGAGTTCGCAAATTTTCCGCAAACTCGCAGATTTTTGTGCCATTTGCACAAATATGTGACCACGTGTGCCTGTAACTTTGCCAGCGCGCCAAAAGGCGCTGAGGTCCCTTGAGTGATACAAAAGGGGATGATGGACGGAGCGTTTGAGCAAATCAAACACTCGCCCCCAGTCAACTGATCTGGGTTTAATCCATCACCATTCTTTAGCTCACTCGGCCACCCCAGTTCAGACATGGCCATATGCAAATCAGTCTGACCCTGTGCCTCATGGGAACAGTCCAACCCGAACTGCCTAGCCATGTCTTCCCTGGACCGGAAACAAGCATCCAGGGACCGGTTTCGGATTCATAATCCTCATCAGCCCGGCTTGCTTGAATCCAGTGGCCAAGTGAGCAAGGGACTCACGTCTGAGCATACCCTGCCACACTTAGGGCGAACAAAGCGATACAAAAGGGGATGATGGACGGAGTGTTTTAGCAAATCAAACACTCGCCCCCAGTCAACTGATCTGGGTTTAATCCATCACCATTCTTTAGCTCACTCGGCCACCCCATTTTAGACATGGCCATATGCAAATCAGTCTGACCCTGTGCCTCATGGGAACAGTCCAGCCCGAACTGCCAAGCCATGTCTTCCCTGGACCGGAAACAAGCATCCTGGGACCGGTTTCGGATTCATAATCCTCATCAGCCCGGCTATCTTGAATCCAGTGGCCAAGTGAGCAAGGGACTCACGTCTGAGCATACCCTGCCACACTTAGGGCGAACAAAGCGATACAAAAGGGGATGATGGACGGAGCGTTTAAGCAAATCAAACACTCGCCCCCAGTCAACTGATCTGGGTTTAATCCATCACCATTCTTTAGCTCACTCGGCCACCCCAGTTAAGACATGGCCATATGCAAATCAGTCTGACCCTGTGCCTCTTGGGAACAGTCCAGCCCGAACTGCCAAGGCATGTCTTCCCTGGACCAGAAACAAGCATCCTGGGACCGGTTTCGGATTCATAATCCTCATCAGCCAGGCTATCTTGAATCCAGTGACCAAGTGAGCAAGAGACTCACGTCTGAGCATACCCTGCCACACTTAGGGCGAACAAAGCGATACATGAGGCACAGGGTCAGACTGATTTGCATATAGCCGTATTTGAACTGGGGTGGCAGAGTGGGCTAAAGAACGGTGATGGATTAAACCCAGATCTTTTGACTGGGTGTGAGTGTTTGATTGGTTCAGATGCTCCGTCCATCACCACCCCCTTTTGTACCGCTTTTGGCCGCCATAAGTGTGGCAGGGTATGCTCAGACGTGAGTCCCTTGCTCACTTTGCCACTGGATTCAAGCAAGCCGGGCTGAAGACGGCTGTAATGCCAGAAACCGGTCCTCGGAAGCTTGTTTCCGGTCCAGGGAAGGCATGGCTTGGCAGTTCGGGCTGGACTGTTCCCATGAGGCACAGGGTCAGACTGATTTGCATATAGCCATGTCTGAACTGGGGTGGCAGAGTGGGCTAAAGAACGGTGATGGATTAAACCCAGATCTTTTGACTGGGTGTGAGTGTTTGATTGGTTCAGATGCTCTGTCCATCACCACCCCCTTTTGTACCTGTTTTTGGCCGCCATAAGTGTGGCAGGGTATGCTCAGACGTGAGTCCCTTGCTCACTTTGCCACTGGATTCAAGCAAGCCGGGCTGAAGACGGCTGTAATGCCAGAAACCGGTCCTCAGAAGCTTGTTTCCGGTCCAGGGAAGGCATGGCTTGGCAGTTCGGGCTGGACTGTTCCAATGAGGCACAGGGTCAGACTGATTTGCATATAGCCATGTCTGAACTGGGGTGGCAGAGTGGGCTAAAGAACGGTGATGGATTAAACCCAGATCTTTTGACTGGGTGTGAGTGTTTGATTGGTTCAGATGCTCCGTCCATCACCACCCCCTTTTGTACCGCTTTTGGCCGCCATAAGTGTGGCAGGGTATGCTCAGACGTGAGTCCCTTGCTCACTTTGCCACTGGATTCAAGCAAGCCGGGCTGAAGACGGCTGGAATGCCAGAAACCGGTCCTCGGAAGCTTGTTCCCGGTCCAGGGAAGGCATGGCTTGGCAGTTCGGGCTGGACTGTTCCCATGAGGCACAGGGTCAGACTGATTTGCATATAGCCATGTCTGAACTGGGGTGGCAGAGTGGGCTAAAGAATGGTGATGGATTAAACCCAGATCTTTTGACTGGGTGTGAGTGTTTGATTGGTTCAGATGCTCCGTCCATCACCACCCCCTTTTGTACCGCTTTTGGCCGCCATAAGTGTGGCAGGGTATGCTCAGACGTGAGTCCCTTGCTCACTTTGCCACTGGATTCAAGCAAGCCGGGCTGAAGATGGCTATAATGCCAGAAACCGGTCCTCGGAAGCTTGTTTCCGGTCCAGGAAAGGCATGGCTTGGCAGTTCGGGCTGGACTGTTCCCATGAGGCACAGGGTCAGACTGATTTGCATATAGCCATGTCTGAACTGGGGTGGCAGAGTGGGCTAAAGAACGGTGATGGATTAAACCCAGATCTTTTGACTGGGTGTGAGTGTTTGATTGGTTCAGATGCTCCGTCCATCACCACCCCCTTTTGAGGTCCCTTGAGTGAGCTGGCCATTATAGTGGGGACGGGCGGGAAGACGTTTCATACCGCTAGTGTGTGGTGGATGGGGCCAAATGGGCGGGGTTTCTATGCGAGTTCACATGCATCTTGTTTATAAAGGGTCAGAGCAGCAGATGAGGAGAAATTAGCCTCCTTGTCACAGAAGCTACACGGGGATGGCGCTCGGGAAACTCATGGATGCAAAAACACGTTTGGCACAGGACCCTAGAATCCTTCAGATGTCCAAGATAGCTCTGCTGTGCGTGTTGGTACAAAGCCATTCTGATCCTGCTCAGTGGGTTCAGGCGCATGCAGCTGCTGCTGCTGGACAATGTCCCATCTCATACTAAACTGCCCCGTTCAGGCATATGCTGGTGCTGGGCAGTAGGGTGCAGTGGCATGCGGGTGCTCCACGCCTGGTACATGCGCATGCCGGTGACAGGGGGGACACGTGTTTATTGGTGCTGTGTAGCAAGTTATGACTTTACATTTTTACTGCACCAGACGGTGCTACCACCTACATGGATCAGGAGCATCCAGGCACCAGACTTCATGGTGCAAGAGCATAATGGTGCTGTGCGGTATGGGTATATATGTACTGGGGGCAGGGGGACACTTAGCACAATGTGTGCTCACACCCAGAGGGCTCCCAGGCAATTGAGCACAAATGATTTTCACACTGAGAGGGCTCCGGGGCAGTTCAGCAGCATGGGGTCTCACACCCACTGGGCCCTGGGGCAGTTCAGTAGTGTGTGGGCTCACAACCCCTGGGCAGCTCAGCAGCGCAGGGGCTCACAACCACAGGGCTCCCGGGCGGTTTAGCAGTGCCACCCTCTGGTTCATCACTGCCACCCTCTGGTTCATCACTGCCACCCTCTGGTTCACCACTGCCACCCTCTGGTTCATCACTGCCACCCTCTAGTTCACTACTATCACCCTCTGGTTCATCACTGTCACCCTCTGGTTCATCACTGCCACCCTCTGGTTCATCACAGCACCCTCTGGTTCACCACTGCCACCCTCTGGTTCACCACTGCCACCCTCTGGTTCATCACTGTCACCCTCAGGTTCATCACTGCCACCCTCTGGTTCATCCCAGCACCCTCTGGTTCACCACTGCCACCCTCTGGTTCATCACTGCCACCCTCTGGTTCGTCACTGTCACCCTCTGGTTCATCACTGCCACCCTCTGGTTCCCCATTGCGACCCTCTGGTTCATCACTGTCACCCTCTGGTTCATCACTGCCACCCTCTGGTTCATCACTGCCACTCTCTGGTTCACCGCTGCCACCCTCTGGTTCATCACTGTCACCCTCTGGTTCATCACTGCCACCCTCTCGTTCCTCACAACACCCTATGGTTCACCACTGCCACCCTCTGGCTCATCACTGCCACCCTCTGGTTCATCTCTGCCACCCTCTGGTTCATAACTGCCACCCTCTGGTTCGCCACTGCCACCCTCCTGATCATCATTGTCACCCTCTGGTTCATCACTGCCACCCTCTGGTTCATCACAGCACCCTCTGGTTCACCAGTGCCACCCTCTGGTTCATCACTGCCACCCTCTGGTTCATCACTGCCACCCTCTGGTTCAAGACTGCCACCCTCTGGTTGATCACTGCCATCCTCTGGTTCATCACAGCACCCTCTGGTTCACCACTGCCACCCTCTGGTTCATCACTGCCACCCTCTGGTTCATCACAGCTCCCTTTGTTTCACCACTGCCACCCTATGGTTCATCACTGCCACCCTCTGGTTCATCACAGCACCCTCTGGTTCACCACTGCCACCCTATGGTTCATCACTGCCACCCTCTAGTTCATCACTTCCACGCTCTGGTTCACCACTGCCACCCTCTGGATCATCACTGTCACCCTCTGGTTCCTCACTGCTACCCTCTGGTTCACCACTGCCACCCTCTGGTTCATCACTGCCACCATATGGTTCATCACAGCACCCTCTGGTTCACCCCTGCCACCCTCTGGTTCATCACTGCCTCCCTCTGGTTCACCACTGCCACCCTCTGGTTCACCACTGTCACCCTCTGGTTCATCAAAGCACCCTCTGGTTCACCACTGCCACCCTCTGGTTCACCACTGACAGCCTCTGGTTCATCACAGCCACCCTCTGGTTCACCACTGCCACCCTCTGGTTCACCCCTGCCACCCTCTGGTTCGTCACTGCCACCCTCTGGTTCATCATTGCCACACTCTGGTTCATCACTGCCACCCTCAGGTTCACCACTGCCACCATCTGGTTCACCACTGCCACCCTCTAGTTCACCACTGCCACCCTCTGGTTCACCCCTGCCACCATCTGGTTCATCACTGCCACCCTCTGGTTCATCACTGCCACCCTCTGGTTCACCACTGCCACCCTCTGGTTCATCACTGTCACTCTCTGGTTCACCACTGCCACCCTCTGGTTCATCACTGCCACCCTCTGGTTCACCACTGCCACCCTCTGGTTCATCACTGTCACCCTCTGGTTCATCACAGCACCCTCTGGTTCACCACTGACACCGTCTGGTTCACCACTGCCACCCTCTGGATCACCACTGCCACCCTCTGGATCACCACTGCCACCCTCTGGATCACCACTGCCACCCTCTGGTTCATCACTGTCACCCTCTGGTTCATCACTGCCACCCTCTGGTTCATCACAGCACCCTCTGGTTCACCACTGCCACCCTCTGGTTCACCACTGCCACCCTCCGGTTCATCACAGCACCCTGTGGTTCACAACTGCACCTTCTGGTTCATCACAGCACCCTCTGGTTCACCACTGTAGATTATGGGGAGAAAGCACACCTGCCCAGCCTCAACCGGGGGCTGGTTAATGTGTTACTGAATTTGAGCTTCCAGTCCGGCACCTGCTTCCTTATCTATAAGTGCTTCATGTTGTGGTTTAATTTTTGTGACAGCCTGGAGCATTGTGCCATACTTGTAACTATTCTCTGACCCTGCTTCGAGGGTCAGAGCAGGGTCAGAGAATAGTTGCAAGTAGGCAACAACTCTGGAGGCGCCGATCAGGAAGCACTTACAGGGTTACAGCAGGTGCCCAAGTTGAAGTTAATTTTTTGTAACCATTTTGTAAATGGTTACAAAGAAATTAGCTTCAACTTGGGCACCTGCTGTAACCCTGTAAGTGCTTCATGTACTTCAGTTTTTGAAAATCCATCCCGAACGCGATTTCGTGGATTTTTCTGCAATTTCGCGAGATTCGCGGACCGCGAAATTGCCGAAAATCCGCAAATCCCGCGAACGGAACGGATTTTACGCCCATGCTTAATAATAATCTTGAGTTGGTAAATATTCCTTCTGAACTGATGGATTTAAATACCTATGAGTCTATTCTTATTCAATGTGTACATCCATTTCAGGCTATAGTTCGCATGGAGCCTAAGACAGGAAAATTGCCTCCTTCTGATTTACAGAGAGGATTAAAGGGAAGAGTTGTATATTTGCCTCTAGATTTAAAGAAAAATATTGAAACAATTGGTGTAGAAAATGTAGAGGACAAACCTTTAGTTATTCTTGTTAATGGAGTTCCTACTTAGAGTAAGAAAATCTGGCAAGAATTAGTGGATGTTAGGAAAGTAAAAAAGGCAACGTTGTATCTGGTAAAAAATAATCAATATTACAGAAATGTGTATGTGAGAGAAGAAGAAATAATTGTAGCAGAAGATAGTGACTTGCCATCTGGACAAATTGAAAAAGTGGATGTGTCCAAAACTGAAGAAATCTACGAACATTACAGTGTTCATCCACTGCATTCTAAAGAAGTGATGGGGAATACTATAGAGTTATTCCAAATGAAAGAAGCAAAAGGAAGTCCCATTAGTGTATGGGAAAAACGCTTGGAAGCTCGTTGTTTCCCTCAGTTGTTTCCCACAGGAAAAGGAGGACGATATGATGACTGACCTGTGCAGATTCCTGCATCTGAATACCGGACATCAAGATTATATGCAGAAGATCCAAGATTTCGACAATGTGTTCCGTATTTGTTTCATCTTTTGTTTGAGAGTGATTTGTCTGGACTTTCTTATGCAGTAAACCATATATTGAAAACAGGTGTACATCTGCAAAATGTTTCAGCAAAGGAATTTAAGGATAAAGGTCTGCAGAAAGAATGTTTTGGAATCTCAGATAATTAATCTCATGGCGTGTCAGCGTGGTACTAATGAGTACTGGTACCGTCGTCATGGAGAACTGAAATGTATGCTAAGGAACTTAGGAACTCCTACTTGGTTCCTTACTCTAAGCTGTGCTGAATATGCTTGGGATGATTTACTTCAATTTCTTTGAGAGGCAAATCCAAATATACTAAATATTGAATACAAGACACCTGGGGAATTGTGCTCTTTGGATCCAGTTAATGTATGCAGGTATTTCAATCATAGATTTGAAGCTATGATGTCTTTTATCACCAATAAAAAAATCCTCCTCTTGGAGAGGTCCTGGACTTCTTTTGGAGAAAGGAGTATCAAGCAAGAGGTGCTCCTCACATACACATGCTAATATGGATCAAAGATGCTTCCAAATTTGGAACTGACTCAGATGATACTGAGTTGTCTTTTATTGAAGAATATGCTACATGTGATATACCCAAAAGTACACAAGATAAGGACTTAAGACAACAAAGCCATCGTTGTGGGAAATACTGTCGTCGAAAGTACAAATCTAAGGACAAATTCTACACCAAATGCCGTTTTGCATTTCCACGACCTGTAATATCAAAAGGAAGAGTGAACAGTTTTATGTCATCTTTGCGACATACTATCGCAAGAAAGTCTCCAAACAATACCTACAAATGAAGAGTCAAAATATATAAATGACTATAACCCAGTCATTTTGTCCATGGGAGATGCATAAAGTATTTCAGTAATGGTTTCAATTGAGATGGAATATAAGATAAAGAGGGGCATATTTACAAGACTCTTGTGCAATTTTTGACATGGGTGCAAGCAGAAAATGCAGGCAGAATAATAAAATATGCACCCAGACAAGAATATGAAATGCCGTGAGAGATGTTTAAAGCTTTTTTTAAATGGCATAAATTGAGATAGAATATACAAAAAAAGAGAGGCATATTTACAAGCTGCGTGCACAATCTTTGACATAGCTGTGTGTTTATAAGGTAGACTCTCAAAATGATAACATCTCTCACGGCATTTCATATTCTTGTCTGGGTGCATATTTACAAGCTGCGTGCACAATCTTTGACATAGCTGTGTGTTTATAAGGTAGACTCTCACAATGTTAACATCTCTCACGGCATTTCATATTCTTGTCTGGGTGCATATTTACAAGCTGTGTGCACAATCTTTGACATAGCTGTGTGTTTATAAGGTAGACTCTCACAATGTTAACATCTATCACGGCATTTCATATTCTTGTCTGGGTGCATATTTTATTATTCTGCATGCATTTTCTGCTTGCACCCATGTCAAAAATTGCTCAAGAGTCTTGTAAATATGCCCCTCTTTATCTTATATTCCATCTCAATTGATACCATTACTGAAATACTTTATGCATCTCCCACACCATTTCATATGGTTTTCTATCTGCTATTCCTATCCCTCTCCATACATTCACTGCTTCCACCCATGCTAAAGGTTGCACAAGGCGCTTCAAAAAAAGAAGCATATTTACAAGTCCAATGAAACCATTACACAATTTCAATTTATCATAATAATGAGCAACTAGAGTGCTAACATTCAGAATTTATGGAAAATGTGTGACACATCTGAATGCCTTGTTGATGGAACCAAAGTAAACAAGCATTGAAAATGCAATAGATCTCGACCTCGTTGTCAGACATACTGTTGGTAGAGACAGACATGGTACATTATATCTAAAATCCTACTAATGTGCCTAAGATCACATTGTAAGTGAAGCTTGATATACCCATCATTGTAATCTTAGGCAGAGTCACACATACTGTTGGCAGAGACAGACATGGTACATTATATCTAACATTCTGATCATGTGCCTAAGATCACACTGTGAGTGAAGCTTGATTCACCCATTACTGTGATGTTAGGCAGAGTCACATATACTGTCGGCAGGGACAGACATGGTACATTATATCTAAAATCCTATTAATCTGCCTAAGATCACACTGTGAGTGAAGCATGATATAATGAGCAACTAGAGTGCTAACATTCAGAATTTATGGCAAATGTGTGACACATCTGAATGACTTCTTGATGGAACTAAAGTAAACAAGCATTGAAAATACAATAGATTTGGTGTGATCTTAGGCACATGTGCACCATATTACATGTAATCTACCATCTCTTTGTCTGCAAGCAGTATGTGTGTCTCTGCTGATATTATTTCAAAGTATCTACAGGCCAAAAACAGACAACCTATATATAAACAAGACATAACATTAATTAGTTAATCGTTTTTTACAGAAAGCAAAGCACATGTAATGTAAATGAGCCTTTTGTTTTATACTAATGTTTATATTGTTTACTTATTGCAATTGACGTATAATATGTTTGTAGTGGTCTATAATATGTTATTTTTTCTTTACTACAGATTATAATCATCTATACAAACAAACTAAAAGATGCCTTCTAAGGCAAGAAGAGAGAAAATGTATAAAAGAAAATTAAGGACTAAGGAAAAAGAAAATCAACAACCAACCAAAATAAAATCTACAGAGAAAAAGAAAAATGCTCCTGGTAAGCAATCTAAAAGTTTTCTCAGGAACTTATTGAAATGTCAAGAAAAAAAAAGTTTTGGGAGAAAAAACAATGAAACACCTGTAAGTTCAAAGAAAACATGATGTCCTTCTAAAAATGTTAGAACAGTACAAGGAGATTTCTTTGCATACTGAAAGAAGAAGCACGCATTTTTCTGAAATACGTAGACGAATGTTTTACAACAGAATAGTAACAAATTTATTAAAAAATGTAAAGAGGTATAAAAAAGACAGCTTTTTACAAGAAAAAAAACATAGTTAAGATCGTGGATGAAGCATTTAAAGTGAAAAATAAATTGTTTTGTTTAGTAATGAATAGAATTCGTACACGTGATAAGATAATCATTGTGTTCAAATCAAAATGTAAGTGTAGGAGAGCAATTAATCGAACTAATTTCTGTGATGTTTTTTCTGGAGAATGGAAGCATAGTTCAAGTTCTGAGCCATTTTTTAATGAAGAAAGTTACTTTCAGGATAATGATTTGGTGCAAGCAGTTGACACCAGTGGTCGAGCATATGAGGTGAAGGACGGTTGTCCGGTTGAAAAAGAAGAGATTGTGCCTAGAAATACAGAAGAGGTGTTAGCTGATGAAGTTTTAGGGAGATGTCCTAAGGCTCCAGTATATACATGGAATTGTAGTAGTATTTGTAGTGTCCGACAGGAATCAATTGATTTGTTTCGCACTTTCTTACGGACATATACTAAGAAAAGTGTGAAACAAAAAATGAAAATTTTACAAGAGTTAGATCCTTGTAGAGTGAGAGAAAAAACAGGTTTGCAAGGGCATTCACTGGCTTGTCTTTCAAGAAAAGTATGTTAGAGTGTTTTTCACCATTTGAGGATGTTAGCAGTGCATCATAATAAAGTTAAGAAATTAGTGAGAAGGTTGTACTATGCAAAAAGTCCAGCACTTAAACTAAAACAGTTAAACAATGCTCTTTTGCATGGAACTGAATTAGATGTCAAAAACATTTGTGATGAAATTGAGTTTTGCTACTTTGGTGAAAAAGAGGTTAGTGCAGAAATTGATACAGTAATAGAAGGTAATGTATAAGAGAATGTAGTGATTTTAAGTACAGAAAAATTTGAAAATGTAATTATAAAGTTTAAAGTCAATTCAAGTGAAAGGCCTAATTTTTCTTGTGTTTGTTGTCGACGGACTCATTATAAGCATCAGACTAGATTAGTTGATTTATATGTAAAAAGCGAAAAGATAAATAATAATGAGTGGAAGGATTTTGCAACTTATTTGTTGGTTGAAAATTGTTTTGATTTGGGCTCTGATCAACGTATTTGTACATATTGCTATAATAAATTAAATGAAAACAAAATGCCTGCTAGAGCTGTTCATGATAATCTGGAGTTCGTAGACATTCCTTCTGAATTGATGGATTTAAATACCTATGAGTCTATTCTGATTCAATGTGTGCATCCTTTTCAGGCTATTGTTTGCATGGAGCCTAAGACAGGGAAATTGCCTCCTTCAGATTTACAGAGAGGATTAAAGGGAAGAGTTGTTTATTTGCCTCTAGATTTTAAGAAAAATATTGATACAATTGGTGTTGAAAAAGTAGAAGAGGAACCTCTGGTTATTCTAGTTAATGGTGTTCCGACAAAAAGTAAGAAAATCTGGCAAGAATTAGTGGATGTTAGGAAAGTCAATAAGGCAACGTTGTATCTGGTAAAAAATAATCAGTACTATAAAAATGTGTATGTGGGAGATGAGGAAACAACTGTACAAGACGACACTGATGTCTCTGCTGGACAAATAGAAAAAGTTGATCTCTCTAGAAGTGAAGAAATTTACGAACATTATAGTGTTCATCCATTGCATTCCAAAGAAGTAATGGGGAATGCTATTGACTTGTTTCAGATGAAAAAAACCGAAGGAAGTCCCATTAGTGTATGGGAAGAAAGTTTAGAAGCTCGTTGTTTTTCACAGGTATTTCCAACAGGTGAAGGTGGACGATATGACGACCGACCTGTTCAAATTCCTGCATCTGAATACCGGACTTCAAGATTATATGCAGAAGATCCAAGGTTTCATCTATGCATTCCATATTTGTTCCATCTACTGTTTGAGAGTGACTTGTCTGGACTTTCCTATGCAGTAAACCATATACTGAAAAGTGGAGCACATCTACAAAATGTTTCGGCAAGGGATTTTATGGATAAAGTCAAACTGCAAGACAGTGTTTTGGAATCTCAGCTAATTAATCTCAAGGCATGTCAGCGTGGTACTAACGAGTATTGGTACCGTCGTCATGGGGAATTGAAATGTATGCTAAGAAACTTAGGAACTCCTACATGGTTCCTCACTCTTAGCTGTGCTGAGTATGCTTGGGAAGACTTACTTGAATTTCTACGAGAGGCAAATAAAAACATTCAAAATATTGAATACAAGACACCTGGAGAACTGTGCTCTTTGGATCCAGTTGAAGTATGCAGGTATTTCAATCATAGGTTTGAAGCTATGATGTCTTTTATTGCAAACAAAAAAAATCCTCCGCTTGGAGAGGTGTTGGATTTCTTTTGGAGAAAGGAGTATCAAGCAAGAGGTGCTCATCATATACATATGCTGCTATGGATTAAATATGCACCTAAATTTGGAACAGATTCAGATGAGAAAGTGATGAGTTTCATTGAGCAGTATTCTACATGTGCTGTTCCGAAAAGTACAGAAGAAAACAATTTAAGACACCAAGTTTTACGCTTTCAAAGTCATCGTTGTGGGAAATACTGTCGTCGAAAATACAAATCCAAGGACAAATTCTATACGAAATATTGTTTTGCATTTCCACGACCAGTAACATTGAAAGGAAGTGTGAACAATTTTATGCCTTCTCTGCGGGAAATCACCCAAAAATACATACAACCTAAGAAGAAATGAGGAATCCAAATTTATAAATTACTACAACCCAGTCATTTTGTCCATGTGGAATGCTAACATGGATATTCAATATGTGGCTGACAACTCTATTGCTGTGGCTCGATATGTGACGTCTTACATCACAAAATCAGAAAAAACGGAACTGAAGGAAATGTGGGAGGAAATTTCACATGAAAAGAGTCTAAGCAAGAAATTATACAGTTACAGTCTAAAGATGTTGTCGCATCGAGATAATTGGAGCGTATGAATGTGCTGATCGGTTATCATCAGCAAGTCTATATGCCAAATCTAGAACCATCATTTGGGTGAGTCTAGGTATTGCTGCATCCCGAAACCGAGTTTTGAAATCTGTAAAAGAAATAGAGTATTTGTCGGAGAAAGAACCAGACAGTACAGATATTTTGAAGACAAACATGTTGGATACATACTATCCAAATAGAAGTACTCACCTTGAGAACGCTTGTCTCTATGAAGTTCTGCAAACCTACATTTTTTAAAAGAACGTCACAGAAGACATCAATAAAGGTGTATATGCTGTAATTGGATGTGAAGGCTGTCTAGTAAAACAAAAAAAGGCCATTTGATTAATCATCGAAAATTGAGTTGTGATTCTCCAGACAAAAGGGAATTTTATTACTTAGCTCTTTTGCAACTCTTTAAGCCTTGGCGTAGAGAAGAGGAAATACTTGGAGATTTTCTTACTTATGAAGATTTGTTCAATGCAACCAAGGATACAATAGAATGTCCTGTTTTTTCAAATTATCTGCGAGGAAATACAGCAAGAAGCTACAATTGCAGCAGAGATTGCTAAAGACAGTTCTCAAGATAGTCAGAGTTCTGCTTCATTGAGTCAGGATCCACTAGGAGGACCAATTATACAAAATGAAGCTGCCACTGCCATGGATGACGTTGAAAGAGCCATGGAACAAGCTCAGGAGGATGGAGTTGACTTAGAAGATTTGGAAAAAGAACTAAACGTTGAGCAGAGACAAATATATGATCAAGTCACACAACAAATTGAGCATGATTTATCTCATGAGAAAAAAGAGTGCTCATGTACATTATTTGTACCTATCCGACTGTATGTGAGTGGAGAAGCAGGAACTGGGAAAAGTTTCCTGATTAAAGCGATTGCAACATATTTGCAGAAAACAACGGAATCATCGCTCTCTTGTGTTGTTACTGCTCCAACTGGGTTGGCAGCACACAACATTAAAGGGATTACTTTACATCGCTTATTGATGCTGCCAGTGGAGCATGATAACAAATTACAATACCACAAGCTATCTGGAGAAGCTTGTTGTGAAGTTTCAAGAGTCCTAAAGAAAATGAAACTTCTTATCATTGATGAAGTAAGCATGGTATCAAATGTAATGCTTGCTTTTGTGCATTTGAGAATGCAAGAAACTCTTAAAACAGACTATGATGTGTTATTTGGAGGCAAACACATCATTGTTTTTGGAGATCTACTGCAACTAACTCCAGTGAAAGGACAGCCAGTGTTTAAAATGCTTACGCATGAAGATACCGGGAAGTGCTTAGGAAGCATTGGAAATGTTAACATATGGCTAAATTTCAAATATGCAGAACTACTTCAAAATATGCGACAGGCATAGGATGAAGATTATAAAAATATTCTACAAGATGTAAGAATTGGGAAACTAACTGAGCATGTCAAAGAAGCTTTACATGGACGATTCATTTCAAATTTGTTTCCAAAGGAAAATATTCTCCCAGAGAATATTTTTGAGAAAATTCCTGGAAACAAATCTGTCATATGCTTGATGCCAACTCTGCAAGAATGTTCAATCTTCACCACCAAAATGTTAAAGTTGGAAAATCAAGAAATTGTGAAACTGGAAGCTATTGATAAAATAGAACATGAAGGAGCAACTATTATTTTGTCAGAAAAGTTAAAATCAAAATTAGATTCTTTAGCGAAGACAATATCTAAAACTGCTGGTATGGAAAAGACTCTGTATGCATCTTTAAATTGTCGTATAACTTTACGACGCAATTTACATGTGGAAAGAGGTTTAGTAAATGGAGCAATGGGTCATGTTGTGGATTTTGTGAATTGCCGAAATAGAGATGGAATTGAAATTAAATTTTATGGTATTGAAGAAGTACAACAAATCAGTCGTTGTTCTGCTCGTTTTTTGCTAGTGAAAGATTTATATGTGCGCAGAAAACAGTTTCCTGTTTCTTTGGCATATGCAGTAACTATTCATAAATCTCAAGGTTTAAGTGTTGATAGTGCTTTGGTGAATATTGGAAATTCTGTGTTCAAGGAGGGTATGGCATATGTTGCTTTATCTCGAGTCAGAACTTTATCTGGATTGTACTTGATTGATTTTGATGAGACAAAGATTAATGCAAATCTAAATTGTGTAAAATAATATAATAGGTTAAGAAGAGAGTATGCTCCAAATTTACCTCAATATCCTCTGTTTGAAAAGTGTGTGGTAGGCCGAAAAAGAAGAAATGAGAAAAACTGTTGTGAAGTTGTAGCAAAAAGAAAAAAAGTAGATGAAACAGTAATTGTAAGCAGAAAGGAAATGGATTCAGTTAAAGATGTTGTTGGATTTCAATTTGAAAATAGTTCTGGTGTCAACTGCTATGCTAATGTAGTGGTTAATGTTGTTTTTTTTCTCCAAACTGTAAAAGAACAGATTGCTGAAAATCGTGATCGAACACTTTGTTGTTTATTAAATTCTGTATTAGAGAAATGTAGCAGTGATAGAACAAAAATACAAAGTGTTTCTGAAATTTGAAAGGTTTTAGACATATGTTCTGGTCTAAATCAATTTTCACAGAATATTCAGCAAGATTGTCAGGAATTTCTAATGTATATGCTTGTTGTTTTGCAAGATGAAGGCGTAGATGTAGAAAATCTTTTTAGCCTTTCTTATAAATGGCAACATGACTGTGACAATTGCTCCTTTTCAAGTCGTACTACAGTAGACACTGAAAGATTTATATATTTGACTTTAACAGACTGCAAATCAGTGTCTTTTAATAATCTACTTAGAGCAGCAAATCAAAACATGGTCTGTAGTCAATGTAAATCTGAAATGCTATCAACTTTATTTTTAATAAGATATGGACAGTATGTTATTTTAATGTTCCAACGATGTAGACCTGATGGAACTAAATTGACAACATTAATTAAAAATTTGGTGGCTTCTCAATTATCAATTTCAGGAAGAACCTTTACAACTGCAGCAATTATTTACCATGATGGTCCTTCAACAACATCAGGACATTACACATGTTATTTAAAATGTCAAAAAGGTTGGAAGCTCTGTAATGATACTCAATTGACTTTCAAACAACGTTTGCCTTCTGACTTACTAAATTCTTACCTAGTGTTCTTACAACCGAAATTTTAGGGAAGGTAATTGGCCTATGAAGATTGCAGCAGTTAATATAACTTAGTTTGCTCTTCAAAATTACTTTCTGAATGAGAGTGATGAAGATAATAAAAAACAAGTAGTTCTCATAGAGATAGTATATGTTTATCATATAGTGCGTGCTGTGAGTATTATAGAAATTATTTATAAAAAGTAAGCTAGAGGTGGAAGTAAAACTCTTGTTTCATAATGTAAAAGATGTTGGAGCTTTTCTTTCAGAAAGTCGGGTAAATGAGACATTAAGAATACTCTGGACTAATTTCCATAGAAAAGGACTTTCCATATACTATTTGGCCCCGTGGAAAAGTGGATGGATCAAAAGTGAGTTTAGATATGGTTTTTAAAATTTTACATTATTTAAGAAATTATTCAATGGTTTTTTTAAACACAATCATTTTGATTGGGTTTTTTTGCCCGCTGTTATATGATGAGTACTATTGAAGTCACTGTTTTAAGTGAAATTCAATATATTCTGAGAACAGAAAAAATAAACCATTTAACATGATGTTGAAATTATTATTAAATATATATTACTTTCCCATTCTCTTATGCTCACTCACCTATTTCCACCCTCTATCACTCCTCTTAACTCACCCTCACTGGCCTTTTTTCACTCTCCCTCACCCCCCTTCCCATATTCCACTTTCCTCACTTATTCCTATTAACCACTCCTTCACTGCCCTTTCCCTCTCTCCCATTAACTACTTTCCATCTGTCAGTCACTCTACTTCACTCCCCTTCCCGTTGTTTTCTTTATTTGTTTCCTCAATAATTCCCCTTCTCTCACTCACCTTATTACACTTCACTCACTCCTTCTCTCACATCCTCACTCCCTTTCCCTCACTCCCTGTCTCTTAGCTTCAGTCTTTCGATCCTGTTACTCTCTCACTCCTCTTCCATCACCCACACTCCCTTACTTATCTTACTTTGTCTCTTGTATTCTAAAATATATATTATAAATAATTTATTTTTTTTGTCTTTCACAGATATAAATTTTAATGGAAATATGATATTAAATTTACATTACTTATAAGGTAAGTTTCATGTACAATATTTATTTTCACTATACTGTTTTCCATAACCTCACTACTCTTCTTTGATACTCCCACACCTCTGTTCCCTTATTGCGCTTGCCTCACTTATTCTGAATCCCCACGTTTATTCTCTTTTTTCACATTTTTCTCTTACACTCACCTTCTTTCTGGCCTTCTCCTTTATTTTCTTTCCTCTCTCTTCTCTTACTTCATTGTTTTATATTTTTCCCTTCTTTTATTCTCCTTACTCCACTTCACTTACTCTTTCTCTTTCTTTCTCTGTCTTCTTACTTCTACACTCCCCTTCCCTCAATCTCTTTCTGTTAGCCTCATTCTCTCCATCCCCTTAGTCTCTCACTTCTCTTCTGTCACGCTCACTGCCTATAACTCAGCTATACTCCCACACTCACCTTCTGTCAGACCTTCTCCTTTAGTTTGCTTCCTCTCTCTTTCCTTCCTTTGCTCCTTCACTCTTTTCTTTTTCCCTTACTTTCTTATTCCACTGTATTAACTCCTTCTCTTACTCCTTCTGCCCTCTTATTTGTACACTCCCCTTCCCTCATTCTCTCTCTGTTAGCCTCATTCTGTCTGTCCTCTTAGTCTCTCACTCATTTTCTATCATGCTCACTCCCTATAACTCAGCCATACTCCTACACTCACCTTCTTTCAGACCTTCTCCTTTACTTTCCTTCCTCTCTTTTCCCATCCTTCACTCCTTCCCTCTTTTCCCTTCCCTTACTCCTCTTTCTGCAGTTCAGTAACTGCTTCTGTCAATCCCTCTGTCCTCTAACTTACTCACTCCCCTTTTCTCACTCTCTCTGTGTTACCCCCATTCTCTCCGTCCTCTTAGTCTCTCACTCCTATTCTATCATGCTCAGTCCCTATTACTGAGCCATACTCCCACACTCATCTTCTTTCAGACCTTCTCCTTTACATTCCTTCCTCTCTCTTCCCATCCTTCGCTCTTTCACTGTTTTCCCTTCCCTTACTCTCCTTAATCCACTTCACTAATTCCTTGTCTTACTCCCTCTATCCTCTTACTTCTACACTCCCCTTACCTCATTCTCTCTCTGTTAGTCTCATTCTCTCCGTCTCTTTAGTCTCTCACTCCTCTTCCGTCACGCTCACTCCCTATAACTTAGTTATACTCACACACACACCTTCTTTCAATCCCCCTACTTCACTTCCCTTCCCCTCTCGTCCCTTCCCTTTTTTGCTCCCTCACTCATTTTCCTTTCCTCTCTCACTAAAATTAGGACTGGGGACGGCAGCGGTGGTTCTCTAATGCTCGAACAATGATCATAATACTTGGTTCCCCGTAACAAAGTAGGGCATCACAATGTTTGCATTTGATGGAGGCCTCATTAAAAACAGGCTGAATATTTGGGATCAGCTGCTCTGGTCGCCCCCTCACCGATGCAGTTGTTCCTCCAGTTGAATTAGAGGCACCATCTCTTGGAGCCTCTCGTGCCAGAGCCCTGACACTCTCCCGGGCATAGTTCTGGGGGTGTCTCCTCTGGACATGCAGAATCATAGTTGAATTACCAAAACTGTACTTCCTTCTGGGGTCTCCTCTGGAAAGTACAGCATGGCAGATCTTGCACTCCACCTTTGGAGGATTATATTTCACTGTCTTCTGAAAGTACACAAAATGGCGGCGATAGTGTACATTAGAGAGAGACAGTGAGAGAAAGAAGGCATGAGATGAAGAAGAGATGTGAAATGCACATTGGAGAAAATATAGTGGGAGAAGGGAAGTAACTGTGAGTAAACTTACTATGTAACACAGAAATGTTGCACTCTATACTATAAGTCTCACTTTATACCACAATCATTTCACTACTATCTCATAAATTACAAGTAGAATAATAAAAAATGTCTCAAACAATTTATAATTTCTAAATATAAATTTATTCTTCAGAATTTTCATAATTTAGAAGAACTTCTAACATTAACTGATCAGGAATCTCCTGATCAGAAGTCTCCATACATGAGTCCTGGAACTCATCTATCAAATACCTCGCTGGCGGGCTGCCAAACCTGCCCTGAAGAAACTGCATTGGCTAGCTATGCACCCAGGATACAGTTTAAAGCCATGTGTCTAACTCAGAAAGCTATATGGAGGACTGGTCCAGCTATATTGCATCCTCTAGTCACTCCTTATCTCCCCCACAGAGCCTTGCTCTCCAGCTCATTACACCTTGCCACCTCCAATAAGATAAACAAGGCTCGTTAGGGTGGCCGCTTGTTCCCTTTCAATGCTGCAAAAATCTGGAACTCCCTTCCCGTTACCCTTAGAAAGAATAGTAATCTGTTGGCATTTAGAAAGCTTTTAAAAACTCATCTGTTTGGAATCACCTGCTAGCGCCTGCCTTGTTGCTTCTCTGATTCTAGCCATCAGCGCCGCGTGGCCTCAGGGTAGTTTATGCGCTATATAAATATAATTTTCATTTAATTTTTCATTTCATTTCATTTCATTAAAGATAGTGTGAATTAACTCCCTGAAATGCAGGGGAAGATCCGTATTTAATAAGGCATGCACTTCTGTGCCGGTGTTTGCCACATGAAGGACAAATGTTTCATGGGCAGATGTAAGGGCGACTTCATTCTGGGACAAAAGAGCTCTTATTCGACTCTTCTTGTTGAACTCTGCTTTCAAGGTCGGAATCGATGGCCAGATGGAAACATCCAGCTTCCCATGTGGAGGAGGAAACATTACGCTTTTACAACAAACTACACGTTGGGAGACTGTAACAATAAGGAATTCCAGCCAGCATCCCACAACAATCTTCATTATTTAAAAGTAAATAACTACCGTTTGAATGTGAATGTGGGTGTGATAGCAGGCGTCAGAGTACCTTTTAAGACACAGGCCAAATTAGGTGCATTTTGATTACACGAGCCATGCAATTGTATATTCCTACCCACTAACGAGTGATCAGGTGTTGTACTGCAATCTTCACCATTCAATAAACATATTTTCCCTCCCTCAGGCACCTACCGGTAAATGGTTATGACCAAGCTTCATGGAGATAAGCGGTGCCCAGAGGTTCATACCTGCCAATTGCATAATACTTCATGCAAGCTTCGAATTTGAACAAAGGAAAGGTAATGTTATTAACCCATGGACGAGCCACACAGCAGAATTTGTCTCGTCCACAGAAAACTGCAAAAGTTCCAACTTTTCAATATGTAACATAGAAAAAGTTGCATCTTTCATAGACATAAATTGCTGTTTGTCAGTCAAATTAAAAGGGGCAAACAATGAGGACGTGTTCATGTAGTCCCAAGGCACCTTCCCTGCCTTTAACGTTTGTAAAGTCCATGCAAATTGCATAATGGAACTAAATTGATTTTGGCCATGGTACAAAACAGAGACATCTTCCTGCACAATATCAACAACAGAGGAAGCAATATTATCTAATGTGTAAATGCGGAAAGAAAGCGTGTTAATGCTGTTATCTACAACTGCGAGCACCTTTTCTAAATTAGCTTGATCTATAGCTCTTAAGCGGGAAGCAGCCTCAATCTGGAACAGTTTCCAAACTTTGTTGTAAATAGCATATATCCACTTCTTGGATCTGCCGGAAGCTGGGCCCTTGACAAAGTCATTCATATCAACATCGTCAGTCAATTTACACAAATGAAGCTTAACTGACGCTAAAGTGGAGTGTTTGAGCAAATTCTGACACAGCTTGCCTACCGAAATAGGTAGTTACAGAATGGTCAATCTCCAAACGGGGATCCACCCTAACCTGTGTGTAGCCAGGGGCTAAACCCAGAAAACGATTTTGGCAAGAATCTGCACTTCTGTGCCAAAACAACCAACGCTTCGGATCCAAACTGGATATTTTAAAAGTAGAATTTAGCAGCAGGGTCTGTACATCCCTGATAGAAATACTGGTATTAGTATCCCATCCGGGGTACTCTTTCAACTCTGGAAAAGAAGGAGCATTTAATTTTTTAATAGTAGCCAATCCAAAGCAGGTGGTTTGTGAAATAGTCGAATTCAAAAGCAACATATGGTTCGGGATGAGACATGCACAATGCAAAGCCTCTGTGCCTTGCACTTGCCAACTTTTAGAACCCCAAACAGATTTAAGATCAATAGTATCTTTCCACAGTTCATAGCCCCCAATAGCCAATTGGTCAAGAAAAGACTTGGAATACAACAATTTTGTTTGCGTAAGTCTAACTTTGGAAGAGCACTTTTCGGACATCTTAAAATAAAATACATTAGGATTTGAGTGATTAAAATCAGTAAAATAAGTGAATCTCTTTAAAAGAGAACTTGAGCTGCCTTCAACAGGAGTGGTGCAATGTTCCCATTGCGTTTAATTGACTATATTCCTCTTTGTATTTGCTTTATGCAGGTAGTGATTTCCATAGGGTTGATAACAGAACAAATCAGCATACTTAGCTGAATCTAAATATAAATCCTCAGCATCAAAAGCACCATAATATTTCAAATCGGAAAACAAAGCCTCTACGGCTTGAACGCCCCAATCATCAGAGCGTATATTTTGTTTAATCACATCCCCCATAGAAACTCTTAGTACGTTCGGGACATTAATAACCTCTGTGGGACCGTGAATCTGAAATTTAACAGTATCCCATACAATCCCATCTAAGACGTGCCAAGCAGTAATATTTACAAAAGTCAGGTCCCTCTTCAATCTGTGAGATGAGGAATGGGGTGCCAATGTTCCATTAATTAGTCGAATCGAAGTTCTCTCCTCAACGTAGTGTCCATTCACAAGACGGTAAAAATACAAAACAAAGACTATTGACATAAACAATTTTTTTTTTTAAAGTACCAACCAGATGTAAGTCCAGGGGGGTATCAAAAAATGTTTTTTAAACCATGCTGCAAAAACAGAAATCTTTGAAGGGTACTTGGATGTGGCAGAGTTAGTGTCAAATGAAAATCTGGGCTCAGTTGCCAAACAGGTTTGTAAATCGGGCATCGATAAGTCAGTGGGGTAAGTATACTCAGTAACATTAGGGTGAGCATCAGGTGGGGTATTCAATAAAGGACTTGAAACTGCAGGCATCTGGATGGCAACGTCAGACCTGTTGTCAGGAGCCGGAGCCAAAACAGAATTTCTCAGTATCGATGGACAAGGGACGGCAGGTGTCATACTAAAAAGAATTGGCCACTCTGTGTAGTTTGACATTGTCAATGGAGATGTACCTTTTTCCGTACGACCTGGAAGTGGAGGCAAAATGACTGTTCTTGTGCCCTGCACGCCAAGTACAGGAACTGGTGCACGATATGAGGTGCCAAACTCTTTCTTGTTCTCGACCTTCTCTCGGACCAGTACTCCGACTGGGGTAGCCAGCCAACTACCGAAATCTGCAACGCAGCATCAGATGTGGAGGGCTTGTGTTCCTTTGCAAGACTGTCTCTCGTCTCTTGTAGAGTCTGTAAAACATTACAATGTTCATCTACGTCAAAGGGGGCAGCTGCCGCTGCAAGGTATAGACCTTCAAGGTCCGGGACAAACATTTTGATACCAAAGAGCATCTTGTACGTTGTCCGCCCACCTAGAGACCTTCTAGGGAGATTATTAAGTGCACAATGTATGCCACTGAGATGGGCTAGCCAGTTCCTGCCGGTACCTATAACTCTAGCTGTCAAGGATTGCTTTAAGTCACGGTTCATCCGCTCCACAACTGAATTACCCTCCGCCTGTATGGAGACGAAAATTTGACCTGGACCCCCAATCAACTCATGGCATCCTTGTACGCCTTAGAGGCGAACGCTGGACCCTGGTCCAAATGGAAGGTGCCACAAGCAACAATTCCCACAAAGACACGCAAATCCCTTTTGACAGTTCATGAATCAGCACTTCGGTGGGGCCACACCCATACAAAGCGCGTGCAAGAATCAACTGCAACTAAGATGTACTTATACGCAGTATCTGAAGAAAAAGGACCGCAGTGATCCAAATAAACACAACCAAGTGGTTTATTGGAAATGTACAACTGTGTCTGGGGTGGACACGTAGCAGTCGAAGGCTTGATTTGCTGACAAATGTCACATTGAAGGACATAATTGCGTGTCTGTTTATACAGTCCCGCCACCAAAAACGCTGTTGTAGCTGAGATACACTAGCCGAAACGCCCGCATGTGTGGACGCAACACCCTCGTGGGCAGCTGTAATCAGCGCTGACCTGCGGTCCGCGTTGGGAATCAATCTGTGATCCTCCTGGACTTGAGTGCCGCTTTCGACACGGTGGACCACAACATCCTCCTCCACCGTCTCCAAATAACCGGCATCTCGGGGACCGCCCTGGCATGGCTAAAATCGTTCTTGGAGCATAGGACCTTTCAAGTGGCAGACAGCTATGGTCACTCCAAAGCTCTCCCCCTGAACTGTAGGGTCCCTCAGGGCTCCTCCCTGAGCCCCACCCTTTTTAATGTCTACATGGCCCCTTTAGACGACATCGCCTCGCCATTCGGCATAAAGGTGGTCATGTACGCAGACGATACACAACTAGTCGTCTCCATCAACCAGGCTGATCAATCCATGGAGAACCTTGTCACTTGCCTGCAAAATATATCAAAATGGATGTGCGACTCCAGACTCAAACTCAATGGAGATAAATCGGAAATCATGCTCCTAGGCAACCCTAACAAACTCCCCAAAACCCTTGCCTGGCCACCTAGCATGGGCACCCCCACACCAAAAAAAGAAATTAAGAGCCTGGGTTTTTGGCTCGCCCAAGACCTTAGCTTCAGAGTCCAAGCAAGAAAGACGGCCGGCACCTGCTTTGGGCTCATGAGGGCAGCCCGTAAGATCCTCCCCCTTATCCCCCCCAGTCCAGGAAAATTCTGATCCAAGGTCTTATTATATCGAGACTGGACTACGGAAATGCCCTGTACCTGGGCGCGCCAACAGCGATCATAAAAAAACTTCAGCACGCCCAGAATGCCGCAGCGCAGCAAGGCTACTAACGGGAGCGAAACCAAGATGCTCAGCCAAACCCTCCCTTAAGGCACTGCACTGGCTACCCATCCAAGAGCGCATTGCCTTCAAAGCCTTATGCATCTCCCACAAAATCCTACAAGGCAAAGGCCCTCCCATACTGAAATCCCTTATCAAGCCTCACGTAACCACCAGACAGCTCAGGTCGAACGCTCTTCTTCTGACCAGTATCCCAAGAATAAAGAAAGCACGCGCTGGCGGTCGCAGCTTTTCTTACAATGCTTCCAAGCTCTGGAACGACCTCCCCCTCAACATCCGCAAAGAAAACAATCTGCTCTCATTCCGCAGACTGCTGAAAACCTGTTTGTTCCCCCAATAATCCTTCCCTAGGAGAACTGTTTCAAGCTGGTATGATAGCGCTGGGACGCCCGAGGGTAGCTACGTGCTTTATAAATCCCTAATCAAATCAAATCAAATCTGTCACCAACGTCTGGTATTTTCACATAAGGAACCTTATCAGGACTTAAATGATAAGAATACTTTGAAGGAAATCCAGTAGGATATTTACTTCCCTTCTCAGTAGCGGCAATTGCTGCCAATATGTCATCATCAATCTTACTTTTGGAACGCTTAACTACTGCAACCAAATATGTCGAAACTGCTGTCTTCGCGGCCTCATCGGCCAGATTATTGCCAACAGCGTGGCCTCCTACACGCTGATGACCAAGAGTATGGTTTACATACACGAGTGGCAGTTGCTCTTTAAGTTCAGCCACTCGAACCCAGATCATTGAAGTACTGGGTTTTTCGGAACCCAGCGGTGCCAGGGAACACACCCTAAGACTTTGAGTTCTTCGTGTTTCAGACTACAGAAACACAGAGTCTTCTAGGTGAAGTCAAAGATCGAATTTATTGGCTGCAGCCAGTAACAGGTATCCTAGAAGTACAACACGGTGTATATTCTCAGGAGACTGCTCAATCTTACAAAGCCAGCCTTCCCTTTTTATACAAAATATTATGCTTTAGGCAAACATTCCTTTTTTTACAGTTGACCATTCACATATTTTCACTACAAAGAAAAAGCAGATTCATGATGACAAGCTTATTTTCGGTTTGTCCAGCCCACAATAAATTACCCGGCAAGGCCCAACATTTTTCATCAGATATCGGCGGACCCCTAATAAAATCGGGCACCTCCTCCTCGTAAAGCAAGTCATAAAGCAAAAGACTAGACAGGTGTGTGTAAGATTAGGCATGGTTAGTATGCGATGAAAGGTTTATGGTATGTTGTGCCTTGATACTAATCTCAATCGGCCACTGGGAAAGGAACTGCCCGAACAGGTTTTGGCTTTAGGCAGTGGAGTCAGATTGCCCAGGTCACAGAGAAGTCAGCAAAGGTAAACGTGTCCTTCAGACTCGTTTTCGGCCTTAGTCATCGGCCTATGTGAGGGCAACCACAAAATGGCTGCCGTGTACAAAATGGAAACCGAGGGTTCAGGGCGGAATCTCTGTTTTCAGGGTGATCTCGTGACTCGAATACGACAAAAATACTTGTGTATAGTATACTCGTCATTCTCGGTCTATTGATACTAAAATCGTCATGATTCGACGATGTTAATGACACGGGTCCAAAATTTTCAGTACCACATCATTTGATGTTTTATTGTGCTACCTTTGGAATCACGATAGTTGTTTTGAGTCCAAAAGAACAGATTGTCATTGTTAGACTGGACAAAGTAGTAAGAGTCACTCACAATAAGAGTAGTCACACCAGGATCTGCGTACTCTAATGTAAGCATCAGAGCATGGAGCTCTGCTAACTGGGCGGTACAGTCCCCTAATGTCCGTATGTACGACATCGGACTTGAATTCTCCATTCTCCATGGTACCAACCACAATTGTGCAAGCTGAGACGTATGCGTGTTTAGACCCATGGGCGACTTGCGCTGAGCCATCAGTGTAAATGATACAATGGAAATCCTCCAAAGGGCGCATAGTCAATGGGGCAGGATGAACAAATTCATACTGCAAAAACTCCTGCGACTGTAAGAAGGCGTCAAAAACGAACGTGACATCCATAGACGTCAATGATGTTGGCCATTGTATCCACCGTGGGTGCAAAGCTTTAGAATTAGGTACACTGGCTTTCGTCACTGCCTCCAAGGCAGGATACGGTGTGCAACCAGCATGCGTTTTCCTTGCGACAGTGCGCGTTCTTTCAGAATCACCATTTGCACTGCTGTCAAATCTTTTTCCACAGTGGAAAACTGCATTTCAGCCAAAGTGTACAAGTGTGACTTGTAAGCGATAGGCACTCTGTCACCTTCGTTATAAGTAAGGTATGTGAAACCCACCACCCCAGGGACAATTCTTATCACCGGGATTTGTGTGGTTATCACGAGTCAGTAAGAATTTAGATTCTAGAAGATCAGCCTGCAAAGATTGCAAAATGGCCGAATGTTCAGGCAGCCAGCACGATTTGGTAAGTTTGTTTATTTATATGGAGCAGTTTTTATTGTGTTTAAATATTTCAAAATTACATGTTCACAATTGCTTTATAAACCTTGCTTTCTCACTAAATTCTTTATAAAAACTTTTTTTTAAAAAAGTTTTATTTAAGGTTTTTAGAAACAAAAAATATCCAGCGATACATATAGCAATAATACAATGCAGAGTACAGTGTACAGAGGTACACATAAGCACATCCTGAAATAGGCGCAATACCCACACATAAGCATCTTGGCATAAAATATCAGATACTGTATAGGCATATCGTTAAACCATTACATAAGCAATCAGGATTCCATCAGTCAGACGATTGAGCTATAACATATGCAGTAAATGGACCCCAGATGTCCTTAGGTCTGGATGCTCTAGGAAGTTCCTCCCAATAACACAAGAGCTGGTCACAACAAAAGGCAAAATCTTTCAGCCATTGCTGAAATCTAGGCGCAGGCCTACCATCCCAGTGTAACGATACCCTGCGTTTGGCCAACAACAGTGCCTAAGGCCACTAGCCTACGATTACACGGTTTGAGATGCAGTACATTGCCCAGAAGGTAGATAGGCATGGTACAAAGCACAGGCTCTCCCACCATAGCTGTTAAGGCTTCGGTTACTTTCCCCTAGAACTCCGCTGTTGCAGGGATTCTGCAACAGAACTGTGCACAGAGACTCAGGACCTCAGTGAATTAGGGTGTGCCAAAAACTCACATTAGTACGCAAAATCCCCTACCAGACTAGCAATCAGTGTCACATTAGCTCTTCGTCCTATAGCAAAGAAACCAATGATTAGACAACCTAGAACATGCGACTTAGAACCATCTCAGGAATGGTGGGAAGTGAGAACACTCTTTTGTTATACTCTCATACCTGTACACAACAGGAGTATGAAAGAGACACGATAAGGTTAAAATATTTATTTTAACGATGTGATCTCAAGCGCAGTATTTTAGTCAACATAAGCATTCATATGATTAAAAATAATATGGTCAGCATGGTTACAACTCCATAAAATACAAAAGGAGGAATCATATTACAATGATAGTCCGAACAGGTGATAAAAGCGCCTAGTTTAAACACCCTCCCTATACAGGAACTATGTATTATAAAACTGTAGAAGGTCTCTTGAGCTTTGTTAGGGGGACCCCATTTACCTGTCCGCTCAGTAAGTGTAAATTACATCAGGACCGGTTAGTCTCTCTGCATGCCTGGAATCTTCCAAGTGTGTTCAATTCTGGCAAGTGTGCTATGATAAAGGCGCCAGAATCCTACTTGGCGGGCAGCTGCCAAAATGTTGTGTCTAGAAAGTGTTACTCAGACACGCCGATAAACAGGCTTGCACGTTATGATAATCTTGGCGGCTCAGCACTCACTGTACATACTGGGGGCACGATGAATGTCTAGAGATGTCGAAAAACAAACCTATTCCCATGTATAGACCTTCGTGAAGGCTAACTCTGCAAAAACAGCTAAGCAGTGTTGTGTGCAAAAAGCAGAAAAAGGTAAAATGGCGTTTAAACTCCTAATAAGCCATGCTAACTTAACATGCACGCAAAAAGAGGCCCATAAACCACACTACACTGCTACCCCGCCACAACTCCATGCCAAATGTCGAAAATCGGCTGCCTCTGCCCCGCATCGCCTACAATTATCAGAATCGCTTAGCCCATATTTAAAAAGTTGCGCAGGCGTGTAATATATTTGATGAACATATTTATATTAATGAATCAGACACAAATTTCCGTTGGCAGTGAATTGGCCCGTCAAGTCTACAACAGGTGCCCCAGTCCTCCTCTGTCAGTGCCTGCGGCAGAATAGTGTTCCATTTGTCCAAAGGGCCCACACTCACATCTACTTCATCAGCTTGCAAAGCATTATATAAACGGGTGATCATTTTAGCCCTAGTTTGTGTAACGTAGATGTGCTGCAGCGCCGTAAGAGTAGGGGGCTCAGCTGGATAACTGGGATACAAGGCTTTAATCGCAGACCGAAGCCTTTTATATATAAAGGTGGCCATGACCGAGCCTCCCCCATCCCCAAAGAAGGCCTGCAATCCAATAAACTCTCCACCTGAGAACATAGCTGTAGTGTTTGCCAATAAGGTATTGACACAGGAAGCTTGTAAGTAGGGTTTATTGGCTCAAGAGCGACACAGCGACATCATTAAACTCCAACAGCCAACTGACGAACTGTCAGCATTCCACATCTCGCCCCAGAACTCCCAACACCAGGAGTTCTATCTACTAGTGCCAGAGAGGCACATTTACAGAATACTACATTATCCTCATTTCTACAAACAGAGGAAAGAGAAAAAGAGATGAAAATACAAGAGAAAGGAGAAGAGAATAGAAGGAAAAGAAGATGAAGGAAATGACAAAGTAAAAACAAAACACAGCAATGGTGGAGAAAACAAATGAACTATCTGAACCTGGCAGGAATCCTAGATACTCTCAAACTCCTGCGAGGTACAGGTGACAATCTATCATTACAACAATTGTTACCAGTGTCGGTGGTCTCAGGGATGACAACTTTAACTTTGACAACTTTAGAGACATTCCACCAATGGTTGTTGTTAACCCGCACAGCATTGCCACACACCTTGTCAACAACAAACGGTTCAGAGAATTTACTCCTGCCCTTGGTGACATGAACAGGATTCTTAATTCGAACAACATCACCAGCACAGATACCATGAGACACCACCCTCTTTCTCTCATCAAACTGAATTTTCTGCCTAGCCTGTGCTCGGATAACATTCTTCCTTACAAAACCATCGATGCCATCTATAACATTCATCTTGACCCATTTGGACATCCAACCTGGACAAATTTTGGTCGACGGTTTCCTCCCTCTTAAGAGTTCAGATGGGGAAACGCCAGTCGAAGAATGTGCTGTAGTACGATAGAACCATAGCATAGAGCGAACAGCATTCTCGAGTACACATTTACTGGCAATGGCCCACTGCACACAATTGTTCAACACACGGTTCATCCTCTCGACAAGGCCATTGGCCTGGGGATGATATAAAGAACTCTTCTTGTGAGAGACGCCTCATTGCCTGAGGAAACACTCAAACTCAGAGCTAACGAACTGTACCCCATTGTCGGCCATGACATATGAAGGGAAACCCTCTCTAAGAAAAACATCCTTTAGGAAAAGAATGATATTAGCCGAGGAGGGCTCACTGATAAATCGAACCTCTGGCCATTTTGAGTAATAATCGATGAACACGATAGCGAAACGTGAAGAGGAGGGTAAGAGGTTGAAAGGACCAACCAGGTCAACTCCAATCTTTTCCCAAGCCCTTTCAGGAAGTTGAATCGGTTCTAAAGGGGGTGTTCTCACTTTATGACTCTTATCAGAAGAGTTGCAAATAACACAGCCATCAATCAATGAGTCCACACACACATCCATTTGAGGCCACCAAAATACATCACGCAACCTTCGTTTGGTAAACGTTTTCCCTAGGTGACCTTCATGCGCACCATCCATAAGCCGTTTCCTCAAGCTCTCCGGAGGAATCAGCCTACCACACCGCAAAAGGATACCATCCTCCACAGTGAGTTCATCAGCAACCTTGACATACGTCTGAAACTGTCCTGAGACATACTTCTCCCTGGGCCAACCTGACTTCAAATAGTCAATGACTCGAGTAAGAACAAGATCCTTTGACAACTCTCTTCTCCATTCAGTCTCATTCACAGCACACATCCCCTCTAAATCTAACGCAGCAACAAAACAATCTTCCTCATCGTCTTCCTTCTCAAAATCAGAGTCATTACCAGAAATGGGAAAACGTGAAAAGTAGTCTGCCCTGACATTCTTCATTCCAGGCAAGTAAGTAACATCAAAATCATACTGGAGCAACTTCATTGACAATCTGGCAATCCTAGGAGTGTGCCCTTTTATCTTTTCACCAGACAAAATTGAGACCAAAGGACTATGATCCGTACGTATAGTGAAATGACTACCCCAAAGAAAAGAGTTAAACTTTCTCACTGCCCACCAGCAGGCCAACAGCTCTTTCTCGATGACAGAGAAATTCCTCTCGGCACCACGCAGAACTCTCGAAGCGTATGCAATGGTGTTGTCGACCTGACCATTTTTCTGAGTTAGCACCGCTCCAAGCCCAAAACCACTTGCATCAACAGTCACAACACATTCCTTATTGGGATCAAAGGCTTTAAGAACACTGTCACTGATTAGCTGAGACTTAATCCATCGAAAAATTACATCACAGTTCTCATTCCACACAAAAGGTACATTTTTTTTAAGCATGTTAGTAAGTGGTTGGATTTTAGATGCATAATCCTTGATAAATCTGGAGTAAAATTCACTCAACCCTATGAAGGATTTCAAACCAGATTTATCCATGGGAGGGGAGGCATCAACAATGGCCTTCACTAATCCAGGACGTGGTTCTACCCCATTGTGCGAGACCACATGCCCCAAGAATTCCATTTTCTCTTTAAGGAAAACACATTTTTCTCTCTTAAGGACAACACCTTTGCTTTGCATGATGTCTAATACTTGATTTAAAGAAACATCATGATCTCCTTTGTTTTGGCCAAAAATTAAGACATCATCTTGGAAAACGATTACACCAGGGGTGTCCTTGAACATTTGACTCATTAACCTCTGGAAAACTGCTGCAGCCGAGGCAAGGCCGAAAGGCATTCTGCAGTATTGAAAGCTGCCAAAAGGTGAAACAAAAGCAGTCAAATGCCTAGAGGACTCATTTAACACAACCTGGTGATATGCAGATGCTAGGTCCAACTTAGTGAACCATCTAGCACCCCTGGTAAGAGACAACAAGTCGGTGATTTTTGGTAAAGGATGCGAGTCGACCCAGATGTTCTTGTTAAGGCTGCGCAAATCGACACAGACACGCAAATCACCATTCCTTTTTCTAGCAACGACAAGAGGAGATAACCACAAGGACGACTCAATTGGTTCGATAATTCCTTTTTTACACAAACCAATCAATTCTGCTTCAAGACTCTTCCTGACACTAAAAGGGACACTCCTGACCTTATGCTTTACAGGAATAGCTCCTTCCTTTACTCTAATTTCGTGTTTGAAATCTTTAATCATTCCCAGCTCTTTACTGAAAACAAAAGGAAATTTATTTGCTAGACTTACGACATAGTCATCTGACTCAACTACTGCTAAACTTTCTAAACAAAGGTCATCCTCATCCATTCCAACTTGTTCTTTAGCACCTGGCCTCAAAATTAACCGAAATAAACCACCATGGAACCAACCTAGAATGTTAAGACCCTTGATAGCTACATAGACTTTTCCAAAAATCTTCCTGCCCCTGAACTGAATTACATCCTCGAAATAACCATGTAAAGCTATTCTGCGCCCCTCAAAGGATACAGGAGCTCTATCGGGAGGTTCAAGCTTTCTTCCAGGCCAAGTTTGATCAAACAATTCTTGTGTGATCATAGTCACCCTTGCACCTGAATCCACCAATAAGGAAATTACTTTATCACCCACACCAAAATTTTCGTAAGGATCAACGCAGTCAGAGGGATCTCCAGTAATGACACCATCTTCACGCACAGTTATGACCATGTCTTTGTCGACTCTGGTAGATACATCAATAGGACTTTGCCCCTCATGAACCACAACAACCATGTCCCTAAGGTCATCTTGGATGGTATTAATGGGATCTAGTCCTCTACTGGCGTTTTCATAACACTCTGCAACACTCCCTACTCCAGAAGTGTTACCCTGACTCTGATATCTGCTAACAACATTCGGATTTCCCTGCCTGGGGTTTTGACATATTTTTGCAAAATGACCATATTTCCCACAATTGCGACAAGTGGAACTTCTCGCAGGGCAGAACTTATTGTTCTTATTATGCGAAGGATTCCCACATCTGTAACAAATGTCACGTCTAGGAAACAAGTTCCTTTCGTAGCGTTGAGAATTGAGAGGATTGTTCTTCTCAAAATGTTGTTGACTGGGACTAGTTCTGGTTTCTCTGTTTTCCTTGGCTCTTACAATGGAGACTGTCTCTTCGCTCTTCTTCTCAAGTTCTTTAACTTCTTTCTTTGACAATTCAATACTTTTTGCTGTGCAAATCATTTCTTCCAGAGTAGGATTTCCTAACGTAAGTAATTTCTGTTGGATCGACTTGTCAGTGCATTTACAGATGTACTGATCTCTAATCAATTGTTCTCTGAATCCTTCAAACTCGCATTCTGCACTTAATTGCCTCAGAACGGACACATAGGTTTCCACATCTTCTCCTGGCAGTTGTTCCCTCTTGAAGAACTTATGTCTAATAACAACGAGGCTTGGTTTTACATCAAATCTCAATTCCAGTTTCATCCTTGTCTCAACATACTCATCGATGTCATCTTCGTTGTTTCTCACTAGTGGAGGTAGATGTTTAAAGATTTCTCTCCCTTCAAAGCCCAATGAATGCAATAAAAGACACTTTTTCCTCTCTGCGCGATATCTTGACGCGCCTATGGCACCCAAATAGGTCTCGAAGGCGTCAAACCACTTCCTCCAGACTATTGGTGGATTCCCTGGTGTTTCCAGAAAAGGAGGTGGAGGGGAAACTGACTGCATGGCGAGTGGAGGAAAAACTAAGGTAGGTAATCTCGAAAATAATTAGCTTTGTGATGTCGCTGTGCTAATGGAATGTTCACAAGTGTAGGGACACTGTTTGATAATTTAGTGATAAGTTTAACAATTGTTTGAATTCTGAATGCAGATGTAGAGAAAAAAACAATGCTTTAATTTGCTCGTTTTTTTTTTTTAATATCTGCAGGTGATTTGAAATCAAGTTCAACAGTTGTGCTGGAAGATTTTCCTTTTCTTTTTCCTCAGCGTATAATCTTTCAGCGTGTAATGCACAAAAGTATTGTCCACAGCGTGTAGAAATTCGACGCGAGAAGATTTGCCAATCACGTCTCAATTGTCTCATTAAAATGGCCGCTGCGTGCATGACATTACGTTGCCAACCAACAACGTCATCGTTGATTGAGGCCTCTCCTTCAAAATGGCCGCCAGGACGTCAGCAACGTGACTTTACGCTGCCAATCACACGCTCCATACAGCGCCAACCACGACCGTTCAACGCCAACCACGACTATGGCGAAGTATCTATTCAGTTCCCAAACGGATGCGCAGCGCGATGAAATTAACGCGGAATGAGCATGGACACTTATCTGACAGTGCCCGTTCACCTCCGCTTCGCTCCAAGCGAGATTCTTCCTCTGGGAACTGGTACTGCGTCTGTGGTGTGATTCTTCTTTCTTCTTTGGTGCGACTCGAAGTGACGAGGTGAGTCAGCGGGTCCGTGTTATGCTCCTGAGCATCATCGCCAACATTTCTGTAGTGTTTGCCAATAAGGTATTGACACAGGAAGCTTGTAAGTAGGGTTTATTGGCTCAAGAGCGACACAGCGACATCATAAAACTCCAACAGCCAACTGACGAACTGTCAGCATTCCACATCTCGCCCCAGAACTCCCAACACCAGGAGTTCTATCTACTAGTGCCAGAGAGGCACATTTACAGAATACTACAATATCCCCCATAGTACACTTATCCATAGACTGCAAAGGTTTCACCGCCCCTATTTCACACGTCACAGAAATCTGTCCATGGTGGAGCAGTGGCATAGCTGGCGCATACAGGGGCAACCTCCTAGCTCGTCTCCCAAGTTCTCTCCATGCATGTCGCGTGCAGTGTACTGTGTCAATCACATCTTTCTCGAAGACCGTGGCGTCATTGACCACCATTGCTTTCAACGGAGTCGGGTGGACAGCACCGGCTTCAACCGCCACATGCGGTGTGAAGGGCAGTGCATTCTGCCAATATGACGCATATTGCGCTTGTGCGCACAAATAATACAACCTCATGTCTGGCACATGAAACCCACCCTTTTCGTATGGCAGCGTCAGAACCTCCCACTTAAGACGCAGCTTTTTCCCTCCCCAGACCAAAGTAATCAATATACCACGCAATACCTTAAAAAAATGCTGTCTTAGAATAACGGGTATGTTGACAAATAAATACAGAAATTTCGGGAGAACCACCGTTTTTATCAGCGCCACCCTATCTGCAAATGTTAATGGGAGTTGTATCCACCTAGCAACTTTGTCCTCAAGCTTAACTATGGCGTCCCCATAATTTTCACGCACAACAATCTGTGGATCTTTGTGCACCCAGACACCCAGATATTTGACAGGCTTATCACTCCATATCACGGAGTATTCTAACTGTACTCTCTTTGTACATTCTGTTAACGCAAAAACCACAGACTTGTCCCAATTTATCCACAACCCCGAATACCATTCTAATCAAATGTATTCCCGTATCAGTTTCTCGAGGTGCACCTCAGGCTCACGGACTTATAGGACCATATCGTCGGCACACATTGAGGCCGTTGTTGAAAACGGAGCACCGCCGAAGCATGCCGTTGCCGCAGGATACAGGCCAGGGGCTCCAACATAAGGGCAAAAAGGAGCGGCGATAAGAGACAGCCCTGCCTTGTCCCACGCCCAATTGGGGACGCATCTGAGGTTCTACCATTGACACGAACACGAGCCACTGGCGCCATGTACAATAGCCTAATCCAATTAGTGAATATAAAGGGCACCCCCATACGATGGAGCACTGCCAGCATGTACCTCCAGGATATAGAATCAAAGGCTTTGGCGGCATCCAGCAGGACTGACGCTCCTGGTAGTGTGGGCTTTAAAAGGTGCATGACTGCAAACAGCGTCCGTAAATTGTGCGCCGTGGAGCGGGTCGGGACAAAGACTGACTGGTCCGGCAGGACCATCACTGGTAATAACAACTGTAATCTGGTAGCAAGGACCTTAGCAAGAATTTTAACACCCGTGTTCATTAATGATAACGGCCTATATGATTCACACCGATCATCATCCTTTCCCGGCTTACGTAGAGTCACAATTAATGCTTCACGGAGCGTGGAGGGTAATCTTTGTTGTTCATACGCCTCTTCAAACATAGCCTGAAGATGTGGCGCCAAGATATCCAAATACTCTTTGTAAAACTCCGCTGGGAGTCCATCCATGCCCGTTGCCTTGCCATTCGGCAGTGCAGTGACAGCACTGCGTAACTCATCCAAGGTCAATGGGTGCATTAAAAAATCCTGCTTCCCCTTTGACAACCAGACCATGGCTACGTCAGCTAAATATTCCTCTATCTTAGGTTCCTCAGCAGTTTGCCTACATCTGTACATACCCTCATAATACTCAACAAAAGAGGCCAGAATGTCCTCACTGTCACAGTGCCTGATCCCGTTTACACAAATTGAACTGACTGCATTGTTTTTTGCCCAGCGTTCAGTAATTTTTGCTGCCAGCGCTCTACCTGGCTGTCCCCCCTCTCCATAATACCTAGCCGTCCATCTTCGTGTCATATGCTTCACTTCCAGGTCTGCCAAGTCATTATACTCAGTGATCTTTGATCTAATTGTCGCTAGTGTGGCACCATCTGACTCACTGTCATACTGTCTTTCAAGTTCACGCAGCTCCAATTCAAGTGCCTTCATAGATCTCCGAAGTGACTTAAGAACCTCAGCTTGGAGTCCAATACACACCCCGCAGATCGTCACTTTGAATGCCTCCCACAAAGTGTCAATACCTTCCATCGTGCCTGTATTATGTTCAATGTACTGAGTGATAGCTTCCCTGACACCCTCCCAAAACACTTGATCTTGCAGAGCTGAGGGTTGCAATCGCCACTGAAACAGTGACGGTGTATACCTAGGAATGAGCATAGTGAAAAGCGAAGGGGAATGATCAGAAAGTGTCCTGGGCAAATGGGTATCGTGTGTAACCTGCGAGTTCATGTCGCTAGTGGTCAGCCAATAATCCAGGCGGGACCAAGACTGATGGGCATAAGAGTGGCAAGAACTCTCCCATGCCCCAGGGTGTCTCAGCCACCAAATATCTATAAGAGACAAGTTGTGTATGCCAGTCTGAACCGCCTCCGCGACTTTCTTAACCGTTGGATCAGATTTAGTATGCCTGTCCAGCTCAGGATTTAAGATTACATTAAAATCACCACCACAGATAATGGTGGTCAACTGCAGCCTGTAGACCTTGTTCCAGAAGACGTCATAAAAGGCAGGGTCATCCACATTAGGACCGTACACATTAATAATGGTGACCATCAGTCCACACAATTTCCCCTGCACTATTATGTAACGACCATCCGTATCGGCGTCCACATGTAACGGTTCAAACACCACAAGATTTTTCTTAATTAAGATAATGACTCCCCTCGCATATGAAGAATAAGATGACACAAATTTGACACCCGCCCATCTAGTGGCAACGTTATTTGCTGCTTGTTTGGTTAAGTGAGTTTCCTGCAATAGTGCGACTTGCACATTGTGTCCATCTCAAAAAGCAAGAACCTGCTTGGTTTTCTTTGGATTGTTCAATCCCCTGACATTCCACGTTATACAGGTTACCTTACCACCCTCCAACAGTATCTATAGCATTTAGAATCATGACATGAACCGCATCTCCAGCACCCGCAAAAATCAACCCTGGATCAAATCCCAAACAAACCCCCCACCCACTTAACCATCCCAATTATGCTAAGACTCCCCAATACCAAAAAATGCCAAAAACAAAACCCCCCTCCCCACCCATCGTGAGAAGATAATCCTCTCACCGCCTACAACCATGCCTGAAAAAATGTGCGGGGGTAATTCCCTCCTGGGGGACACCAGCCACTCTCCGACCCCATGGTGGTACCTAGGGGGGTCGGGTCAAGTTTGCGCTCCCTCCCCAGCAAATCCCACATTCATCGTATCAACAGCAATATACGAAACATGAATGTAATTAAATACACAGTCGAATGCAAAAAAAACACCCCTCTACAGATAAACAGCAGAAGATGGCTTGCAGCAGTCCCTCCCCTACGTGCTAGTAGTCAGAGAGATGTGTACATGGCGCAAAATAAAGTAACACAACAGTGCATAGCTGAGCGTCCTACCTCCCCCAACCATAGATGAACACCACATCAAGGGCATTGTATTTATACTAAGCGGCCCCAGCAAAAATCCCGACCGGACAAAAATGTGTTCAGCCAAACAATACATATACAAGTGTATCCCAAAATGTCCAGCGCTCCCAACTCCCCTGCACTCAGAGTCCTTATCATGTTTTGTAACAGTTCCCATTCCAGCCATCGACCATAGTCCCAGCTGAGGATCATAAAGACTGTGGAAAAAAGAAATCAGTAACAGCAATAGTTAGATGTACAACAAACCACATCTACATTATATTGGAGGAACATACGACCTGGAACAACATACTAATCTTCATTGTCTGCATCGTCACCAGCCTGTTTGGTCGCAGCACGCCTCTCCAACTGGTTAATGTACTGCATAGCGTCTTTCGGGTTCATGCAGATCCAAGGCTTGTTCCCATACATGATCTTGAGCCGAGCGGGATACAACATGGCATACTGTATTTCCATATCCTGTAACTTCTTCTTGACTTGCTGAAACTCCCGCCGGGCCTGTTGAACCGCAACTGTAAAGTCTGGAAACAATGCCACCTCCAGCCCTTCATAGTTGGTGGCCCAATTCTCTTGCACGCCGAAGAGCCACATCCCTGTCGCGATAATTTAAAGGTCTCGCAATGATCGGACGCGGCGGCAACCCTGGCACCGGATGTGGCGCAAGAGATCGGTGTGCTCTCTCCACCACCAGAACATTGGAGAAATGTTCCGCCCCCAGCATGGTTTTTAGCATGTCCTCCACATAAAGCTCCAACTTGCCCGTATAGGTGGATTCAGGCACTCCCGTGATGCGCAAGTTGTTTCAGCACGATCTCGCCTCTAAATCCTCGTTCTTGGCCCTTATAACTTCCAATATCTTGCCCATCTCAGAGCAAGACTTTGTGACACAATCCACCTTGTCCTCATCCGTCGAGATGCGCAGTTCCACTTCCGTCAGACGCACACCGTGCTTGTATAACTTTGCTGACATAATGTCCATATGCAAGTTTAGATTGTCTATCTTCCCATCTATAGTTTGAAGACTCTGCTGCATTGCCAGTAACACCTTTTCCAGCTTGGAGCTGCTCTCAGATTCCATATCCGTTTCTGTGTCAGACGCTGCCTGCTTTTGCGTTTTCTTCAGGCGCTTAGATTCGAATGAAAGCATAGATTGCAAGTGCTTATCCGGCTTACCCATCGTGCCAGCTGAACACACAATCAGTGGACAGTGCACTGCACCCACCAAGCTATACGCAAGGTCAGGGCCACACGCCCGCGGTGTTGATCGCAATCGGTGCAGACAAATACACTCTCAGTCCGAAAACAGGCCGCAGAGAGCAACAATAAATAAATAAATAAATAAATAAATAAAAAAGAATCCTGTCACAGCTCCTGTGCAAAATCAGCGCAGTTATACTTAACACCAGGAAGGCGCCGGCATATAGGCAAAAATGACTGTCCACAATGCGGCGCCACAGCAAAACCGCAGTTGAATTCCCCAGCAGAGGTCACACCAAGCAATGAGGCCCAGGCTTGCTCCGGGACGAATACCACGTCAGCTGCCTCCACTAACAGCGAAAGTGCAACTTGAACAATCCAACCTCAGCGCTTGCAGGCCCCACCAATCTGCACAGCGTTGTCCAAGTGGGTAACTGGAAGAGCTATGTGTGCCCCACAATCACTCCGACATAGTTGGTACCATCATGAATATCAGCCAGAAAAAGGGGGATTGCCAGTCACTCTAGAAGCAGGAGTGCGCAGTAGCACCTTGACACATCCCACGCTGTTAGAAACAAGACAGTCCACAGTCTGAGTATCTTAAGGGGGGCCCCCGGTGCACAACATGCTCACTAACCAAGTGTTACTCCAGCTCTCCGCTCGCAGACTGTGTGACTCACCACCGCTCCGCTGACAGTGCACCCGACTCCAGCCAGGGTCACAGATCAATGCATCAGCCCCAGCCAGCGCCATCTCCAGTGCCCGTAACGGCGGCAAGACACCAGGCCTCTCTGCGATACCGGGGCTCGTCGTAGTAGTGACAGGGCCACACCGCAACAGTCTTTCAAGCCGCTGTACTGCTTCCCGCTAACAGCGTGCCTGACACCCTCGATCCTCCGCCGTTGTGGCCGCTCTCCCCAGTCAGCGCCGCCTCATATGCCTGCAGGGCCGACAGGACGTCCAGCCTTATTCCGGCACCGGGAGTATCACATTAAGGGTAAGGCCCTGCCGCCTCGGGAGTTCCGGCCTCCGCACGCCTCCCCACAAACAACTCGTGCCCCGGCCCCCGCTGTCTCCAACGCCCACCATTCAGGAGAGTGCTCCGTGCAGCGTCGGCTCAAAGTCGCACGCCCCCTCAGTGCATTCTCCAGCCACCACACCGCAGGCTACACTCCACTAGCAGTAGCAGCTCCATGAAAGACAGGTCTCATCGGCGCCCGCCTCAGCTCCGAACCGCCACCATTTTACACGCCGAGCACCAGGAGCTGCGTATGAGCTTCCCCACAGAGGCAGCAGCTGCATAAGTCACCACCTCCGATGCAGCAAAGAATGTAGATTCCAACACGCTAATAGTCCACCGCAGATGACTGGAAGAAGTAGAGAATAATATACGGATTGTGGCCCGACCAGCAGAGCTGCACTAATGTGCGACCATCTTGCTTTGGGCTCACTAGCACCCCCTGATTTGGTAAAAGTTGGTTGTATCAAAGCGTATAATGGCTTGATACGCTGGGCATATTCGGGAATATAAGTACGCCCGAAATTCAAAAATCCCAGCAAGGATTGCAATTTTCTCAGTGTCGTAGGTGTGCGCAGTTGTGCGTATTTCTCCAAGAAGTGAGGAGCTAATCCTCGACCTTCATTATTGAGCTCATAGCCCAGGAACAACACCGTGTACTCGGCAATGTGTGACTTTGCAAAGTAAAATTTGTAACCGAAGTCCGCAAAATTACAAATCTGATTCTGAAGCTGCGTTCTCACTATCTGTGGCATATCTCGCTGTTAAAGCGGCAACTTTCTTTTTCTGAAACTGGGGTCTTTTCTGCGAAGAATCGTCCTGCTTGCCTTTTCTGTCTTTCGGGCGGGGTTGGTCACGACTCTGCTGGCCACCCCGTCCTCTGCCGTCACTTCCACCACCGGACAATGAGGCCGATGTGTCCTGCAAAGAACAAGGAGAACGTTGATCAGGAACCTGAAAACGATCAGGTGACTTAATCGTAGCACGGTCGCGCAAGTCATAAGAGCGCTCAGTAAACGCAGGCACTGGTGACGCAGGACGTGACTCCTGTTTCTGTTGTTGTTTTCCCTGTTTCTTGTTTTTGTTCCAATTTTGCTTTGGAGCTTTGGATTGATCGTCTTTCTCAGACTTCGACCCTTGAGTTTGTTTTTTGTCTTTAGCAGAAAAGGGCTTGACACCTAAACTATTACGGCCTATGGTCTTATAAGCCGCAGTAATAATTCTCGGTAACAGTCGGGGTTTGTCGGCATCAGGGACTTCGCGCAATGCATTAAACACCTGGAAGTTTACCGCATCTCCCTTTATATTAGAAAGGACGAGATCGGAAACTACGTCAAATGAGCCAACGAGTCTCATTCCCAATTCAACCGCAGCCTCAGGTCCGTATTCATCTTGAACAGGTTTAATGACCGTCAGAAGGACAGCCATTGACGGAGTGCGTAAGCACCTCGTGTACCCTGCCGCAAAGATTCTACTCCATGACTCGCAGTCACCGGCTTCCGGTACCAAGTCCTTGGGTAAATTAATTGTAAGAATCCTGTGTTTTTCTACAGGACTCGAATTAGGAAAAACTGCCTTCAGCTGGTCAAATTTCTCTGCAAACCAGAAAGGCATATCATTCTTATCCTGGGGACTCTTGCCCATAACCTCATTAACCATAACGGGACTAAGCTTCATCCTGCTCGGGTCAGCTGGAAGCGCCGCAACACCAGGGGCGCCGCCCTGGAAACTGCGGGTAACATATTGAACCAAGACCCTAATAACTCCAATTGCGAAGGTATATAGGAGCGTCAACTCAGCAACAGGGACTGCCCCCGCACGAGGATGCGGGGTAAATCCAGTCAAAACAGGCCAAGAAGCGCATGGAATGGACAAAGGACCTAATCTAATCGCCGTTAAACTGTGGGGAAGGGCCCCATTAAACCAAACACGGTGCTGCCATGCAGAAATCGGGATTTCCTGTGTCCTATAAGGAACATATTCCACGGGCACGGCTGTGTGAGTATAAGTGTGAAACACCTGAGTAGCTGCATCCACTGCAGGAAATGTCACCCATGAGTAGAAAATCTCAAACTCAGTACCAAAATAACCTCCATGCCCTCCAAGGCGACGTATAAGCCTGCAAATGATTGCGGACCGCAATGCGACTATGCTGCGGCATGTCAACATCACGCATAACGACACAGACAGTATAGGTACAATGCAAAACAATGTAGTACAACTGAGTAGTAATTCAAAAGGAAACCGTTTGGAAAGATTCAAGTTTGAAGTGACCTATGTAACTATAGGTAGGTTTATCCGTCACCACTGCTAATCGGAAACAATAGTGAAGGACTGATATAAGGACTACTCAAGCGTCATGTATAAGACCACCACTGTTAGGGTGCCATGTTGCAGGGATTCTGCTCAGACACAGAAATGTGCACAGAGACTCAGGACCTCAGTGAATAAGGGTGTGCCAAAAAGTCACCTTAGTACCCAAAATCCCCTTCCAGACTAGCATCAGTGTCATATCAGCTATTCGTCCTACAGCAAAGTAACCAATGATTAGACAACCCAGAACATGCGACTTAGGATACCTCAGGTAAGGTGGGAAACATGAGCACTCTTTTGTTATACTCTCATACCAATCCAAAACAGGGAGTAAAGGGTGACACGAGCAAGTTTAAAATGTTTATTTTAACGCCGTGATCTCAGGTGCAGCATCTTAGCTAATACAAGCAGACATATGATAAGAAATAAGATTGTCAGCATAGTTACGATTCCATAAAATACAAAGGGAGAAAGCATGTTATAATGCTAAATGGAAACAGGTTAAATATATACCTATATTTCACCCTCCCTTGCTAGTAGGTTATTTTATAACTAAGAAGGTCTCTTAAGCTTGCATAGGCAACCCCATACCTCAAAGATTAGCAGGAGTCAGGAGTGAATCACAATGAGTTCTGCACAAGCTCTCAGCATATGAATGTTCTCCAAGTGTGTTCAAACCTTCCTACACAGTGCATTGTTAAAGGCGCCAGTATCTGAGTTGGCCACAGCTGCATATATGTTATGGCTAGAATGTGCGCTGATCAGTTCGAACAACAGCTACAGTGTTGATATAACTTTGAAGACCTTGGCACTCACTGTTCAGACTAAGTTTACGAAGCAAGTCTAGCAATGTAGCTCCTCAGAAGCGGTCGCTCCTCACGCTGCTCCCTGCTCTGACCCAGAAGCTGGTATCGTAGCGCTATACTGCCAGATTGCTCTTTGCTTGAAATCAATAGCGCATAGCTCGCATTACTTCTGCTTTATTTGTGCCTGATTGATGATTAAATTATCGTAGCGCTATATAGCTGATTACATTTATCATAGCGCTATACTGCCAAAGTGCGCATTCATTATTAATCAATAGCGCTTTGCTGCCTTTGACTGTTTAATCGATTTCTGCCTGATTGTGCTAGTGCCATTGCCCATTTCCTAGCCATTACTCAGGTTGTGCCCCAATCTCGTCGTGTTAGGCTTTTGGCTTGCTGCCATTTTGTTGTTTGTTGTCGTGCCTCCCAGCCCAGCTCTCCACCCCGCTCCCGCCTCCCAGCTGCTCCTCCCTCGCCCCTCCCAACTCCACTATCCACATATGACAGATGCTTTTGCGCGCAGCGTTCACGCGCAGCGGACGCGCCCCATGCGCGCCGAAGGTGCACCAAAGGTAAGCCCGTCTACGCCCGTCCGTGCCTGGACCGCGCCCAGCGCCAGACCCCCTGGTCCCCACAAGACCCACTCCGCCCGCCTTACATACGACGCAGCTACCCTCTCAGCACTTAACCCCGGCCGACTCCCAAACTGCTACCAAGCCGCCCCAGGTCACACCCATGGACCCTTCACCTGCCGCTCCTGCAAGTTCGACTACATCAGGACCCACACCAAATCCACAAACTCCAAACAAAGCTCCGACACTAACCACCTGAAGTGCATCCTGCTCAACACCCGCTCGATCCACAGACACGCCATTGAACTTTGGAACCTACTCGACACCACATCGCCGGACGTCGCCTTTCTTACAGAAACCTGGATGAACACCTCATCAGCTCCCGACATCGCCATAGCCATCCCGGACGGCTACAAGATCATCCGAAAGGACCGCACCAACCAAAAAGGAGGAGGCATCGCCATCGTTCACAAGAACACCATCCGCATCACGACCTGTTCAGACAATAACCTCGCTAGCGCCGAACACCTTCACTTCCAGATCCACATCGACCCCAAGACGACACTCAGAGGCACCCTCATCTACAGACCACCAGGACCCCGCACACAATTCAGTGAAGACATCACTGACTTCATCAGCCCACACACCCTCCCCTCCGAAGACTACATTCTACTGGGAGACCTCAACTTCCACCTGGAAAAGAACAACGACAGCAACACCACCACCCTTCTGGACAACCTCGCCAATCTCGGACTCAAACAACTTGTCGACACCCCCACACACTATGCTGGGCACACGCTCGACCCAATCTTCACCTCCAGCAAGAACATCTCCTTCAATCACACCACAGCTCTCCATTGGACAGACCACAGCTGCGTTCACTTCAACTACAAAAAGACTACGACCCACAACCACCCACAACCAATCCCCTGCAGAAACTGGAACAAAATTACCACCGAACAGCTCTTCACATCGCTTCACCAAAACCCTCCTGCCAAATCATCAGACCCAAACCAAGCAGCCACCAACCTCACACAATGGATCACCCACAGCGAGGACGAATTAGCTCCCTTGAAAAAACATAAAATCAAGCAAAATAGCAAAAAAGCCCCCTGGTTCAACGATGACCTTAAGAAATCCAAAAAGTTCTGTCGCACCCTCGAGAAAGCCTGGAGAAAAAACCCTACCACTGACAACCTGACCACCTTCAAGAACGCCACCCACAAACACCACCAACTGATCCGATCCACCAAGAAATCAGCATTCAAGGATCGACTCGACAACAATGCCCACAACAGCAAGGAACTATTCAACATCGTCAAAGATTTTACCAACCCCACTGCCGGCACCAACGACATCACTCCCTCCCAAGACCTCTGCGACTCCCTAGCCTCATTCTTCCACAACAAAATCGCCGACATACATAACAGCTTTGAAAACCAGCCCGGAGAACAGTCCACTCCACCCACCGCTGAACCAAAACACCCCTCCAACAACCTCTGCACCTGGAACACAATCACCACTGAAGACACCATCCGCCTGATGAACTCCATCCACTCAGGATTGCCAACCGACCCATGTCCCCACCAAATTTTCAACAAAGCAGACTCCATTATCGCACCCCATCTCCGAGACGTCATCAACTGCTCCCTCAACTCCGCTACCTTCCCGGAAAGCTGGAAACATGCCGAACTCAGTGCACTTCTGAAGAAACCCACAGCAGACCCCACCGAACTTAAGAACTACCGCCCCATCTCGCTCCTCCCATTCCCTGCCAAAGTCATTGAGAAAGCCATCAACAGTCAACTCGCCGCCTTCCTCGAATCCAACAAATCCCTCGACCCTTCACAGTCCGGCTTCAGAGCCAAACACAGCACTGAGACCGCCCTCATCGCAGCAACAGACGACATTCGAACACTACTGGACAACGGAGAAACAGCTGCCCTCATCCTACTTGACCTCTCCGCAGCCTTCGATACAGTCTGTCATAGCACCCTTATGCAACGCCTCAGCAACATCGGAATACAAGGAAAAGCATTGGACTGGATCATCTCGTTCCTCGCCGGAAGAACCCAGAGAGTCCGCCTCCCCCCTTTTAGATCAGAGGCCACCGAAGTCATCTGCGGCGTACCACAAGGATCATCACTCAGTCCCACCCTCTTCAACGTATACATGAGTCCCCTCGCACCCATCGCGCACCAACACAACCTCAACATCATCTCCTATGCAGACGACACCCAGCTGATCCTCTCCCTCACCAAAGACCCAAACACCGCCAAAACCAACCTACACGAAGGAATGAAAGAAGTAGCCAAATGGATGAAGAACAGCCGTTTAAAACTGAACTCGGACAAAACGGAAGTCCTCATCTTAGGTTCATCCCCCTCCGCCTGGGATGACTCATGGTGGCCACCGGCCCTGGGAAACGCACCCATACCTACGGACCACGCACGTAACCTGGGCTTCATCCTGGACTCCTCCCTCTCGATGACCAGACAAGTCAACGCCGTCTCATCATCATGCTTCAACATCCTACGTATGCTCAAAAAAATCTTCAGTTGGATCCCTACCGAAACAAGAAAGACGGTCACCCACGCACTGATCACAAGCCGACTGGACTACGGAAACACCCTTTACGCCGGAACCACAGCCAAACTACAGAAAAAACTCCAACGCATCCAAAACGCCTCAGCCAGACTCATACTAGACATCCCCCGCCAAGCTCACATTTCCGGTCACCTGAAAGACCTCCACTGGCTCCCGTCAATAAGAGAATAACGTTCCGTCTCCTCACCCACGCACACAAAGCCCTCTACGACCTTGGACCCGAATGCCTCAACACGCGCCTGTCCTTTTACACCCCCCCACCCGCCAACTACGATCGTCCAATCAAGCCCTCGCCGCAATTCCACGCATCCATAGATCCACCATGGGAGGAATATCCTTCTCCTACTTAGCGGCCAAAACCTGGAATTCTCTCCCCACCCACCTCCGCCTCACACAGAACCACCTCTCCTTCAGAAAACAACTAAAAACTTGGATATTCGAAAAATAAAATACCCCCCTCCCTCAAGCGCCTTGAGACCCTCTGGGTGAGTAGTGCGCTATACAAATGTTAAACTTGAAACTTGAATGTAGAAAAACAAGTTATTCTCATGTGAAGCAAAACACTCAGCCTAACTGCAAACAATAACTAACGTGTGTGCCTTGTGCAAAAGAAAGCAAAAGGTAAAATGGCATTTAAACTTCTAATAAGCTCATGCTAACTTAACACTGTATGAATGCACAGCTCAGCCCCACTACAACACATACATATGTCCATGTTGAGGCACAGATTTAGTTTGTGTCCTACCTAACATTGGCACAGCCATTTCATAGTTCATTTCTTCTACCATGTGATTTTGGTGCATACATTTGGTGCAGTTCAAACATGACACATGAATTGGTATGCTATTTCATGTCAGCATTCAACTTAATTTTTTTTTCCCTAGATAGGTTGCCATGGTGCACTTTTATTAACACATATGTATTGCAATGTGGGATATATTTATGTGAGACACACTTATGTTATTACAAGGAGCTGTCTAGTCCAAAAATACACAGAATACATTGGTTTTTGACATGTATGTTTATGACTCTACTTGTCAGGGGTTATGTACTTCTATGCTTTCATTTTCTACTCATTGCTTTTGCTATTGTTTATTTGGTTGTTAATCTGAGTGCACTGTAGTGCCTTGCCCAGGTTGGAATGTATTCTATGTCAATAACTGTATGACATGGTTAACTGCATTGTGTTAGATTTATTAAGTTTCTATGTGCTTGATTCATATGCTTTTCATTTAGGCTTCTTAGTCCAGAGATCAGGTGAGCCATTACATTGGTTACTACAGTCAATGCGGCAGTCAAGCTACGTGTATTTGTGTATGTAGACTGTCAGTATTACTGAGAAATATGTGTTCAGCTGTTTTAACTGTTGGCGTCACAATGTTATTCAGAATTGACATTTACATATGTCTGGGGCCTACACTGCCATGGTATCCCACACATGACCTTTTTACATGCTTCTTCCTGTGTTGCTCCAATAACTTAGATAAAAATAGTTGTATACTGCCAAGTGTGTCACACTTGATCATGTCCACAGTACTTGATTTCACATCACTGACCTTGTTGACCTTTGAGTGATACCTATAGTTGGTATACCATAGGGGACACAGTGATCTCAGACTTATCTCTTGTTTTGCCTTTGCACTCATGGTGGCTTGCTTATCATGCCACATGGTTTCATTAGTGATTTGTAACCTAGTCCAGTTGATGTGGTTCCATCCATCCACACAGAGTGATCTGATACATTGCTACTTGCTGACGTTCAGTTGCTGCTGCCATTGACCGATTAGTAAGGACATGACAATGTGGGACATCATTGTTGACACGTTGCAGTGCATTCTTCCCACTATATGCACATTACATTCTGGCCCAGATAAGTGGCACTGTGCATTGCAGCAAGTCACCTGTCTGCACTACACGGTGTCACTGAGACCACACTTTCCTCACATTTCAGACTACGCTGGCACACAATGTGCTGCCGATCACAGGCCCCCTTGCACCATAGTGCAAGGGTGCCTGCATCAGCCCTTGACAGCCCAAACAGCGCCAGTGCAGGGAGAAAGGACAGGTATGCTACGCATTGCATTAATATGGTGCATTCCTACCCTTTCTCTTTGTCGTAGGGCAGTGCAGCAAGCTGACTTGCTGTGCTGCCCTCCGCCATGATCCCAAATATGAGGGCCTCAGAGTACTGACCATATATGTACGTTTGCCACAGAATTCTACACACTTACATAGCGGACGTGACTTGGATGACTTCAGTTGATTTCCTTGTTACACATTACCTGGGGAGACCATTTCATTTGTAACATTTCAAAGTTTACCTGGTGTGAGATACATGACTTGCCTCATGAAACATGAGAGTTGCATGGAGACACCCCCACAAGGCCAATGGAACCCCTTACATGCACACAGTGATGGTACACTGCATTTGGCCCACTGTTGCATTGCTCGATGCCATACAACATTTATAAGCATACATGTGTCATTACATGTGTGACTTGGTTAATCGCTTTATACGTGTACCATGATGCATTATTGCTTTTATGAGGCACATCCCCCATACAAATGGCCCTATATCCACCAACAGACACTGAGGTGGCTAATTTGTCATACATTTAATACTGCTAATAGTTCTGTTATATACTTCAGATTTACTTACCAACAAGTAGGCCATTCCCATATCGATCATTCATGAAGCACTCATTGATGATGCAGTGCCTGAAGATGTACGCATTATGTGCACTCCCTGGGTATTTTGCCAGCACATTGGTGAAAATCTCCAAAGGTCCATGGTGGCCTGGAGGCTGATAGTGTAAGTGTGCTTCCGGTTCCGGTACAGGTATCTTGTTGCTGCAGCAGGTACTAATTGCAATGCATGGCTCCTAGCACATGTGGGAATCCAGCAATGGCATAGAAACCTTGCTTAGGGTCCAGCTGCTGTTGTTGTGTCTTGACAAAGAGGAGGTACTGGGTTGTGAAGCGGATTTTCAGCCACACTGGCTGTTGTGATCTGGAATGAACCAGATGTCAGCATGTGGAGGACAGCCACCAGCTGGACCAGCAGAAGGATATTGGTGGGATTGGCAGGTGATGGCTGGAGCCTTGGTTGTATCTTGTTCAGCAGTTTTATTATGAACTTCCCCCTGAGTCAGTAGTATGTGAGGACCTCATCCTCCCTGTGGTCATTGAGGGAAGTCGGCTAGCGTAAAACATACTCCCTTCTCCTGCGCTGCCTACGTGGTGGGGTCTTCTCACTACTCACATCTGAAAAATGGGCACCTTCATGGTGTAATGGAGCTTGCAAAAGTGTTTTGTGTTGCTTGTGCTTATGTACCAGAGCCAATGCATCACTTCTTACACCCTGGTTACGGGTGCACAGGAATTTTGACTCATTTCAGGCCCTGCGCCATGCTCGACGAAGATGCGCCACACATTGACAAAAACATAAATATCAATGCGTTGGTTTTACGGGGAATGCCTACCTTGACTATATTATTCTCTGCGTGACACAGCCGGTTCTGGCGCCTGGAATTTCCAGTGCAGGCCTACTCAAACCGACTAATTTGCCCACTTGCGTCACTTTGTTAATATGGAGTACTGCCTGCACTGTCTTCATGTGCAACGGTGGTACAGGCCTCTCATTAATGAGCCCCTCATTGTGGCAAGCACTTTCAACTGCTCTGTAAGAGAATAACATTTATTTCCCCATGATATACTTTTTGGACCCAGTCGGATTATTATCATCGCATATAAACAATGAAATCATGGAGAGAAGGCAGGGCTATTATGTCATGAAAAGTCAATCACCAAGAATATTGATACAGAGAACCCTGACAGTGAGAAATCCTTACAAAGGAAACTTGAAACAAGTCACTTATATGACGTCTATTATTTAGTCTTTAAGCCAATGTGTAATTGTTGCTATTTTTAAATATCTAGGTAAGTATGATTTCGGGTTACAGTTATGGCAAAATAGAGACACCAACATGCTTGGGGTTGGATTTAGGTTTGGGTTAGGTGCACAGCTAATGTTAGGGTAAGGCTCAGGGTTGGGATTGGGGCAAGCATAAGGGTTCAAGTTAGGTTTAGGACTAGGGTGGGTTCTACAGTCAGGTCAGTTAAAAAATGATTGTTAGGTTTAAGTTCATGTTGAGGGTTACATTCACAGTGAGGGCTACCATTATGTTTAGGTTGGTGGGTTACCATCATCGTAAGGTTAACTGGATGGGGTAAGAGTTAGGACGAGTTTGGATCAGAGACACGCAAAAAAAGGAAATCTTCACCAAGTAGTCTGTTTTTGTAGCAGAACTTAATTAGTAAATTCATTTTAGGGGTTCATTGTAAGTGAGTTTCCATAAAGGCAGCTCATTGCAGTTACATTCTATCTTGTAACGTTGATCCAAAGCAATATATTCACCTACATCCTAACCAATACTTTTTTGAATGAATGAGCAAATGGATGAATGAACAAATGAATGAGGAAATGTTGTATTGTAATGGAGAGTGAGAAGGGGTCTTTGATTTTTCTCTATACTGATTTCATGGTAGCAGCAGTATCCAAGGATTTTCATATGCAACCGTCTGTGTGTAACTCAAAAAACTAAATCAAAAACATAGAAGGTGGGGCATAAGAAAATGAGAAATAGGGTATGATTGTGCGTTGTTCCTAGAAAATGAAGTTTCTATATGATTTTTGGTGTCAATAAAGACTCCTTTCATGATTCACCAAAAACATAGAGCAACATATTTCAGTCAATAATTTTTGTATCCCCTCAAAAGTATAGTAAGTTATTACATGCTTTCAGCCTATGTATAGAGCAAGCCAATTTTTAGTATAGCAGTGTAACATTCATGAGAGAATCCCTTTGTCAAAAACTCCAGTGGAAATTACATTCTACAAAAAAATGTAACTAAGAATGTGTTGTTGACCCAATTTGTTATTTATATTTTATCCTTGGGGAAAAAAATGTTTAAGTGATTACAGGAGTCTGGGAGCTGTGACAGAAACACAAGCCTGTTCTGAGTGTGGAGCAAATAGAAGCCACAAAGAGGCTGCATGCCAACTGAAAGATTTTATGAGAACCCTGCATCCAAAATATATCAAGTATATTCATCAGCACTTGCCATGACTAGAAGGAAGGAACCTCATGCCCACCAGACAGAAATTTTCTGATTTTTGCAGAAGTGATGTGCACTATTTTTCCCATCATATACAACACTTACATGCCGCAGTTTCTTTGACAATGCAGTTGCTCAAATAAGCAAAGGAATTGCAGTACAGTGCCGAGGAAGGCCAAACTAATATTTGGTTGAAAGCATTATTTTCTTTATCATAGCTTTTTGATAATTTCTTCCAAGGTTTTACCTAACCCAACCCTTTTTTGGAAATATTGTAAAAAAAAAAACAGTCCCAAACTTAGGGCCGGAGACTCTGGCAGCCAGACAGAGTGCTTCATCACTAATGTGATGGAGAACTCCTCAGTCTGCCCCACATCAGGGTACCTGCTTGTCCTGCCTTCAGAAAGCTTACACTGAGGAGCGGATGGAACAGGACTCGATGGAGATAGGACAACAGACCACTCACCCTATTTACAGCAGACACTCTGAAGGTTTTTTTTTGCCTGTCACTTGGCAATACTGCAATGAAAAAAAAAGAAAAATGACATGCACCCCTTGGGATAAAACTCCATTGGGTGTGAGATTTGTGTTTTTCAATAACAAACTGAAGGCACAGTGGTCATCACTGGGCTGGCAGTGATCTCAAAATGTGGTGGCTGGTAGTTACAATGTCCTCCGTCACCCTGACAAATGGTGGGCCGCCCGCCAAACTTTAAATCAGGTCCTTGATTGTAATCATAATTTACAAGGTGTTTGATTTTCACTTTCTTTGTTGTTTTACTCCTATACTTTGGTCCAACATTCTTCATTCAATTTCACTGCTTTCTTATCACCTTAGACCGAAATGTTTTTGGTCATGTACAAATGTCTTAACACAAAGCAATATGTGTTTAGCCTTTATTAACTAGATGCTTTGCACCTTGGTACACTGGACACCAATGAAGCACCGATGACAAAGCACATACAAGCCTAATCCTTCATTTCAGACCTGTTCGATGTTTCCTGGATGATACCTTAAGTCTCAGCCATGGAAGATGTTATTTGTTGAGCTTGTGTTAATGTCCTAGGCAAAGGGTTAAGAAAAGTCTTTTCCCTTCACCCAGTACCTGACCAAAACAAATATCTTTTATGATACTGAGAGAAGTATGTTACATGGAAAAACATTTATTTTGGTTTCAGCTATATTTATTATGGAAGGATGATATTTTACAATATACATTTTCTTTTGATAATAAACACACTCCATTCACAAATTATTCACCAGAGATGCCATTTCCTTTCTTAGGTACATAGTAGAAATTCAATTTTGCATCATTGTAGGAGAGTAGGGTCTGCTTCCTATGGTCACGCTCACTTTTTGCTGTGATTCTCTGTTTTTTCGACTTTGGTGTGGCAGTGGGCCTGCTAATCAGACCCACAGCCCAGCTGTTCTCTCTCTAAATTGATACCATGTACTTTAGGTACATACCAGATTGGGTACTGGGTCACCCTTGTGAGCCCCTGTATAGTGTACAGACTTCCAGACTTCTCTGACCCCGAGCCACATCAAAGCTGAGACCCATGGCGGACACGAGAGACGTGGGACCCGGACATCTTGGACATCCTGCCTTTTGTTACCTGCGCCCCTTTCCTGAAGCCTCAGTAAGTTGTGCATTGGGGTAGGAGAAGCCCCAGCCCCGAGCACCATTTGCACCGAAGCGCAGGCCCCCACACTCCGCGAGTGTTCCGTGGGCCCTGCCTTTGCATTTGAGCTTGATGAGTCTTCCCGGTTCCTTGCCCATTGGCTAGTGAGCCCCCTGAAGATGCCATCTTGAATTTACTCTGTTTTCTTGATTGCTCCAGGCTTGCTCCAGTTTCCCTGAAAAGGAGAAGTGCCCCAGACCTTGCCAAGGCTTGTTGGGTCCAATCCGGATACCGATACCGCAGTCATCTAGATGCATCATGAGACAGCTTGAATCCAGCGCCTGGTCATCGTCGATGCCTCCTAGACCTTGTGGCTGAAGAGACAAACTCACCTTCTTCCCCTTCAAGCACCCGACATCGCCTGGTTCCTTCCTGGTACCTTCCTGGTCACTGTCCCCTCTGCTTTCAGGTTCTTCACATCACTGATCCACCCTTGGATCCACCCGGACGCTTTTCCTCTGGTCACCTGCAGCACTTCTTTGCAGCTCTCCATAGAAAACGACGACGAAACCCGACACGAAAAGACACCTATGCACCCGGCTTCCCTGGGTGAGGTAACACGAGTACTCTGGTGCTCCCGTGGGTCTTGACTCTCGAAGTGTCCTAGTTTAAAAGGGTTCCATCCTAGTCCATACGGAAGTGTCCTTAAATTGCATATTTGTAACTTCTTCGTTTCCCATAGAAAGTTAATGGTAACTCGCGACTGTGTTTAGACACTGCACGCGTCTCCCGTGGGCCTCCTACTTCCTACCCTTTGGTTGTTTAGTGTAGCCCCAGCGATTCCACAGGCCCCAGGCCTGCTTTCTAACTCTCATGTGGTACTTATACCACTTTCTTAGTATATGGTTTGTGAGGCCCCTAGGGCATTATGTATATTGTGCAACTTATCGTATATTAACTGTGTGACTTGTATTGTATTTTTACCTCTGACATCATAAAGAGTGCAGAGGGGTTGTGTTTAGATTAAATACATATATATTTGATATATACCTTGTGTGGTGTCCTTTCATTTGGTATTCAAGGGATTATATATGGTAGAACAACTTGCTTAACTCGCCTACTGAAGTCTTAGCCTGAAGACTGCTGGTTCATGCTACCACTAGGAAAGCTTTCTATAAGGATGACTTTACAACCACCATCAATAAGGGTCTATTAGACTGGTGCAAGGTGCCCACTAGAACTAGTGGACATCATATGCCAGGCTAACTTCTCACAATCATCATACCGAAATTACCATCAAAGTTAGGTGAGCAGGTTAGACTGGAAATAAAGTAAGAGTGAGAAGTAAAATGGCCCTTTGTCAAAATTGAAATATTAAAAAAAGATCTAAAGATGCAAACATTCACTTAAGCGGGTCTCTGGAAATCGAGTTTCCATGTTTCTCCATGTCAGCAGGGCACTATGTTTCCAAACCAAGGGTCTTCTTTTACAAACCTGTTTCCACCTGGTCCACAGGGAGTGAACGAAGACTGCAACTCTCAGAACATATTTGGTTAACAAACAAAAGTGCATGTCTGGAAACATGTCTTCCTGACGACATGAAGCAATCTGGCAACCGTTCTTGGAAATAATAAATGTTTTGACAGGCTGAGACTAGCAGACCATGGAGGCTGCTCTGTCTGTGCCCTGTCTATTATATTCTATTGTTCCATTTATTTAGTGCTTCATAATCCTGGCGAAGCCACAAAACACCCCGATTTGCACTCGGTTCATAGCGCCTTTCAGGGTGTATGATTGATAAGGTGCTGGGCACAGTTTGTCTATATGGGAAGTATTGAATGAAGTCGGCGAGGTTATCAGTCCAGCTTCAACATAGCTCATTAAACTTTGCTGAATATAAGTATGTGTTTTTGCAGAGTGTGAGAATAGACATAGCCATGAATACACATACTAGGATCTTCTGCATTGTCAGTATCCCTAAAGTTGAGCGGGCCATAGGGTGTGCAGCATGTGGGCAGATACAGTCCACCAGGGAATGTGTTATATGGAGCAGGCTCAGAAGGGACGGAGTCCCAAACCGTAGATATCCAGGATATCACCTGTGTGGGGCCAACCCTGAAGCGCCAGCCAGGGTACATAAAACAGAGCAAACACGAGGAGATGATGAACGGAGTGCTGAAACTTTTCAGACATTCACCCCTCAGTCACAGATCTGAGTTAAATACATCATCGTTCTTTAGCTCACTTCGCCCCCCCAGTTCAGACGCAGCCATATGCAAATCAGCCTTGACCTTGTGCCTCAAGGGAACAATCCAGCCTGAACTCCCTTGACCGGAAACAAGCATCCTGGGACCAGTTTCGGGGTAACACCCCTCATCAGCCAGGCTAGCTTGAATCGAGTGGCAAAGTGAGCAAGCAACACACCTGTAGGCTTTTATAATACATTGACACAATAGTTGCCATTGCTTTTTTGTTGCATTTTACCACTCAAGCACAAAACTGTAGTAAATAAGTCCCCACATTTTGGGAAGGGGGTTTGGCTTCAAGCTCCTCTCATACTCCAGAAGGCTCCTGGGGAGGGTAGATCTGGCAACCCAACATCCCCTTGGGCGCCTCCCTATAAACACATTTACTAAACACTGCTGATTTCAATGTATTCCCAATCTTTTTTTTATAGCAAGACACTATATAGACCCAAGTAGCTATGCTCAGAACTTGATCCAGGACTTCCATGACACTTCCAAGCAAAAATAGTTCCTCGCAGTTCTCCTCCTAAAACAGTTTTCTCCTCCATTTGTGGACACTTGTTTTTGGGACAAATTCCTGTGACATATCCTTGATTCTTCTACACAGTTTAGACTCTTGGGGTATTTCAATATCTCTGTCATGTTCATCCACTCCTCTGATGCATGCATGAGGTTTGCTTTGCTTCAATATGCTACTGCAAGGAGGTGCACATGACTATGTGCTCAAGAAACATAGAGCTAACCAGAAAGCAGGTGCTTAGAGGAAAGGTGGAGGCTCGTGTATTTGTTAGGGTGGCTCCAAACAGGTGGGAAGGATGTTCCCGCCAGCTAGCGGTATTTTGGTAAAGTATGGAGGAGGAAGGAACAAGGGAAGCAGGGGGAGGAACGCTTAGCATTTTGGCCCCCCTCTTGGTGGGCCCATTACTTTCCATCTGGAATACATTGCTGCTCTCGGGGCAGTTTCCCTCCTTATGGAAGCAGGCAATGCTGATCCCCATCGTAAAGAAAGCTGACGCTGACCCCTCAGTGTTCAGCAATTATCGGCCTATCTCGCTTCTCCTAAGCCAGCCAAAATACTAGAGAAAGTTGTGCAAGAGCAACTAGCCGATTATCTGGAGTCCTGACTACTATTCCATGACTCACAGTCTGGCTTCAGATCCAGTTTAAAAAATAACAGTTGATGGACAGAATGCAGAACAATGTCATACATTCACCCCAGTACAGAGATCTGGGCCTAAATCCATCGTTTTTTTGCACTCCACACCACCCCAGTTCAGACATGGCCATATGAAATCAGCCTTGACCCTGTGCCTCATGGGAACTGTCCAGTCCGAACTGCCAAGCCATGTCTTTCCTGGACTGGAATCAAGCATCCTAGGACCGGTTTCTGGCTATCAGCCGTCTTCAGCCAGGATAGCTTGACTCCAGTGGTGTGGAGAGCATGGGACTCGCGTCTGAGCATACCCATCCCACTCGGGGTGACAAATGCAAAAATAACAGTTGATGGACAGAATGCAGAACAATGTCATACATTCACCCCAGTACAGAGATCTGGGCCTAAATCCATCGTTTTTTGCACTCCACACCACCCCAGTTCAGACATGGCCATATGCAAATCAGCCTTGACCCTGTGCCTTATGGGAACAGTCCAGCCCGAACTGCCAAGCCATGTCTTTCCTGGACCGGAATCAAGCATCCTAGGACCGGTTTCTGGCTATCAGCCGTGTTCAGCCAGGATAGCTTGACTCCAGTGGTGTGGAGAGCATGGGACTCACGTCTGAGCATACCCATCCCACTCGGGGTGACAAATGCAAAAATAACAGTTGATGGACAGAATGCAGAACAATGTCATACATTCACCCCAGTACAGAGATCTGGGCCTAAATCCATCGTTTTTTTGCACTCCACACCACCCCAGTTCAAACATGGCCATATGCAAATCAGCATTGACCCTGTACCCCATGGGAACAGTCCAACCCGAACTGCCAAGCCATGTCTTTCCTGGACCGGAATCAAGCATTCTAGGACCGGTTTCTGGCTATCAGCCGTCTTCAGCCAGGATAGCTTGACTCCAGTGGTGTGGAGAGCATGGGACTCACGTCTGAGCATACCCATCCCACTCGGGGTGACCAATGCAAAAATAACAGTTGATTGGCCACCATATGGTATGCTCAGACGTGAGTCCCTTGCTCACATTGCCACTGGATTCAAGCAAGCCGGGCTGAAGACGGCTGGAATGCCAGAAACCGGTCCTCGGAAGCTTGTTTCCGGTCCAGGGAAGACATGGCTTGTCAGTTCGGGCTGGGCTGTTCCCATGAGGCACAGGGTCAGACTGATTTGCATATAGCCATGTCTGAACTGGGGTGGCAGAGTGGGCTAAATAACGGTGATGGATTAAACCCAGATCTTTTGACTGGGTGTGAGTGTTTGATTGATTCAGATGCTCTGTCCACCACCACCCCCTTTTGTACCGCTTTTGGCCGCCATAAGTGTGGCAGGGTATGCTCAGACGTGAGTCCCTTGCTCACTTTGCCACTGGATTCAAGCAAGCCGGGCTGAAGACGGCTGGAATGCCAGAAACCGGTCCTCTGAAGCTTGTTTCCGGTCCAGGGAAGACATGGCTTGGGAGTTCGGGCTGGACTGTTCCCATGAGGCACAGGGTCAGACTGATTTGCATATAGCCGTGTCTGAACTGGGGTGGCAGAGTGGGCTAAAGAACGGCGATGGATTAAACCCAGATCTTTTGACTGGGTGTGAGTGTTTGATTGATTCAGATGCTCCGTCCATAACCACCCCCTTTTGTACCGCTTTTGGCCGCCATATGTGTGGCAGGGTATGCTCAGACGTGAGTCCCTTGCTCACTTTGCCACTGGATTCAAGCAAGCCGGGCTGAAGACGGCTGGAATGCCAGAAACCGGTCCTCTGAAGCTTGTTTCCGGTCCAGGGAAGACATGGCTTGACAGTTCGGGCTGGACTGTTCCCATGAGGCACAGGGTCAGACTGATTTGCATATAGCCATGTCTGAACTGGGGTGGCAGAGTGGGCTAAATAACGGTGATGCATTAAACCCAGATCTTTTGACTGGGTGTGAGTGTTTGATTGATTCAGATGCTCCATCCATCACCACCCCCTTTTGTTCAGCTTTTGGCCGCCATAAGTGTGGCAGGGTATGCTCAGACATGAGTCCCTTGCTCACTTTGCCACTGGATTCAAGCAAGCCGGGCTGAAGACGGCTGGAATGCCAGAAACCGGTCCTCGGAAGCTTGTTTCCGGTCCAGGGAAGACATGGCTTGGCAGTTCGGGCTGGACTGTTCCCATGAGGCACAGGGTCAGACTGATTTGCATATAGCCATGTCTGAACTGGGGAGGCAGAGTGGGCTAAAGAACGGTGATGCATTAAACCCAGATCTTTTGACTGGGTGTGAGTGTTTGATTGATTCAGATGCTCCGTCCATCATCACCCCCTTTTGTACTGCTTTTGGCCGCCATAAGTGTGGCAGGATATGCTCAGACATGAGTCCCTTGCTCACTTTGCCACTGGATTCAAGCAAGCCGGGCTGAAGACGGCTGGAATGCCAGAAACCGGTCCTCTGAAGCTTGTTTCCGGTCCAGGGAAGACATGGCTTGGCAGTTCGGGCTGGACTGTTCCCATGAGGCACAGGGTCAGACTGATTTGCATATAGCCATGTCTGAACTGGGGTGGCAGAGTGGGCTAAAGAACGGTGTTGGATTAAACCCAGATCTTTTGACTGGGTGTGAGTGTTTGATTGATTCAGATGCTCCGTCCATCACCAACCCCTTTTGTACCGCTTCAGATCCAGTTTCAGCACAGAGACTGCCCTACTGGAGGTATCCGAGACTATTCGTGAATGCGTGGATGTAGGCGAGGAGGCCTTGTTGGTACTCCTCGACTTATCCGCAGCGTTCGACACTGTCTCGCATACCATCCTGCTGGATAGACTATCCAGCTTTGGGATACGGGATACCCCTCTAGCCTGGATTAGGTCTTTTCTGACGGGCAGAACGCAGCGAGTCCACCTTCGACCTTTTGTTTCCGAGGATAAACCGCTTACTTGTGGCGTACCACAGGGCTCTGCACTAAGTCCTCTCTTTTTCAATGTTTACCTTTCTTCTCTGGCTGAGGTTGTTGAATCCTGGGGGGTCAGAGTGATCTCTTACGCTGATGACACTCAGCTGGTGTTTTCCTTTAGAGATCACTCTGACGGCAGCTTTGCCAACTTTAGACGCTGCCTCATTAACATCTTCTCCTGGATGACTCTCAACACCCTTAAACTGAACACCGATAAAACTGAGGTGTTATTCTTCAACCAGAGCACCTTACGTCCTCCTATCTTGTGGTCGCCATTGGAACTTAATCCTCCCCCGGTCCCAGTTAAATCAGCATGAAACCTGGGCTTTTATTTGTACAATAAACTGTCCTGCGAGACACAAATCAATAAGGTCACCTCTGCTTGCTTTTGTAAGCGCCGCATGATTAGGAAAATTCTTCCCTTTCTCCCCCCTTGACTCGCGCAGGACTGTTATCATTGCTTTAATCACCTCACACTTGGACTATTCCAACAGCCTGTATGCTGGAGCTCCAGCATACCTGATTAAACGACTACAATTGGTGCAGAATGCCACTGCTAGGCTGATCTATATCACCCGCATCTGAGGAAACTTAATTGGCTGCCAGTCATTTATCGCATCCAATTTAAATCCTTAGTGCTGGCTTTCAGGGCACTTAATGGCCTTGGCCCGGCCTATCTCAGATGCAGACTGAAGCCAGTTCAGTCTGCTCGTGCTCTGAGATCTAACCATCTTCGCCTTCTCTATTCTCCTCGCTTTCACCGTTCTAGGACAGGGGGCAGAGCCTTCGCTGTGGTGACGGCCAACTGTGGAACAGCCTCCCACTGTGTCTTCAGTTGATCACATCTGAACCAGCGTTCCGACGCAAGAAAACATGTCTGTTTTCCAACCTATAGTCACGCTTCGCCTGACTCCTTTGTTGCCGCCTCAGTCCGTAGCGCCGGGACACCCCCGTAGGGGGTAGCCGCACGCTTTACAAGCTTCAAATAATAATAATAATAATAATAATAATAATAATAATAATAACCTGAGGATGCAGGAACCAACATTAGCAGGCTGGAGAAAAGGCAGGGAACAGGGGATTTGGTGAACAATGGATACTTGGAAAGAGGAGCCAATTCCTCTAAAAGCCAGCGAGGAATCAGTCGGGTGAGGATGCAGAATGGGCACAGTGCCAGTCTTTACCTGGGAAACCTTTATGTTTCAGGCAAGTGTGGAGAATGGAGAGGGAGAAAGGAAGATGCAGAATAGGAACGATACCTGTCCTTATCTGGGAAACCTCTATGTTTCAGGTGTTGGAATTCTCTACCTACTTTGAGAGAAACCGAGGGTAAGAGTGACACCACGGTCTAAATTAACTGTTGGGGTAGGTATCATTGAATAAACTTTTGGACTATGAACCCTTAAGGACTGGTGAAGTAAATTACCCTTAATCTATTGAGACAGGCTTCTATTTTTAATACATAGAGATTAATAGTTAACAGCTTTACAAGTGTTGGGTTACTCAGAAAAGATATGAATAAATACTTACTTGCTATGTTCAAAAAAATTGTATTCTATCAGAAAAGACCCTTTGTGTAGTGGGTAATTTCTTACAAGCGGTGTCAGAAGTGGGATTGTAAAGACTTTGCAAGATGGAAGCTCTGTTTGAACAACTTGTGGAGGGATAATCTCAATTAGAACAAGTCATTCAGCCAATCCTACAATAGGCTCAGGAGGACTGCCTGGATCTGCGCTGGATAATCCAGGCCAGGATGTTTGACAGATTGTGGCTCATGAGAAGAGTCAGCGAGCCATGACTTTGTTTGCAGATGTCATTGGAGCCACCCATGTCCATCCTAATGTTCCACCACCGTTCTTCAAAAACACATCCTACTTATTTTTACTGTGTTCGAGCAAATGGCCTATTATGCAGCATGGCCTATAAGGGGCATTGTATTGCACCCTTATTAAGAGGAGATGCAGCAGCCTATAATTCAGCCACACCTGATATATAGGACATCAAGAAGGCTGACTTGGAGAGATTGAGGAATGAATAAGAGACTTGTTGTCAATAATTGTGGGACTTATGACTAATGGGTAACAATATACCCCAGCAACTCTACTATAGAACCAAGGATTTGATGGATAAGGGAATGTAGATCACCAGGAAGGTGATGGAGTATCAGGTACTGATGGAGAGGTTCAATGGTACTTTGCCCCCAGCCGTGCAGTGGTGGGTGAGACAGCATCCAATTCCAAAACTGGATAATGCTGAGAAGGGAAGAGAATTCCAAAATGCTGGCGCCCAGAGGATGTTGAAGCACCAAGTACCCCCTTCTGTATCAAGTCCTCCAAGCTCCTTCTAATCCACTAAGGATCCTGGGAATCAACCAAAACCACAAATCTGAGAAGCGCCACTAGAGAAAGTAATGGGAGAGCCATTATTCCATTCACCAGCCCATAATGTTTTGTATGTGGGGATTGGGCACACAGAACTTGAATGTGCCCCACCAAGAACACTCTAGAACTTACAGATATAGGAGTGGTGGGGTTAATTATGGGCAGCAATATCCCCATGGTCCCACAATCAGGAAGTAATTGATGATTGAAAGAAAGTTAAGGAACTTTTAGACAGGTTCCATGCAGGGCATATCCCTTAAGTGGTGGGGCTAATTTCAAACGTAACCCAGGCCATAGTGTTGGGTACAGTTATTCCACATTTCAAGTATTACATTTCACCAACCATGGCTTGATGACTGGTGTGAAGAGGTCCCTTTTTCTAGTATCAATTTAGAGAGTAATGTACCAAGAAAGGAAAGAAAAATTCTAGGGAGAACAGAGAAGTGAAAAACAAGCCTGAGTATTAGACTCCCAGACAAAGGAATGTAGAATGGATTGGAACTGTGAAAATAGGGGAACATTTCGGCAAGAACGACACCAGGACCCTACATAAGTCTATACTGTACACTGAGTAACAAAGGAAGGGAACACTTCTCCTATATCACTATACCCATGCTCCTAGTGGGAAAAAGGTTTGGTGTATACGATAGCTCCCAGTTTCTGGGACGACCACTAAATAGATACTAGTTCCTGCTTCCTTCAGCGAGACACTCTTGAAAGTAGTTTATGGTCACCTTATCAAAAGGAATCTGGGGGTGGAAAAACCTCAGTAGTCCATTCTACAGTTATGTTATTGACCAGGGATATATACACAAAGACTACTACGTTTTTCAAGCAATGCCCTGAATGACAAAAGATTAATGTAAATGTAAATGTCATGGTACTTATAGAGCGCACTGTCACCAGACGGTCACCTTGCGGTGTCGCCTATTCGGCTTCCTGGCGCTGATACTCATACCGCTGTGGAACCCCTCCTGGCTTTCTCTGTGAAGTGTCCACTCATGGGCACCCCCAGGGTGAAGCCAGGCATCCTTAGCGCTGTTGGGGCCGGTGTGGAGGCTAAGCAAGCTATTGCCCAGAGTTGCAGCGTGGGGCCCATGATTAGAATAGGCACCGAGGCGAGAATTAGCAGGTCCAAGGAAATTGAGCCTAAGACCCCGCCGAGGCGGGAATCGACCCCTGGTCCGTGGCCAGAGCTCTGCATCAGGGTCTGCCGCTCTAACCATTGAGCCACACTCCTCCACCAGGGCTATGTGCCAAAAGCTCCCCATCAACACTTGCCTATCATTACTAGTTCTTCCCAGATGATTGGAATGGGTGTAATAGGACCTATGCAAACCTCAGAAGGGGGCATAAGTATGTATTGGTAGATTGTGCCACATGATATCCTGAGGCATTTCCCATAATAGGTATTTCCATTGCACATGTCGGTGATGTACTGAGCCTGTGGTTTTCTAGAATAGTGCTGCTGGATAAAATATTAACAAGCCAGGGTACAAATTTCATGTTCAAGCTCATGACTCAGGTCTTTGAAAGCTTAACGATGCACCATACAAAACCTTCAGTTACCATCCACAGCCCGATGGGATGGTGGAATGGTTTAAAAAGACCTTGAAGCAGAAACTTAGAAAGGCAATCAACCCAGATGGGAAAGGCTGGGATTGCGTTTTACCTTTGTTGTTATTTATATTAAGAATTATTCCTTAGTCCAAGACAATAAAAATAGGTTTACAACAAAAAAAGAAGTGTTCCCGAGACTTCTATGGGAGTTTCACAATTTGAACTTCTGTCTGGGAAACAACCAAGGTCAATATTAGACAGGGCTGTCGAGAAGTAGGAGGAATCCAAGGAGAGAACAGTCCGATAGTAAAATATGTAGCAGCCTTGGATACTGAGCTTCAAACTCTCTGCCAAGTTGCTGAGAAACATGTAAAGGGTACTCAAAGAGGGATGCCACCCAGATGCAATATTTAGGGTATCAGTTTGGAAAAGGTGTGTTACACCCCCAGTTTAAAAGACTTAAGGCACTGAATATGATCCCTAGGCCTAAAAGAGGTCCACTACCTCCCGGGGTTTGTAAGATATTACAGAAAGTGTGTTCCACACTTCACAACTAAATCATAACCATTTACTGCTTTACTTAGAAAGTCATCACCCAATCAATTTATTGGGGATGGGGGCAGGAACAGATATGTGTGACCTTAAAGTCAGCATTAGTAGCAGATCCAGTTTTGAGAAGCCCAGATTTTCAAAGACCTTTTATTTTACAGACAGGTGCATTTGGAATAGGATCTGGGGCAGTCTTGCCACAGGAGTCTAAAGATGGGGAACACACACTGTTATACATTACTTGTAAACTGTTGGCTCATGAGATGGCATTAATGACTATTTAAAAGGTATATTTGGTTATATGATGGGCTATGTAAGCACTAGAAAATCATATGTGAGGCATTATTGTAAGGTGATAACAGTACCTACTTTCTCCATGGAGACCTTAATTTCCATATCGAAGACCACACCAACCCTAACACAAAAGGCCTCATAGAGAACCTGGGAAATCTAGGTCTCACTCAGCATGTCTCCTAGCCTATCCATGCCAACAGATGCCTCCTGGACCCCATCTTCATCTCCCTCTGCAACATCACCGTAGACAAGCCCAAGCATCTGACCTGTACACACAACACACTCATCAGCTTCAACATCTCCGTCCCAAACCACCACAGAACAATCTCCATCAAACTGTGAAGCCAAAACTGGAAAAAAATCACCAAATAGACTAGATCTCTGCCCTCTCCTCACACCCACCAAGCTCCACAGCCACCTGCCAAATGCCATAGAAAACTTCAGCAACTGGATCATGTGGTATGCCACAAGACGATTCTGACCACAAGCCAGCAGACATATGGAAGAACTCAGACTGACCAGTGTCACTGCAAACAAGTAGAGCATGAATAAAGAATCACCATAGGCATGACAGACAAAGACACTTTAAGGTCCGCACTAAGACGCTACTACCAGCTGATCCGAAGCACCAAATGCTCACCCATTGCAGACCACATCGATGACCCTTCGAACAACAAGGAAATCTTCACCATTGTCACAGACTTCATCATCCCCTTACTGCCGCCAGCAACATCACCCCCTCACAAGTCCACTGTGACAGATTCTCTAAATTATTCAATGACAAAATCACCACCATCTATAACAACTTTGACCCACAACCGGACCCCATCACCAAAGCGGAGCAAACTCGCCACTGAGACAAATGGGAGACCCATGATGGCTTGTCCCATTGTCACCACAGATATAATTGCTACCATCATGAAATCCACCCACTTGGGGGACCACATCGACCCCTGCCCCCGTAATTTCTTCAACAAGGGACTCCACCCAGTCATTGAATCCCTGATGCCAACACTCAATGCCTCCATCAACATAGTAGTTTTTCTGGACTCCTGGAAGCATGCCACAATTACTCTTCTCTTCAACAAATCATCTGCGTACGGCAAAAAACTCTCTAATTACCGACCCTTCTCCCTTACCCAGCCAGGGTCCTTGAGAAGCTCGTCAACCAGTGCCCCACAGAGCATCCTAACAACCATCATCTCCTCGATGCAATGCAATCAGGATTCAATCCAAGTTCTCATCACTGCCATGAATGACATCTAAATGATCCTTGACACTAAGGATGCTGTGGCACTCATCCTGTTAGACATCCCAGCAGCCTTCAACACCGTCTCTCATGCCATCTTCATCAGATGCATTCTCAAGATCGGGATCCAAGGATCTTTTCGTCAATGGATCTGCTCTATCCTTACTGGAAGAACTCAAGCGGTCAGACTAGCTCCCTACTCCTCGAAGATGCACAATCTCAGTGGGAACAGTCTCAAAGGCTCCTCACTAACCACACGCTTTTCAACACATACATGTTTACTCTGATTAACATGATCCATATCAGCATCCTCTCCTACGATGACGCTCTCCCTCTCAGACAAATGTCCTGACACAAGAAACAAATTCACAGCCTGCAGGACGGAAGTAGTAGAGTGGATGAAATCCAACGGTCTGAAACTCAACACCATCAAGTTAGAAGTAGTAATATTCAACACCTCATTCACTCGGTGGACAGATGAACTGGGACCCACACATCCACCTACCATGCACGCCAGCAATCTCGGAATCATCACTGATAACAAACTGTACATGACCCCTCAGGTCAACGCCTCTTGCTACCCCACCCTGAAGCTACTGAAGATTTTCAACTAGCTCACCAACCACACCAGGAAAACTGTCATCCTCACCCTCATCACCGGCAAGTGAGAACACTTTATATGCCAGAATCACCAAGCAGGTAACTGGAAGACTACAAATCATCTTAAATTCAGCAGCAAGACTCATACTCAACCTTCCATACAGAGCCCACATTACATCTCAACTTGGGGAGTTCCACTGGCTCCCCATACACAAAAGAGCACAGTTTTAACCCCTTATATACATGTTAAAGGCTTTCCATACCCTAGGTCCTGCTTACCTTAACAGCCACATCCTCTTCCACCAGCCAAGTAGACTTCTCCTTTTCGCTAGTCTCCTTCTGGCTCATGTCCTATACATACACAAGAAGTGATCTGGGGATCAGGCCTTCCCATGTATCGCTCCTAAAGTGAGAACAACAATCCCACCTACACACGCCTTCTTCTCGTTTCTCGAGCTCAGAAAGTAGCTGAAGATTTGGCTTTTCAACTAGTTGACCACAGCAATTCTAGGAAACGTACCTGCTTAGTGCTGGGATAGCCCCATGGGTGGGAGTCACTCAACAAATCAACGCAATGTAACATAACATAACATTTTTGTTAGTATGTTAACAGTTTACAGGATGTCAAATGTTACCAACAAAACAATTCATGGTGCAGAATTCTGGTTTCAAACATGAATACTACACTGGACAATGCAGCAATACCCAAGTGGGAATACCTGGTAAGTATTAGGTGCCTCTAGGGATAGAAATAGTTTGCAAATACAGCTTATTCGTAGTCAGAGAGCAGAGAGAATCTTTACAAGGCCTGCTGGAAGAGCATTTGCTTAAGCCTCTTTCCGAACATGCGGTGTACAGTATGGACTTTATTCAAGAAAAGTCATCTATTTACACTGCAGATCTACCTGTACAACTGATAGCAAATGCACAACTTTTGGGAATTAAAAAACCTCCCTAACAGTACTCCCGGAAAGTTGCACCAATCGCAGTTTTCCTGATTTACTGCTGGGATTCTCTTTTTTTTTTAAGCTCATAAAGAAGATTTATTAATCAGATAAAAGGTGTCGGTACAAGTAATACAGTAATAAATGAAGAAAAAGGAACGTACAGGTCAATCAAGGAGGTTAAGCGACTTCTTGTTGGGTTGGGCACGATTGAAATTAACGTTTAGCACACACATCAAGGTATAATGGGATAGGAAGCCATAAGTCCAAACGTTTCGTTGCCAAATGAATAGGAAACACAAAAGCAGTATCTAGCCTGTGATTATGGCACACATTATACCACCATGCCCTAAAAGAGATGTTTGAAAAATTCTTCTAATTAGCTGTGATCTGTTGGAAAGCAACAGCAATTAATAAATCAACAATCTTAACATTAAGATCCGCATTATCCCAACATGAAGAAAGACTCCCCAAAAAGATGTGGGTAAAAGAAAAGGGAATGTGAGTATGGAAAATTGCATTCATTTGGGACCAAATTTGTTTCCAAAAAGCATGAACAATCTCACATGAAAATAGCATGTGAAATAAAGTGGCATGTAGGGAAGAGCAAGACCAACAAAGGTCTGGAACAGCGGAAAACTGCTTGCTCAAAGTGTGTGGGGTAAAGAGCAGTCTATTGTGTATGAAGAAAAGAGTTTGAGTTATGTTAGCTGCTCTAGATGATTTACGAAGTTTGGTCCATATTTTATCCCACAAAGAGATGGGCCAAGAAATGACAAAATCAGATTCCCATTGTTCTTCCACCTTAGATTTCGGTCTGACGGAGTCTACAACATGGAGGTGTTTGTAAATGACAGATGCTTTGGAAGTGGTGCGTAAAAAGGAATGAAGTTGTGAGGTAGGAGTGAGAGGAGGAGGGTGAGTCTGAGATTGTGCGAAATAGGTATAATGTGCCATTACCACCATCTGAAGCAAGAGGTAGTTGCGAGCAGAAGATGCCGGTAGGTTAAAAAAACGACTAAGAGTCGAGAAGGGTAAGAAATTAGAATTGGAAAAGAGCTGAGAGATCCAAATTAGGCCTCTCTGCCGCCAAGATTCCCAATAAAAGTTTTTTTTATTTATTAGCAGATATTTATTGTGCCAAATAGTGGAATTGAGAAAATCAGTGAGTGTAGTAGGAGGATGAGGAGTAGAGGATAAAAGCAACCTAGTAGTGAATTTAAGTATAGGGGTAGATAATGTGAGTGGTTTGCGTGAAAAAGACAGGTATTCAGCAAAGGAGAAAGGAGAAAGGGAAAGAAGTTCAAGCATCACCCATAAAGAAGATAAGTCATCCGGGTCTCGTAACCAGAAAGAAGCCTGTCGCAGAAGGAAAGCCTTATGATATGTGGGGAAGTCCGGAAAGTTGACACCCCTTCTGACTTGGGACGTATTAATCTAAGAATAACCATTCTAGGTTTCTTACTACTCCAAAGAAAAGTAGAAAGAATTGAGTTGATTTTCCAAAAAAATTTGCAGGGATGAGAACTGGGATGTTAGAGATTGTATAAAGAACTATGGGGGACAACATTTATTTTATTTTATTTATTTATTTACGTGATTTTTATAGCGCAACAAATACCCAAGGGTGTCTCGGCGCTGTGGAGCTACTAGGATCAGTCATCCTCTTACTGGTTAAATAACCACGTTTTCAAGAGCCTGCGAAAGCTCATCAGGTTCGGGGCAGTTTTGATGGAGTGTGGCAAAAGATTCCAATGTTTTGGGGTGGCCACCAGGAAGCGTCTATCTCCCCAAGTGGCCGTTCTTGTACGTGGCACGGTGAGGAGGCTGGTATTGGCCGATCTTAATTGCCGTCTAGGAGTATACGGCTGAAAAGCTTCAGTCAGGAACCTGGGTCCTATGCCGTGTACTGCCTTATATGCAATGCAGAGGGCCTTGAATTTAATGCGGCTCTCAACTCTCAGCCAGTGGAGTTGACGAATGGCAAGAGTGGTGGAGTTGCGGCGAGGGATGCTCAAGAGAATCCTGGCGGCTGCATTCTGGATGGATTGCAGCTTTGTTATGACACGCTTCTGGGTGTAAAGAAAGAGAGCGTTCCCGTAGTCCATTTTGGAGAAGACTAAGGTAGAGACCAAAGTCTTCCCAGCTGAGGGAGGGAGATAAGGCAGCAACTTCTTTATCTTTTTCAGAATAAAGAATGAGGAGGAGACAACCTTGTTTGTATGGAGGTCGAAAACCAACTTGCTGTCAAAAATGACTCCCAGGTTTCTGGCTTTTTCCACTGGAACAGGTGGATGGCCGAGCTTTTCCGGCCACCAGCCAGAAGACCATTCTGGAGAGAGTTTTCCAAAGGTCATAACCTCGGTCTTGTCCGAGTTGAGCCTAAGACAATTCGAGGCCATCCAGGTACTGACCTCCAGCATAGCTCTCTGAAAATTAGCTGCCACAGTGCAGCCGTCCTTATGGATACCCAGAACCAGCTGGGTATCATCTGCATAAGATGTAAGCCGTACTCCATGTGCCTTTATTACCCTCGCTAAGTCCGCTACATAGATGTTAAATAGCATGGGACTTAGCGAGGAACCTTGTGGAACTCCACAGGGGAGTGCAGAAATGGGAGAGTAGAAATCTCCCAGCCTTACTGTCTGGATACGGTCTGCCAGGAAGGATGAAATAAGATCCTTGGCCAGACTGCTTATGCCCAGAGCTGTGACACGGTCGACTAGAGTGGCATGGTCGACCGTGTCAAAGGCCGCTGACAAATCCAAAAGGATGAGGACAGCCGCCCCTCCCTGATCCATAATCTCCCTGATCTCGTCAGAGGCCTTTATCAGTGCGGTCTCTGTCCCATGCCCTTTCCTAAAACCAAACTGCGTTTCATCGAGAAGTTGGTGGGTCTCGACGAACTGTGAAAGCTGTCTATTCATCATAGATTCGCATACTTTGGCGGGAAAGGGGAGACACGCAATAGGCCTATAGCTGGCGACAGCTGTGGGGTCTAGGGAGGGTTTTTTCAGAAGGGGTTTTATAACAGCCTTCTTCCATGTACTAGGAAATTGGCCTGTCTGAAATGCAGTGTTGCAAATCTCCATAAGGGGGCGTGAAATCACTTCTGTGAGTTTTTGCATCACAGAAGGAGGGCAGGGGTCCAGAGGGGAACCCGATTTAATGGAAGAGATAAGAGTGATAACGTCCTCATGTGAAGCAGGTGAAAAACATGAAAAAGAGTCATAGTTATGATGAGAAGGTACTTCTTTCACGATACCACCTCTGTGTTCAATTTTGATAACACCTTCAAATGAAGCATATATATCTGCCACCTTTGTGGTAAAGAAGGTGGATAAATCATTACAAAAGGTCTGTGAGGGCTCAGCCCCAGGGCCAGAGGGGGGGGTGGACAAAGTCGTAACAACGGAGAAGAGCTCTCTGGCAGAGTTGGCAGCGGCTTCAATTTGTGCAGAAAAGAAGACCGTTTTACGAGCCACAATCGCCTTTTTGTAAATCATAAGGGCATCTTTATAAATTTGTCTGGCTAAGGGGCAGTAAGCTTTCCTCCAGCGCCTTTCTAGATTCCTACAGTGTTGGCGATGAAGTCTTAAATCTTCATTATACCAGGCAGCCGAAGGAGATGCTCTATTAGGTCTCATGAGTTTCTCTGGGGCCACTAGATCGGCGGCACTTCGGATCCAACATCATTTTAAAGGTGTCGAGGCGACCCCCCCAGGACAAATAAGGGGGATGCCATTTAGTGGTTAAATCTGTAAGTTTCTGAATGCATTTATTAAGGCAAAGTGAGACTGTGTCTGCGAATAAGGGGGTTAAATGCAAACCTAAATATTTAATATGACAGGGACTCCAAGTAAAGTTAGAAGCAACAACATCAGTTTTAAAGGTGTATTTTGTTAAGGGTAAGATTTCGCATTTATCATTGTTCAATTTATAGCCGGAGATCAGAGAGTAATTATGGACCTCCTGGAGGAAAGCAGGTATGGAATCAGTAGGGTTGGACATGAAAAGCAAAATGTCATCTGCATATGCAGCAAGTTTGATATGACACTGAGGTGTCTGGAAACCAGATATGTTCGGATTTTGACGGAGTTTAGAAAGGAAGGGTTTTAAAGCTAAATTGAAAAGGAAAGGGGAGAGAGGGCAACCTTGACGGACTCCTCTGGCTAAATTAAAAAAGGAAGAAATTAAACCGTTTGCGCAGACTGCAGCCCGAGGATAAGAATAAAGGAAGGAGATTAACTAAGTAAATTTAGGGCCAAAACCAAACCATTTGAGTGTGTAAAAAAGATATGGCCATTCGACTCTATCAAATGCTTTTTCAGCATCTAATGCGATTGCTGCCAAGGTATGAGACATATGTAAGCATCAGAAAAAGTGCCAGATGAACTACCCATGGTGAAAAATGAATCTATGAGGGAGATTAGAAAATTGAAGGTAGAATTCAACTGTGAAACCATCTGGTCCGGGAGCCTTATCCCTTTTGAGATGTTGGAGGGCTGTAAGTAATTCTTGTTGAGAAATATCAGATTCCAAAGAGGTAAAGTCAAGAGGAAAATTGTGAGGGGTGCGTATGTCAGAGAAAAAAGTGGAAAAGGATTGATCAGTGGGATGAGTATCGGAAAAATAAAGATTGGCATAAAAACGGGAAGATTCAGTCAAGATTTCATCATCCTTATGTTTGAGAACAGAATCATTATCAAAAACAGCTGCAATATTTAACTTATTATGTTTAACTTTCAGGTAATTAGCCAACATTTTCCCCACTTTATTTTTCCCCCCCATAAAATTTCGCACTGGATTTCAATAAATATAAAGAAGCATCTTCTGTGGATTGCTTATTAAATTTCATTTTAACATCAACAAGGGCTGTCAAACTGTCTTGTGAGTGAGAGGTATAGTAGGAGTGCTCCAGGCTCTTAATGTTTTGAAGAAGATCCCCAGTGTATTTACGAGCAAGTTTCCGTTTCTTAGCTACAAAACTTTTTATGAAATCCCTTGCTGCAGCTTTAAAAGCGTCCCAGATGGTATGTTTGGGAATATCAGGGGTATCATTAAACTCACAAAATTTGGTAAAAAAATTGGAGAAGGAAGTGTTAAACTTCGAATCCAAGAGAAGGGTATTATTAAAGTGCCACCTTTTGGGCCCCACAGTTTTTGGTAAAATGTCAATATTGATGGAGACGGGAGCGTGATCAGATAACAAAATGGGACCAATTTCTGCGTTAGTAAGGGTTTGGGAGATATGGTGAGAAACAAAGATGTAATCAATCCGGGATTGCGAATGGTGATAGGGTGAGTAAAAAGTAAACTCTTTAGTCATCGTATTACATAAACGCCAGGCATCAATGAGCTTGTGCTGTGAAATCGCCTGAGCAAAAAGCTTGTGTGGCTTATTAGGGACAAAAGGGGCCTTGGATTGCCTGTCCAAAAAGGGATCAAGAGATTGGTTACAGTCTCCAGCCATGATGAAATTATCATCCAAGTATCTAGTGATAGAAGAGGCCATCCTATGCCAAAAAGTGGGATCACCTCCTGTGGGAGCGTATACATTAAAGAGAGAGATTGGAACACCCCTTAAAGAGAGTTTGACAAATACCCATCTACCATCGGGATCAGATTCTGTATCAACTAGGGAAAAAGAAAGGGACTTGTGACATAAAATTACTACACCATTTCGTTTCCCATATCCAGGAGCATAAAAAACCTCACCCACCCAACCTCTTTTAAGTTTAACAGATTCAGTCTGAGACAAATGGGTTTCCTGTAAAAAAGCAAAATCCACATTCAATTTGGCAAGATATGATAAGATTCTTTGTCTCTTAATAGGAGAATGGAGACCTTTAACGTTCCAAGTAACAATCCTGACAGACATCAGACATAGTAGAACAAAAAACAGTCACAAACAAGGAGACCAAATGGAACAAGTACAAGGAAAGAAAAATAATATGCAAAATAGCACACCGCAAATTGAGAAATAAAGTAAGAAACTGCAGGAAAGAGAAAAGGAGAGATATCGAAGTTATATATTAGAATGAGAAAAGGTAAAAACCACATGAATAGTGTAAAAAGTGAATGACCAATTAAAGATAGCAATGGATAGGCAAAAGAGAAGGAACAGAAAATGACACCTGATAAGAAGAAAGAAATGAGGTGAATAAAAGGAAAGAATGATAACAAGCAATGAGAAAATGATGAAGATCAATGAAGGGGAGAACATACCTACAAACTGGGGTAGGTGGAGGAAGAGAATCAGGAACACAATTGGGAACGAAGGGAAGGAGGGGTGGAGCCACATCGAACAGGCATGACCTCCAAGGTCAACCCGTGAAACAAGGTGGTAGGTCTGCGGAAAACATGAGGAAATAAATGCGTTAGAATGCCAAACAGTAAACAGAGGAAAAATCAACGGAGTCTAAGCCAATAATAACAGCAGGAAATAACAATAAAATCTACAGTAATACCATAAAAGATACAACGATAGAAGAGAAAGTCGTCAGGTAAAAAGAGTGCTAGGAAGGAAATAGTAACAGGAGAGAAAAGTAAAAATAAAAGATTCAAGGAGGAAAAGAGGAAGAGGACTCAGAGAGATCCATAGCAGTCGTTCTGCAGGAATTCAGGAAGCTACGAAGGTGAACTGGATCATCGTAGGTCGTCGTTTTGTTGTTGTATGTGACCTTAAAAAGACAGTGATGGAAGAGACCGTATCTAGCCCCAATTGATCGAAGGTCAGGTCTCATGTCCAGAAAGGCTTTTCATCGAGTTGCTGTGGCTTTGGCGTAGTCCTGCGCAAAAAATAAGGAAGAAACAGACCAAGTAAGCCGAGGGGAGGCTCTAGCAGGGTTCTGCCAAGTCTGTGCGCACCCTGGATATTAAGCAAAATACCTTCTGGCAAACGCAATAGCTTTGGTAGGAAAGACCGAAAAAAGGTGATTGGGTCATTCCCCTCGCAACCTTCCACTAGGCCGTAAATGCGCAGATTATTGCGCAGATTTCGATTTTCAAGTTCCTCCACCTGTCGCTGAAGGGACGAGACCTGCGATGATAAATGTGAAGTTTTGGTGGAAGATTCTTGAAGTGAGGAAACACTCTGCTCCACTGAGGTGACTCTTGCCTCCATTTGCGACCAATTGTCTGTCAACACTTGTAATTTAGCATTGGTATCTTTCATGAATGGACGTAGAGCCCTAATCTCCTCTAATAAAAGTTTCACAGAAACAGAGGATAAAGGCTTAGGCGAGAAGGAGGGTCTTTTTTTAATCGTTTTGAGGTAGCTTTTCCTGAAGCTGGAATAGAGGATTCCATTGTAGGGTGAACGTCCTTAATAGGAGACAGCTGGGAAGCCTCAAGTTTATCAAACTCTGAGAATAGCTTAGAGTTCTTAAGGAAAGTGCACTTTGAGGTGGTAGAAATCAAGTGCTGCTTATTTCTGCCCATGCGAAAATGAAGAACAGTAGAGCAGGGAAAAACAGAAGACTAGAAGGTAACGTAAGGCAATATTGAGCAATGTTGAGAAAGGCAGTTCATGGAACAAGGCTAGAAGCGTGAAATCCACAACGCCGTTGAAAAATTCTGGCAAGTTATATAAAATAAAAATAAAAAAAATAGATGAAATTTAAGGAAATGCCATCTTCAGGAGCCATAGAATATAATCCAAAAGCAGTTGGCAGAGTAAGAATGAAAACGAGGAAAAAATGATGAGGAGATCTGAAATGGCCGCCAGACATCTGTGACAGGAATGCTGTTATCACTCTTAATCAGCCAAATCCATCGTGGTGGACATAATGTCAAGGAGAAATTGCCCAAAATAGTCATGAAGAGGGCATAATAAGCGCATATTCTGAAAATAGGCAGTAGAATGAGTCAGGCATACACAAATCGCGGCACCTCGCAAAAAAAAACCAAAATGGCGGTCGCGACCGTTGGAGAGCCGCGACCGGACTTACTCCGCAGGAAACTGGGGAAAAGGCGCCTCAGCGGTATCGGAGGAGAGCTAGAAGCATGCTCACCACCTTCCGATACACAAATCCAGTATTAGAGAAGCTGAGGCTCGCCGAAATACGCGGGTTCCAGCGGCCGCAGCGGAGCGCTCAACCAGAAGCTGCCATGTTCCCCGGGCGCCAAGCCACGCCCCTGCTGGGATTCTCTTGATACAGTTTTTTCCTCAGTATAAAGTTTTAAGCTGGGTATAACTGCGCACCGGGGAAATGCAACCTGCTGTTCAAATGCACGTTTTCTCTGTAGAGCAGTGGCGTCACTAGAGGGGTGCGGGGGGTGCGGACCGCACCGGGTGACACCCTCACATGGGGGTGACACCATCTGGTTGCGCCCCCCCCCCAGAAGGCCTCTGTACATGGCACCCCCTGCACCGCACCCGAAGGCCTCGGAGAGACTCGATCCGCTTTAAAAACAAAAGCGAACAGAGATATTTTCTCACCTATTCGAATTAAAATGTTCTCATTAGTTAAAGTTAGAAAAGTGTAGTAATGAGGGGCCCCCGCCATTTATATGGAAAAAGACAGGGTGCTAAAGAGGGGGGGGCCGGGGAGGGGGGGTATTAACCGCTTGGAAATTAGCTTTTACTTTAGCTGTTTCATATCGTAAAATTCTCACGTCTACAAACTCGCTGGTGCCTTGTACACAGATTTCTTTTTGCATTTTGAAAAGCTTTAAAAGAGAAACCACATGAAAGCGGCAGAGAGTGTAAAAAGGGGGGGGTCCTGCCCCCCCCCCCCCGGGTTTAATGTGCGAGAGAGAGGGAGCTAGAGGGAGTAAGAAGACAGAGAGAGAGAGTTAGAGTGAGAAAGACAGAGAGAGAGGGAGCTAGAGTGAGAAAGACAGAGAGAGAGGGAGCTAGAGGGAGTAAGACCGAGAGAGGGAGACAGAGGTAGCTAGAGGAAGTAAGAGAGAGAGAGAGAGAGGGAGCTAGACAGAGAGAGGGAGCTAGGGGGAGTACGATAGAGAGGGAGCTAGAGGGAGCAAGACAGAGAGAGAGGGAGCAAGACAGAGAGAAAGGGAGCTAGAGGGAATAAGAGAGAGGGAGCTAGAGGGAGCAAGACAGAGAGAGAGGGCGCTAGAGGGAGTAAGACAGAGAGAGAGGAAGCTAGAGGGAGTAAGACAGAGAGAGAGGGAGACAGAGGGAGCTAGAGGGAGTAAGACAGAGAGAGAGGGAGCTAGACAGAGACAGAGGGAGCTAGAGGGAGTAAGACAGAGAGAGAGGGAGCTCGAGGGAGCTAGACAGAGAGAGGGAGCTAGAGGGAGTAAGACAGAGAGAGAGGGAGCTAGAGGGAGCTAGACAGAGAGAGGGAGCTAGAGGGAGTAAGACAGAGAGAGAGGGAGTCAGAGGGAGCTAGAGGGAGCAAGACAGAGAGAGAGGGAGGAAGACAGAGAGAGGAGCTAGAGGGAGTACGACAGAGAGAGAGGGAGCTAGAGGGAGTAAGACAGAGAGAGAGGGAGCTAGAGGGAGTAAGACCGCGAGAGGGAGCTAGAGGGAGCTAGAGCGAGCAAGACAGAGAGAGAGGGAGCTAGAGGGAGTAAGAGAGGGAGCTAGAGGGAGCAAGACAGAGAGAGGGAGCTAGAGGGACCAAGCCGGAGAGAGAGGGAGCTAGAGGGAGCTAGAGGGAGTAAGACAGAGAGAGAGGGAGCTAGGCGGAGCAAGACAGATAGAGAGGGAGCTAGAGGGAGCAAGACAGAGAGGGAGCTAGAGGGAGTAAGAGAGAGGGAGCTAGAGGGAGTAAGACAGAGAGAGAGGGAGCTATAGGGAGTAAGACAGGGAGAGAGGGAGCTAGAGGGAGCAAGACAGAGAGAGGGAGCTAGAGGGATTAAGATAGAGAGAGAGGGAGCAAGACAGAGGGAGAGGGAGCTAGAGGGAGTAAGAGAGAGAGAGGGAGCTAGAGGGAGCTAGACAGAGAGATGGAGCTAGAGGGAGTAAGACAGAGAGAGAGGGAGCTAGAGGGAGTAAGACAGAGAGAGGGAGACAGAGGGAGCTAGAGGGAGCAAGACAGAGAGAGAGGGAGTTAGACAGAGAGAGGGAGTAAGACAGAGAGAGAGTGAGCTAGAGGGCTCTTGACAGAGAGAGGGAGCTAGAGGGAGTAAGAGAGAGAGGGAGCTAGAGGGAGCAAGACAGAGTGAGAGGGAGCTAGAGGGAGTAAGACAGAGAGAGAGGGAGCTAGAAGGAGTAAGAGAGGGAGAGAGGGAGCTAGAGGGAGCAAGACAGAGAGAGGGAGTTAGAGGGAGTAAGACAGAGAGAGAGGGAGCTAGAGGGAGTAAGGCAGAGAGAGAGGGAGCTAATGGGAGTAAGACAGAGAAAGAGGGAGACAGAGGGAGCTAGAGGGAGTAAGACAGAGAGAGGGAGCTAGACAGAGAGAGGGAGCTAGAGGGAGTAAGACAGTACCTAGCACCGTACATTTCCGACAGAGGTGGTCCATGCGGTAAGTCGTGAGGGGGTGACACCATGAGTTACCCGCACCGGGTGACACCAACCCCAGTGACGCCACTGCTATAGAGAAAGACGTTTTCCCGTGGAAAAATCCCTTCCACTATGCCCCGAAGAGTTTGGGGATGCGCCGACTCAATCCACAAGCAAGGGAAGAGCTGTAGTAAATTCTCAGACTGTTTCCAGAGTGTGAAAGGTTCAAGTAGGAATTGTGAATGATTGCAAACTCTGGAGTTTGTGGCCATTCACAAACTCTCAAGACAAACCATGCTTTGATACTCACGCTCCCCTCCCGTTGAGTGGGGTTTACTACTGCATAATTGTATGCCTACACCTGCGCAGTAGTAAAACTATTTGCAACTGATAGGTATCCCTGTTGTGGATAACTGTCAGGCATAAATGGAAACATGTTTGGCGGTAAATGGCTTTGTGGATAAGACCCTTAGTGGTCTTGGTTCAGGATTGGGGGAGTTGTCATTTAAATGTTTCATATTACCTAACATTGCAAGAGTTCTGCCTTGTTTCGGTTGCTCTCAGTATATCTCAGTAGTTACACCCTTGCTGAAAAAGTACTGAATTAAGGGTCTACTGGGAAATGGGAACCAGGCTTGACTATGCTGTAAAGATGAACGAGGCATCTATGTAGAAAAAAATCTTCTTTATGAGAAGTCCACCAGTAGCAAAAGGCAAGCGTCGAGACACAGCAACCCCTAATGGAAAAGGGCTCACAGAATACATACATACACGGAATGATGAACTGTAAACAGCTGGCATGCAGTACAGGCCGGAATGTTTTTAAAATGTTATCTTTAACTCATTGGGTGTTTTAAGGAACGTCATGTAACTATTTGTAACTGCGGTAGGAGCTTCATTGTCTACACAACAGGCACTGATCACATCTCTCAGGAAACAGTTAGGAAATGTTGAATTATTTCAATTTTAAAGCCAACTAAAGATTCTTTTATTTTAGGCTATCTTTTTCCTGCTTGATCTAGATTTTCTTTTCGTGCAAGGATGCCATCTTCTGTTTCTTTACCAGTTTGTCAGTGAATTTGAACTTGAATAACCAACAAACACTGAGAATTCAGCAGCCTTCCAGTTGCTAATTTTTCTGGCTGAAGGTTTAGGCCAAACGTACACTCCTAACGCACCTGAATATAAATAAAGTGTGAGGAATGGTACAAGAAATGTCTATTGTTGAGATGGTTTATTTCTAATTAACTAGAAATAGCTAGCCAGCCTGGGGCTGCTGCATTGTTTTGCTCAGACTAACCAAAGACTTGTCCGAAAAAATATCCTTCAAGTTAAAACTTGCAGGCATATGCATCAAAGATACCGGGAGCAAATGTGCAGATTCTCAAAATCTGCCCCTTTGCTCCCGGTATTTTTGCATTTGGGATGCATCATCCCAAATGCAAAAATCGCAATTTAAGGAATCTCTAAATTGAGATTCCTTAAATTGCGATTTCATTTAAGAAATCCCAAATTGAGATTCCTTAAATGCAATGCATGATAGTCAAACAAATAGTGAATTCGCTAATAGGGGGAGCAAATTACCATGAAGTTGGACTTCATGGTAATTTGCTAAAACTTTGAAAAAAGCACTTTTGTGCATTTTTCAAAGTTTCATGTTGCGCACACACATGGCCTTAGGGCATGTGTGTGTGCAACATATGTGCATAGATCAATTTCAGGGGTGCAACAGGGTGTCATTTTGACACCCTTGCACCCTTGCACCCTTGAAATTGCATGAGCAATTTGCGAGTACCTACTGGTACTCGCAAATTGCTCATGCAATCTCCAATACATTCCTATGGGCCTGTAGGCCCATAGGAATGAATGGGACAGCATTCCTTAATTGCGACTAGCAATTTGCGAGTAGCAATTAAGGAATGTTAAGGAATCGCTATTTTAATAGCGATTCCTACATGCATAGGCTTTTGCTATTCCTAAATAGCGATTCCTTAAAAATCGCTATTTAGGAATAGCAAAAGGCTACGTTGATGCATCTGCCAGTTGGTTTCTAGACGCAAGGCCTTAAGCAATGGACAATCACAAGGACAAGAGAAAAATATTTACAGGCATATGCATCAAAGTAAATACCGGGAGCAAATGGGCAGATTCTCAAAATCTGCCCCTTTGCTCCCGATATTTTTGCATTTGGGATACATCATCCCAAATGCAAAAATCGCAATTTAAGGAATCTCTAAATTGAGATTCCTTAAATTGCGATTTCATTTAAGGAATCCCAAATTGAGATTCCTTAAATGCAATGCATGATAGTCAAAAAAATAGCGAATTCGCTAATAGGGGGAGCAAATTACCATGAAGTTGGACTTCATGGTAATTTGCTAAAACTTTGAAAAAAGCACTTTTGTGCATTTTTCAAAGTTTCATGTTGCGCACACACATGCCCTTAGGGCATGTGTGTGTGCAACATATGTGCATTGATCAATTTCATGGGTGCAACAGGGTGTCATTTTGACACCCTTGCACCCTTGAAATTGCATGAGCAACTTGCGAGTACCTACTGGTACTCGCAAATTGCTCATGCAATCTCCAATACATTTCTATGGGCCTCTAGGCCCATAGGAATGAATGGGACAGCATTCCTTAATTGCGAGTAGCAATTTGCGAGTAGCAATTAAGGAATGTTAAGGAATCGCTATTTTAATAGCGATTCCTACATGCATAGGCTTTTGCTATTCCTAAATAGCGATTCCTTAAAAATCGCTATTTAGGAATAGCAAAAGGCTACGTTGATGCATCTGCCAGTTAGAGATTACTTAGGGCCAGATGTAGGAAGCCTATTACCAGTTGGTAACGGCCGAAATTGCCGAATTTCGGCCGTTACCGACCGGTATTAGGCATTTGAGATGTAAGGGTCTAATTTAGGGATTCGGTAATTTACCGCATCGGTAATTTAAGGAATCAGTAAATTACCGAATTCTTAAATACCGATTTGGTAAATTACTGAATCCTTAATGTAGGAAGCACTCAAGTGAGTGCTTTTCACTTGTAAGGATACGTCATTTACCACCAACTACAAGATGGTGGTAAATAATGAAAACCGTTAAAAAAGCAATTTTGTGCTTTTTTAAGAGTGCCATGTGGCAGACATAGTATGTGTGCCACATGTCCCCCCCTAGAGATCCACTTGCAAGCTGGTGCAGAGAGTGCACCTACCTGCAAGGAGATGTCTGGGGTCTCTCCAGAGGGCTGCTATCAGGGGACGCACTGATGGTGCATTGTCAGCGCGCCTCCTGGCAGCTTCTTTGCCTCTGCGCCTGCGCCCGCATCTATAATATGGCGCTAGCGCAGAGGCAAAAGGATTCCCTTATTTGCACCGGCCCCGCCCCCTTGCAAATGTGGGAACGCCCTTTTGAGGAAGCACTGGTGCTGTATGTGCACCTGCAAAAACAACAATTGATGGACGGAATGTTGCACAATGGCAAAACATTCACCCCCAGTCATAGATCTGGGTTTAACCCATTGTTATTTTGCTCCCCACACCACCCCAGTGCAGACATGGCCATATGCAAATCAGTCTTGACCCTGTGCCTCATTGGAACAGTCCAGCCCGAGCTGCCAAGCCATGTCTTCCCTGGACCGGAATCAAGCATCCTAGGACCGGTTTCTGGCTATCAGCCATAATCAGCCAGGATAGCTTGATTCCAGTGGCATGGAGAGCACAGGACTCACGTCTGAGCATACCTGTCCCACTCGGGGTGACAAATGCAAAAACAACAATTGATGCACTGATTGTTGCACAATGGCAAAACATTCACCCCCAGTCACAGATCTGGGTTTAATCCATCGTTATTTTGCTCACCACACCACCCCAGTTCAGACATGGCCATATGCAAATCAGTCTTGACCCTGTGCCTCAAGGGAACAGTCCAGCCCGAGCTGCCAAACCATGTCTTCCCTGGACCGGAATCAAGCATCCTAGGACCGGATTCTGGCTATCAGCCATCATCAGCAAGGATAGCTTGATTCCAGTGGCATGAAGAGCACGGGACTCACGTCTGAGCATACCCGTCCCACTCGGGGTGACAAATGCAAAAATAACAATTCATGGACGGAATGTTGCACAATGGCAAAACATTCACCCCCAGTCACAGATCTGGGTTTAACCCATTGTTATTTTGCTCACCACACCACCCCAGTTCAGACATGGCCATATGCAAATCAGTCTTGACCCTGTGCCTCATTGGAACAGTCCAGCCCGAGCTGCCAAGCCATGTCTTCCCTGGACCGGAATCAAGCATACTAGGACTGGTTTCTGGCTATCAGCCATCAACAGCCAGGATAGCTTGATTCCAGTGGCATGGAGAGCACGGGACTCATATCTGAGCACACCCGTCCCACTCGGGGTGACAAATGCAAAAACAACAATTGATGGACGGAATGTTGCACAATGGCAAAACATTCACCCCCAGTCACAGATCTGGGTTTAACCCATTGTTATTTTGCTCACCACACCACCCCAGTTCAGACATGGCCATATGCAAATCAGTCTTGACCCTGTGCCTCATTGGAACAGTCCAGCCCGAGCTGCCAAGCCATGTCTTCCCTGGACCGGAATCAAGCATCCTAGGACCGGTTTCTGGCTATCAGCCATAATCAGCCAGGATAGCTTGATTCCAGTGGCATGGAGAGCACGGGACTCACGTCTGAGCATACCCGTCCCACTTGGGGTCACAAATGCAAAAACAACAATTGATGCACGGAATGTTGCACAATGGCAAAACATTCACCCCAGTCACAGATCTGGGTTTAATCATTCGTTATTTTGCTCACCACACCACCCCAGTTCAGACATGGCCATATGCAAATCAGTCTTGGCCCTTTGCCTCATGGGAACAGTCCAGCCCGAACTGTCAAGCCATGTCTTCCCTGGACCGGAATCAAGCATCCTAGGACCGGTTTCTGGCTATCAGCCATAATCAGCCAGGATAGCTTGATTCCAGTGGCATGGAGAGCACGGGACTCACGTCTGAGCATACCCGTCCCACTCGGGGTCACAAATGCAAAAACAACAATTGATGCACGGAATGTTGCACAATGGCAAAACATTCACCCCAGTCACAGATCTGGTTTTAATCATTCGTTATTTTGCTCACCACACCACCCCAGTTCAGACATGGCCATATGCAAATCAGTCTTGACCCTGTGCCTCATGGGAACAGTCCAGCCCGAACTGCCAAGCCATGCCTTCCCTAGACCGGAATCAAGCATCCTAGGAACGGTTTCTGGCTATCAGCCATCATCAGCCAGGATAGCTTGATTCCAGTGGCATGGAGAGCACGGGACTCACGTCTGAGCATACCCGTCCCATTTGGGGTCATGCATGCAAAAACAACAAGTGATGGACGAAATGTTGCACAATGGCAAAACATTCACCTCCAGTCACAGATCTGGGTTTAATCCATCGTTATTTTGCATGTATGTGCACTAGCGCTATCTGTATTACAGAATAGGCAGTACAAGCGTCTGTGGCCCCTTATGTAATACCAAAGTGCCCCAGGGTTCGCAAAGCGGGCCCAAATGCCTGTTTTCCGCTCCCGGGGCACCTTGGTAATATGGCCAATTGTAATATTACGGTGCATTAAATACCTCACCAATTTTTAAATTTCAGAATTTCAAATCTGCAAGAATTTAACAGCGGAAGAGTGTATGGTATTTACTATACCATGCAGATTTTGCTGTGTTAAGCACCAATAGCCATATGTTTTCCCCAAAACTTGGAAAAGGTGCTATTTATACTCTAGGGTGCATGTAAACTAGGCTCTCTTGAAGATGACCACAAATTTGTAATATGTGGCACAAACCCTGTCAATCTGTTTGGCAGGGATTTACTCTCCAAATTAAACTAAGTGCTCTATTTCACACCGGACAGTGTGGAACTTCACACCAACAATTGTTTGGGACTTTACAAGCAAAGACATTAAACAGATTAAAAATATTAAACCAGTGAGAATCACAGTGAAGCCTAATGCTGAGTATCACTGAATGCAAAAATACAACCTCACAGCTGAAGCAGTGGCAGGAATTACACCACACCGAAAAGGGGTCTAGGAAAGTGTCTCAAGAACGCATTTCTACAAAACTGAGAATAAATTGCCCCACAACAGAGAGAGAAGTCAGTATGTTTCTGGGAATGGTGGGTGTGAGAAATTTGGTCAGTGATTGAGGGGGGTGAAACCCTACTCAAGAAACCAATCACAATCCTTTTTAGGTCGAGCCTAGAGCAGCGCATGTGCTGCTTGCTCGACTTTTAGTAAGGGCATTTTGAAAGTGCTACCCAGGCGTGAAGCTTGCTTGCACGCGTGCGTGCACGCGCACAGCCGCCATCTGCCGTTCTTATCTCTTCCTTCGCTGGCCATTACTTTCACTTTCGCGGCCATCGCTTGTTGTTTCCAAGTTACAGAGTTTCCTAAAATGATGACCTCACTGATCAGGTACATTCACACTCACATTGCGTCTTTTTTCAGGTATGCGGAAGCAAGTAATTTCCACTTGTTTAACTTTGGTTTTATTTTTCCCTACTACGCCCATGCTTGTTTCTCAGGCTTTTAAATGTTATGTCTTGTGGTCAAAAGCGCCCTGAGACCTGCAGGTGATTTGGCGCTATATAAACCCGCAATAACAAATAACAAATAACAAATAACAAATCAAAATGATCGTGCTCTCCGGCCTTCCCTCCCAGCTTGCCAAATAACTTGCCTATTAACTCCCCAAAGGAGCTCTGACGGCAGAAGGGGGGAGAGCCCGGCAACCCCATCAACCCCATGCAGGTCTTCTTGTCGCTGTCATTATGGGGGATCAAGACGGGATCAAGACCACCAGGCGCTAAGCATTTATCTGAAGTGCTCGCTGCTGCCGTCTCATGCCGCACTGGGCATGCTCTGCCTTCCTCTCAGGTCTCCACCACAGCAAAGTCGCTGCTAATCCCTGGGCAGGGCCACTCTGTGCCACTCCACCAGACCGCCCGCCGTATTTCGGACAGCTGGAGGCTCTGCAACAGCTTATTGTCTTGGCAGCAGGACTGATGCTAGTTGCTTCTGGCTGCCATTTAGAGGTCGCTGTTGTGTGTCTTTGCTCGTTTTCTTCGGCAATCCACCTTTAATGTCAGTGCTAGTCACTGCCACCGGCACCAGGAGTGTCAGGGTGCTATGTGCTGTAATTATTGGGGTCCCTTATCCAAGAATGTAGTGCTAGATGAGAGTTGCCAGCCGGAGCTCTGCCCAAGGCTACCTAGTCCATTAGCGTCAGGCCACGCCCCTCAAATCACATATATCTCTTAAAGGTACAGCAATAATTTAAACTTCAGAGAACATACTTTGGTGGTGTGTGTTCATCCTTCTAATCCTTTAATTTTGCAGTATATGTGGTTTATACATATTTTATGAGAAGAGTTGAGAAAATGACTGTAAGAACATTGGTTATTTCAATAATACAAACCTACATTTAATGGAAGTTTCAATTCCTGGGTTCAAACCTTGGTAGCTTGGTTGACGCGGTTTCTCAGGCCGGTTTTTCTGGCCTATTTTTACAGTTTTATGTCATGGGAACAGTGTGCCTAATCTCCCCTGACATCGGGCTCTAAGCCCTTTGGGTCATGTACTTGACAAATGTCAGTTACCAACCTGCATACCGTTTGTGGAGCTTGGAGGGGGAACACCACGACTCCAGCTCAGGTACCTGTACAATAGGTATATTTAGTCCTATCCGTCACTAAGGTACGCTATAGAGCATGCTGTTATCTCACTGGGTACACCTCTTACTTGCTACAGATTATTCCATTAGTTGTTTTTTTCGGTATGTCTGAGGCACTCTTTGGTTGAGTGGCACCCAAATAAACTCTTCATTTACTTGTTAACTCTTTTATCTGTTGCACGATGTAACACTGTACACTTAGAGTTATAAGGTTCAGTCAGCTGTTCTCGAAGCATGACGCCATCTCGCTGTTCTATATACGTATTATCTGTGGGAATTTTACCCACCTCTGGAGCTCCAGTGTGCATTTTTATGAATTAGGGTACTCTATTGAATCTAATGTATTTATGAACCCTTTGCATAATTTTCAGTCTCCCCATGCCTTTGCTGCCCCTTCCTTCAACCTTGAAGCGCCCTAAAGAAGGTGTGACCCTTGTATCTAGTTCTTTCACCAAAACGCACGTTGGCATATTTTTTTCCCAACACGACTGGCACAAATTTTCCAACAAGATCGGATGGCAATACATGATGTATAATAAAAAAAATTGTCATGTAAAAAACTGTTTTAAAAAACATGTTACTGGCGATATTAATGCAACAGTGTATAAGGAAATAACGTGAATAACCCCTGTTTTGTTATAGGTTTGACCATTCATGAGATCTGTGAATATTGTATACTTGTGGATTTGACCAGTCATGTTGTTGTTTGTTTATGTGTCTGAAAGACTGAATGAATGAGTGCTATGTTGAAAAAAATGTATACGTGGGCTCATTTTGTGCAACATTTATATTCATTCTCGGTTTGTAGGGGCGTGTTGGAAAGTGCAAAACCCTGACTTTTAATCTGCGCAGGTCACATGTGAGTGGTTTATTCAGACCAGTTTATTGTTACATTCGGGCACTGCCACATTTAGATTCTCTCTATTTATAACTGCAAGCGAAGGACTGAAGTTAAACAACATCTGCAATGAGGACCCACGCATGGAACATGTGGCACTGGATCTTTAACCAGCACTCGCTTTTCATGCTGTTTTTTGAGGAACTAGTTGCAGTTGGAGGCATTGCAATAGTATTTAAAAACATTCTTCAATGCAAGTTTGATCCGCTTAACTCACCTACCTGTGAGGCTGCTCTCTTCAAACTTTCTCTACACCCTAATTTCACCTTCACAGGCTTACTAGTCTATTGGCCACCGGGTCCTTCGCACTCGTGGGCTCTACAATTCCCTAATCTAGCAGCATCGTTACTCGTGAACTCACCTAATTTCTCTATTCTTGGAGATCTAAATTTACATCTTGAGGACACTCAGAACTCGACGAGCAGTGACCTTATAGCTTATCTAGCTGCCATGAATATCTTGCTCTGCAACTCAGGATCCACGCATAGAACCGACCATCTGCTTGACCCGATCTTCTCCAACCTCCCCCATATACACTGTTATCCTGCACTTCCTTTACACTGGTCTGACCATTTTTTATCAAGATTTAGTATCACCTCCCCTGTTGCCCCAGTCACCCCCAGCGCAACTTCTAATATCTACAAAAGAGACTGGAAAAAATTAGACATGAACACCTTCAAGCATGTCTTAGATGCTCTTCCTCCTCCTGATTTCACCAATACGGAAGATGTAGAAAACCCATCTAGAAAGATTGACATCTGGCTTACAGATGCCATTAACACCTGTCTCCCCCTGTCTCAAAAAAAATTTAAAAGACCACAAAACTCCAGCTCCTTGGTACAATGAATCGCTAAAAATTGCAAAGTCCAAGTGTAAGCGGCTGGAACGGAGTTGGAGGAAAAATTACTCCCTTGAGTCTGGAGACACTTATAAAAAAGAATTAAAACTATATCAAAAGGCATGCTCCACTGCTAGGGCCAGCCATGTCGGCAAAACCATTGTTGAGGCCACGAGCAAATCCAAAACGCTTTTAGCACTGGTTAAAGAGCTTGCGGGCTCCGAAACTATAGCAAAACCGCCCCCCCTGAGCAGCCACCAATGTGAAGAACTAGCTCAATTCTTCACACAAAAAATAGAAATCGTCTATCAGGACATAGCCAAACATCATTGTAACAGACCCCAGCTTTTACAGTCTCCCACGTTGAATATCACGAATGGCTTCACATCACCTCACCTGTCTTATACTCAGGAATCCCTGAATGCATGGCCATGTCTCAATCAGGAGGCCCTGACCGAGATTTTAGGTAGATTAAAATCGGGCTCACCTAATGATCCACTTCCCATTCCAATTCTTAAACAACTTGACATTTCCCAACTCTCCATAATCGGTAAACCCCTTAATCTCTCCTTGTGAGATTCCATTGTCCCGGCCAGTTGGAAACATGCAATGGTGACACCTCTTCTGAAAAAACCCACGGCCGACCCTAATGTCCTTTCCAACTTCCGCCCCATCTCTCTTTTGCCAGCCTTCTCCAAGATTATCCTGCCCAGTACATTGAGGCCAACCAAATACTTCATTCCTGACAATCTGGCTTCCGTCCTGGTTTCTCCACCGAAACAACTCTATTGGGAGTTACGGAGAACTTACACCAGCTCTTGGACAGAGGAGACACAGTTGCACTGATTTTACTCGACCTCAGCGCCGCATTTGATACCATCTCTCACACCATACTCATAGAGACACTTACCTCTATGGGTATTGGCGGCTCGGCTCTGCTCTGAGCTGGCTGGCCTCCTTCCTCACTCACCGCACATTTCAAATCTTTTCCAACACGGCAACCTCCAAAACTCATGCATCCCCCTATGGAGTACCCCAGGGCTCTGTACTCAGCCCCCCTTTTTTTAACCTATATGTCAAACCATTGGCCCATATAGCAGAACAAGAAGGTCTTACTCTTTTCACCTACGCCAATGACTCCCAGATCGCATTCTCCCTCTCAAACCCTGACCAGGGCCCCACATCCCTTCTGCAGTCAGGCCTGAGGAAAATTGCCGACTGGATGAATCACAATCTACTGAAATTAAACGGAGGAAAAAACGAAGTTTTAATTCTGGGTCAAAAACACGACCTCTGGAGCTCTAAACACTGGCCTTCTGAGATGGGTACCCTCCCTCTCCCATCTGACCATGTCCGCAACCTAGGTTTTACCATTGACAATGCTCTGACTATGCAACATCAGGTAAACAAGGTTTCGGCCATCTGCTTTACTATACTGTGATGGCTCAAGAAAATTATCTGGATGTTGCCTAGCGATACCCAAAAATCTGTGGTCCATGCCCTCATCATTTCCCCGCTGTACTACGGTAATGTCCTTTACCTTGGGGCTAACAAGGCTGTGACAAGACGTCTACAGCTAGTTCAAAACGCCGCCGCAAGACTGCTGTGTAAAATCCCCAGATCGAGCCACATATCAGGACACCTCCGTGACTTACATTGGCTCAGGGTAGAGAGTGAGATTAAATTCAAAACCCTGAGCTACATGTTCAAGATCAAATCGGGCACAGCTCCCCTTTACTTGCAATCCCTTGTCCATACCTATACTCCCTCACGCCACCTTCGATCCTCATCCCTGGGCTCCTTTATCGTGCCCAGAATCAGACTCACTAGAATGGGAGGCAGGTCTTTTGCCCACTTAGGCCCCACACTTTGGAATTCTCTGCCCTTGGTCATCCGTATGGAAACCAACTACGTCCGCTTTCGCAGAGCCATTAAGACCTGGCTTTTCAATCAATAATCTTCAGTAACTGCTGAAACTGTGGCTTCCTAGCACATTGCCTGTCCAGCCCTGGGAAACCCTTTTTGGGTAGTTGTCGCGCTCAATAAGCTTAATTAATAAATAATAAATAATACGTTTTAAAAGTGAAACTACAAATCCCAGAACACACTATGAGAATAGCTTAAAAAGGTAGGACGTATTGCCTGATGTGCCACTAGTGTTCCAACAAATGCACAATTAATGCCTTTTAACCCTCTCTCTTCCTCTCTCTCTACCTCTCTCTCTCTACCTCGCTCTCTCCCTCTTCCTCTCTCTCTATCTCACTCAACCTCTCTCTCTACCTCTCTACCTCTCTTTCTACCTCTCTACCTCTCACTACCCCTCTCTCTACCTCTCTCTCTATCTCTCTATCTACCTCTCTCTCTACCTCTCTCTACCTCTCTCTCTCTACACCTCTCTCTACCCCTCTCTTTACCCCTCTCTCTACACACCTCTCTCTCTCTACCTCTAAATGGCAGCCGGAGCCTGATAGCACTGCTTGTCCTTAAAAAAAAAAGCATTGGCATGGCCAATATATCTCGCCTTTGGTGCCTTATAAGTGTTTAACCATGCAACAGTTAATGTTGTTGCACCAAGGATATTGTGTTGCATAACTAAAATACTTATAAGGTCCCAAAAGTGACACCTATTGGCTATGCCAATGCTTGTTTTTTTACAGTTTTATATAGCGCAAACTAGACCAGAGACATTGGGTATCAGAGTGCTTTACATGAGCACCAGTTTCGTTACACATTCGTTTTTGTTAGGCATGCGGAGATTAAGTGATTTGCCCAGAATCACAGGATGTTGAGCGTCGTTGCCAAGACTCGAACTCGGTTCCCCAGGTCCGAGGTCGACCGCTCTAGCCCTAAGGCTACATCCTCTCCCCAAAGGTGAGCCACAAAAGTCATGTCGCTTGGCACAAGGCAGTCAGGCTTAACTTACAGGCAATGTGTAATGTATCTATGCAGCTCACCAACAGCAATAAAGTGAAAACACAACTGAATATGCTTGTAGCTGTGTGCCAAGGCTTTTCTGGGCTTTCTGTTTCTCTGCTCCGGATTTGATAGAAGCTTCAGTTAGGTCAGGAGGAGTTCTCTCTGATGCCAGCCAAGGGTCCAGGACCTGGTAAGTTACATCTTGGGGATCAGGAACTCACTTTAGCAAAAGCTAGCGGAGTTCAGGCAAGTCCATTTTCAGGTCCAGTGCAGCAGGTCAGCTGGGAACTTGCAGGGAGGCCACTAGAGCTTATTTTATCCCTGTATCTCAGACCAGGATGTCAGTCAGTTGACACTTGGAATACTCAAAACTAGATACATAATTGGGTGTTGTTATTCATTAGATGCTATAAATAGCACCTACTATTCCAACAAACTCGGAATCAGGGTGCTGGGTGGAGACAGCAGCTGCCAATCATGCAACTTAAGGAGAGTAGATATTACAGACAGGTAAATGAATGGCTGCTTTTTAGTGATGACACCTCTCTTATTAGCACTGGTGTCTTTCTTATTTGCTGCTTTCAGATTTACAACATGGGGTCTGGTTTAATGGATTTTGTGAAGGTAAACTGAAATTTGCTATGTAAAATAATTAAGAAAACAAAGCCACATTTCTGGTTATGAATTAGGCTCTTCATTTTTCAAGCCTAACCAGCCTAGAAGAAAATCAAGAATATGGTAGCTGCGTCACATAAACAGAGGCAAACCTGTGCGCTATCTTAAGAAGGCTCTGAACAGGTTTTTACCCAAAGTAACAGCCCCTAGTCAAGCAAGGGAGACTCAAGCAGCATGCTGACACATTGACGAACGTCCTCATGATGTGTGCCCTTTTAATCTCAAAAGAGCTGTTAATGGGAGTTTACAGCCCTACTAGGCCCTACACTCTGGAGGCGCAAAGTATCTCCAAAGGAGATTGTCCTTTTATCATCCGGCCCGGGCGCTCAGATCAGAATCACAGTTTTTGGCTGTTGTGCCGCGCGTTCAAAAAGCCCGCATTGGGGGTCGCTCTTTTGGTTTGCGCGCCCCCCAGTTGTGGAACGCCTTGCCGCTGACACTTCGTGGTGCTGATCCAGCGGGCTATAGAAAATATATCATAAACTACGCTACCCAACTTCATAACCTATAAACAAAATTCTATACTAAACATGGACCCATTTATGAACCTGATATATTTTGGGCCTACTGAATCAGGTGGTCAGAATAAATCTATATACACATTATCTACACAATATATACATTTTTATACATTTGCAGAAAGAATATTGTCATTAGAATAAAACCCAACCATTTAAACGACCACCATAGGCGACGTGATCTAGCTAATGGTAACCTATACTTCTAAATAACCAAGACCAGCTTGTTTGTTAAAAGTAAGATTTTATTTTCTAAATTATGGTATATATGTTGTAAGTTTTATAAATGAAATTTATTTGCAATAAAGCAAGCATGATAGTAAGAAATAAGAAAAATACAAATTAAGCAATTGAATCAATTTAAAGAAATTATATAAAGTTTAGCATTTCTAAAACCTATTTCCCTAACTGAGCTAAATAGACAGAAATTAAAGTAAAGTTCTTTGAGGATTCTTACGTGCTCCACGCAAAGTCCAGCAGCACATCACCCTCATCGGAAAGTCAGAAAGCAGCAGCCAGCCCAACCCTAAGGGCATGACTTTTTATACCTTTCTACGCTAACTAAACTAGCAAAGGAAAGTTTTCAGAAATACTCGACGTCCCATTGGCTGAAAGTGACAAGTGACATGTCACCCGATTCTTAAAAAGTTCCACAAAATCATGTCTTACAAAGACCATTGTCTCTTCCACGTGAAGCCAGAGGCTTCCTGCTATTGCAACTTTGTAACAGGTCATCCTCGCAGCTTCCATAGCTTTTCAGAGCAACTTCCGCGGATGCCAAGTTAAGGACTGACAAAAAGTTCACTTTCGACCTTGGCCATGTCCGACAGAATGATGTCAGCTCATCAGTTTTTGCTTTGTGAATGTAGCTTCAATAAACGTTTTAATTCAGAATGGGCGTCTCGTGACTTTCTGCAGAAATATGGATTAGCTCTTTTTGTGCGGCTCAAATAGTTAGGCCTCAAAAGCAGGCAACTTATGATTTCTAGTATAAAACAAACACAAGAAAGTATTAATGTAAGAAATAAAGTATATTCTGTATCCACCCCATGGTTTATTAAATAATTAACCCACCCGATTAATCAAAATGTTACCTAGCCATTGCAAACAAATAAAGCAGCGTTTATATTTACCAGTCTCCGTTTTTCTATGAGACCCATATGCACCTAGAATAGTAGAAATGACATCACACAGACAAGAAAAAGCAAAACAAGCACATGCTTATTTTAAGTATGCAGCAGTTAGTAATGACAAAAACGAAAACAATAAATTATTTTATTATTTTGCACGAACAAAAAGATGCAACAAATATGCACGTTTATGAGCACACATGTTAGTCCCCCCCACGTGTAAAGTTTAATCTAGGTTGTATTAGCACGACATATCACAAATCATTAATAATTTTATTCATGTTATGGAAATGTGACTTTGCGAGTTTAAACAAAATTTTGTTTTCTATCTCGCTCCATCAACTCCCTCATCTGGTGATTAACAAATCACCACACCAGCACTCAAAATTTTGGTAAATTTAATTTATAAGAAATCGATTCAAATTCATTGTATTAGTAAACCTAAAAGTCTGTTTCAGCATAATCCTTGCAATTAACATGACGCTCTCTATGTAACTCCTGCAACTCAATCTCCCTTTCCTCTTCTTTTCTGAGTTTATAAATTCTCTTCTTTTCTCTCAAATGCTTCTTTCTTTTATGCAACAAACATCCTACTTTAGTCAAAATAAAAATGAATATAATTATAATCAAAGGTGCCAGAATCTTGCCAAGAATTGAACTTCCGATATTATGAAACCAGTTTTTAATTGCTTGAAACCTATTTGAAAGTTTCCCAGTAAAATCTTCTTCTTCTAAAGGAATTATTTCAGAATGCATTTGTGTAATATTCTTAATATACATTTCAATATTCTTACTTTCATCAGGAATATATGTACAGCAATGTTGGACATGTAAAATGCCACAGACTCCTCCCTCTTTTGCAAGGAGTATGTCTAAAGCAAGACGATCTTGAATTACCATGGATCTAATTGCAATAACTTCAACATTCACTAATTGAAACCCATCAGCAGTGTCAGTTGATAATCTATCAACTATAGTGGACAATTTTCTGATTCTCCCTGCATTTAGGGTTATACCAACAAAAGGTATTACAGCTTGGAAAATATCTCCCAGAACTTCAGTAAAAGTTTCTCTTTTAGCTCTATTTACATAATTATGAATTTTAAATAATCCTTCTGAATCTCTGTCAACATGAAACACTTTAGGAAAAACAATTCCCACATAACAAGTTCCATACCAATGGTCTGGAAGGTTGTAGTAGGCTTTGTCACCACAAACAAAATAAATTCCAGGAAAGATAGGATCTTTTCCACCTTTAAATCCCCAACCTCCCATAATCTGATAAGTATCTTCACAGTTGCTTGCACCTACAAAATAATTATCAAAAAGTGTGTTATCTCTTCTAATGCAAAGCTTTCCACTAACAGGTTTGTCTATGTGAATTGCAATATTTTCAAGCATTTTGCCATTTAGTTTCTCATCCTCTTTTTGCCAGAATGATGACTTAGTCTGCTTGACTAATTCATTTCTCTTATAAATTGCTCTTCTCTCCTCAACCATATTCAGAAATTTCTTCCCTTCAGCACTTAATTTACATGTTAGATTATTCTTGTAAGCATACTCATAAGTGAGTTCGTTAGTAACAAGGAAATATTCTCTCATTTGTTTAGCTTTCTTATGCTTATTTAAAGCATTATCAATCTTGACATTAGCAAAAATCTCATCATAATTTGAATAGTAATATTCTAAACGACCAGTTTGATAAAATAAACTAGTTAATACACTACATGTAACAGCATAAGTGAGAGGAAGCATATTATATGTTACTCCCTCAGAAACAGAAGCGGGTAACTTAACGCATACATAACAATCCTTTGCATCCATTACCTTTACATATTCACTCAAAAGCTTTGTGAAAGTATTGCTTGAAAAATCACCTATTGATTTATCTTGATGAATGTTAGGCTGATGATCAATTACTTTTGCAGATGCACTATGTTTAGTTTGGCTAACCAGAGCTTTGCTTGTTAAGTTAACTTTGTGTAATTCTCTATTCATTTCTAAAGGTATAATCACTGCTAGTACCAACCAGAGCAGAACTAAAATGAGCAGACACACCAGAGTCATCTTACAGCATCTTTTAAAAACAGAGCATTTTGAAGTGCTCTCCTTAATGTAAGGCATTTTTAGGTTAGTTTTAGCCTCAAAAAAAAATAAAATTAAAAATAAATTTTAAAATTTATATACACCCCCCTTTTAAAATATTTTTTCTTTTATTACCCTAAACAAGATTTCTTCGACCTTATGTCATACATAAGTTTTCTTCTATTAGACAGTTTTTCTTCGACCTTGTGTCAACTAACAGGATTTCTTCAGCCTTATGCCAATTTAATAATTTTGTACTTCAATCATTGTCACTAATTTCTTGGATTTCGTTTTCTTCTTCACTACTATCATATATGTCAATAACAGGTGGAATTACTAAGTAAGTCCACTCAGGAGACTTGTATTTCTGGTTTGGTCTAATTATTCTCTTCCCTTTTCTTGATATCACTTCTATTTTCCTTCCAACTCCAACCTCTTTTCCAGGACTCTTTTGACTACTGATTTCTTCAACTTGTTCTATTGGCTTTTTAATCAATCTGACTCTCAATCTTCCACCAGGCCAGTAGTCTGCTTTTCTCACGTACTTTTTCTTCGGTTCAGAATTATTCGATTCAGATTTCCAAGTCCTTTTCTTTCTGCTTTCACTTCCACCTTCCACGTCACTTTCCTCAGTTTCGTAGTCTGAAATTTCAATTGACTCAGGAACTTCTCTATACGGCAATTTCACTCCTTCAGGAACTTCACTTTGTCTTCCATCACTGGTACTCGGTAATTCGTTCTCCTCCTCTTCTTCAATTACCTCTAGCTTCCCAGATTTCGGAATTTTGTTCCTTACTTCAGAGCTTGTTCTCTGCCTTTCGATACTCTCCTGGTCTGAAACTTCTTTTGGTTCAGCTTCTCTGTCTTCAACATAGACAACCGAATCCTCAGTTATCTTTCCTTTTAGCAGATTCTCTTCACCTTCAGAATCTATTTCAATTATTTCTAAGTCTTTTCTTGTCAGATTTCCATTCACTGGCACAGTTTCCAGATGTCGACTTTCTTGTCGATCTTCAGAATCTGGAATTACTTCACCTTCTGTTCTGTCTTCTGCTTCAGAATCAGAGTCATCTGTGGTATCACTTTCAACATCAGAATTCTCAGGAGTTGGTATTGGAATAGTATGACTTGGATGAATCCAGCGCTTCAATCCTCTGCACTTTACAGCATTAGTAGTGATCAAGATTACCTGCCTAGGTTTCTGCCATCTAGGAGATAGACAATTCCTCCTCCGATGTACTTTCGTTCTGACCCAGTCTCCAGGTCTCAGATCATGTGTCAAAACTTTGTCATTTGATTGTGCTTCAGTTCCCACCTGATTAGACACAGAAGTTACCATATCAGATAACCTTTTACAGTAATCCAAAATTGCACTGTCATTTATGCTCAACAGTTTACCTACAGGTACAAAAGCTTGCCTCATAACTCTTCCCATCAAAATTTCATGAGGACTCAAACCTGTCTTTTTATCTGGTGTACTTCTTATTGACATCAAAACAAGTGGAAGAGCATCAGTCCACTTAACTCCTGTCTCTAGACACATTTTTCCAATTCTGTTTTTGATAGTTCCATTTATTTGTTCAACCACACCTGATGCCTCTGGTCTGTATGCACAGTGTATCTTCTGCTCAATGCTCATAGCTTCGCAAATTAACTTCAACAGTTTATTATCAAAATGGCTTCCTCCATCACTCTCAATAGTGACTGGAAAACCGTACCTTGGGATGATTTCTCTGAGCATTAGTTTTGCTACTGTAATTGAATCACAATGTCGTGTAGGAAAAGCCTCTACCCACCTTGAGAATAAGCATACAATTACAAGTACATATTTTAAACAGTTGTGTAAGGGCATTTCAATGAAATCTATTTGTAACCTGGTAAAGGGACCACCCTCTCGACCAATTATTCCTGTCCCCACCACTGATTTTCTGTTTGGATTCATTTGTTGGCATGACAAACACCTTTGACAAAAAGATTCTGCAATGGTTCTAAATTTGGTATTGAACCATGTTTCTTTAAACAGTCTGACCATAGAATCTCTTCCTAAATGTGCAGGACCATGATATAATCTGGCCATGTCAGAAATCATGCAATTTGGTAAAACTACTCTGCCATCTTTGTAAACCCACACTCCATCTTCATCACGTTGTCTACAATCTGATCTTAACCACTGGTCTTTTTCTTCATCGTCTGCTTCGTTTTGTAAATCTCTAATCTCATTCCATGTTTCTACAATAGTTGTTAGCATTAATGAATTTGAATCAGTTTCTGTACTTCTATTCCGATTGTAAGAATAATTTTTTCTTGCGCAGTATTTTGCTGTTTCATCTGCGAAGGCATTTCCTTTGGAAATATAATCAGTCCCTCTAGTGTGTGCTGCACACTTGACTATGGCAATTTCTTTTGGCAATTGTATTGCTTCAATTAATCTTCTAATGAAAACTGCATTTTTAATTGGTGATCCTGTTGATGTCATGTATCCTCTCTGTGACCAGAGTTGTCCATAATCATGCACAACTCCGTATCCATACTGGCTATCAGTAATGATGGTAACTCTTATATCCTTTGATATTTCACATGCACGAATTAAAGCAATCAATTCAGCTACTTGAGCTGAACGAACTCCTTCAAGACATGATGCTTCTTTAATGTTTTCGACTGTACAAACTGAGTATGAAGCTTTCAAGACACCACCTTCGGATCTTAAGCATGAGCCATCTACAAAGTAGACAAAATCCGATTCAGGCAAAGGTCTGTCTTTGATGTCTTTTCTTGGTTTTGTGCAGAATTCCATGACATCTAAACATTCATGTTCTGTCTCAATGTCATTAACAATTTCAGAATCAGGCAGTAATGTAGAAGGATTCAGATTCAAACATCTTGAAATCGAAACATTATCTGCTCCTAGTATGATTTTCTCATACTTTGTCAATCTGCTACTTGTTAAATGTTGAGTCTTACCTCTTGTCAGTAATATTTCAACTGAATGAGGCACAAAAACTTTGACAGGAAATCCCATAATGATTCCTTCACTTTGTTCAAGACTGATACTTGTAGCTGCAACTGCTTTTAAACAACCTGGTAATGCTTTTGCAATTGGATCAAGAACTGCAGAGAAATATGCAATAGGTTTCTTTAGGTTTCCATGTCTCTGAATTAACACAGATAATGCACATCCTTCTCTCTCACTGCAATACAGTTCAAAATCTTTCTCATAATTTGGCATACCCAAAGCAGGAGCTTGGCATAAGCTCTTTTTCAGGTTTTCAAAAGATTCCATCTCAACATCATTGAGATTAATTGGATCTTTTACATCTGATTTGGTCAGTCTTTGTAGTGGTTTCGCAATTACTGAAAATCCACTTATCCATTGTCGACAGTAACCTACCATTCCCAGGAACATTCTGACCTGTCTTTGTGTTCTTGGCGGTAACATTGCTTGAATCATTTTTATTCTCTCTATTGTTACTTGTCTTTTTCCCTTTGCAATTCTGTGACCAAGATATTTCACTTCCTGTTTGCAAAACTGTAGTTTTGCTGGGGACACTTTATGTCCTTCTTCTGCAAGGCGATTTAACAGAATTATTGTGTCTGTTACACAATTTTCTCTTGTCTTAGCAGCTATTAACAAATCATCAATATACTGCACCAACGTAGACCTACCTGGTAAGTCTAAATCTTCTAATGATCTTTTTAACAATTCGTTAAAGATTGAAGGACTTTCTGTATAGCCCTGAGGGATTCTTGTCCATCCAAGGGTCTTACCTTGGAATCTGAAAGCAAAGATTTCATAACTGTCTGGGTGTAGAGGAACAGTAAAGAATGCATTGCAAAGGTCAATGACTGTGTACCATTCAGCATCATATGGAATCTGAAATAGAATTACTGCTGGATTTGGAACCACAGGACAACATGGAATAACAATTTGATTAACCTTTCTCAAATCTTGTACGATCCTAAATGTTCCGTTAGCCTTTTTAACTCCCATAATTGGTGAATTACAAGAGCTACTCTTCATTTCTTCCAATACACCTTGCTTGATTAATTTTTCAATTACAGGTGTAATACCTTCAATTGTCTCTGTTTTCATTTTATATTGTGGAGTGTTTGGAAATTCTATTCCCTGCTTCAATGCAATTTTAACAGGATCTACGTTTTTCATCAGACCCATCTCATTCCCAGTAAAATCCCATATTTCAGATTTCACTGTTTCTTTTAGCTCTTCAGGTAAATCTTTTTCTTCAAATGCAGGAAACAATTTTGTTTCTTCTGCTTCCATCATCATCATTGTCATTCTGTACAAACCATCTTCCTCCATTGTTTGTAATTCAACTCCTTCAGGAGAACAATATATTCTGCAATTCATTTTACATAGGATGTCTCTACCTAATAGATTTACTGGACTACTATTACAAACCACAAATCTGTGTTTGTCTCTGTAATTTCCAATTTCAACTGGTACTGGATCAGTTAGGTCTGTTTTAATTTGCTGATTACTTACTCCGACAACTTGGATGGTATCCCCAGAGAGAGGTAGGTTTTCAATTTCTACTGATCTAACAGTAGAACGGGTAGCACCAGTGTCCACTAGAAAAGTGATGTCTACATCATTAACTTTCCCGTTTACATAAGGACCAGACTGGTCAACCTCAAGAGTGGCTCCAACAACACACTCTTCCTCCTCTCTCGGGCACCGTCAGCAATAATCATCAGAATCACTGTCTTGGCTTTCTGTCAATAAAAACTGTTGTGAAGCATTTTGCATTTGAACCCTTTGCTGCTTTTGCTGTTTTTGTGGTTTTATTACCTGTTCACATCCCTGAAATCCCACGTTTGGATTATATTTTTGAACTCCCCCACAATTCGGAAAAGGTGGTTGTGGCAACTGGTCTTGACGATTATTCACCTGTTGTTGTTGCTGTTGTTGTAATTGTCGCTGAATATTAAATTCATTTAATCCCTGTTGCATCTGTAGCTGTTGCTGCACGTTAACACCATTCTGCATCTGTGGATTCAATAAGGGATTCTTTAAGTTTCTAGGAGGATGAGGACACTCGTCCCTCCAATGTCCAATTTCGCCACAATTAAAACAAGGTAATCTTTGTTTCAGTTCTTCTATCTTTGGGCTAAATTTCTTTTGGAAATTATTACCTTTAAACTTTCCTTGTATCTGGTTCGTATTTCCAGTTTGAACAAAATTAGTGTTCTTATTTCCCATGCTGGCAATCTGTTGCTCAGCCACTTTTACCTGTGCCCACATGGCTTTCTCTTTTAGCTTCTTCTGTTTTACTTCTAATTCATCGCTACAATATTTTGCCTTTCTCAGAATATCATCAATAGATAGTGCTTGCCATCCGACAATACTAGTTCTGATCATTTCTCCAATTTCAGGTTTTAGTCCATAAACAAATCTATAGATAAAATGACTCATGTCTTTCTCATCTAATTTTTCATAACCACTGTATTGTTTAAAGATTAACAGTAGTCTTTCATAAAAAGAATGAACTGATTCTTTTGTTTCCTGCTCTGTTCTTTCTATTTTAACCCAATCAACTTCTTTGGGTGGAATTCTGTTTTTCATCCAAACAATTACTTTCTCGTAAAAATCCATTACAAGTGGATTTGGAGCACCTGTTTCTTTGATTCGCTCAGGTTCTGTTTTTGGCCAACTAATAGATATTTTACATTCTGTCCAAAGATCAGATGGAACAACAATGTCAAAAAATCCATCCAAATCAATCCACAGAACTTTTGACACTTTGATAAATCTATCGACTTGCCTGTACCACTCAACAGGTTTCTCTCTTAATTTAGGAAAATCATTTGTGAATAACAGAATGTCTTGTCTCGACCATGGGACATGAACATATCCTCCACCTGCAACTTCTCTCATTGGAAATTGTTTTGACATTCTTTCTAATCTTTCATCTTCCTTCCTTTTAGTCCATTTCACTCTCCATTTGTTCAGTTCTCCTAGCTTTTTGATATAGACAATTAAATCTTTAATGTGAACTATTCTTCCCATTGAGTTCAAACTCTCAATGTCGCTTTCTGAGAAATCTAATCTATAATGTTTTGCAAAATTCTTTTGTTTACTCACATCGATTTCAAGTTCTGCAGCTAGATCCTCTAATTGATCATATTTATTTTTCGTTTTCCATTGAATACTTTTGCAAATGAATAATAGTTCATCATCCCGATAGTAATTTAAACTATCTGGGCCAATTGTTCCAATTATTAATTCTTCTATATTCGCTTTTAATTTGGCCACATCAAGCTTTGGTGTAGTTACCCTGACTTCAGGACTTCCTACATCTGACATAGCACCCATTGGTGTTTTTGGAGATAAATCCTCATTAAAGGTTAAATCAGGCATTCTCGATCTAGAAGTGTTTAATTCTGTCAATTCTGAATAAGATTTTTCAGCAGGCTTTTGAATTTCTGTATTTAAAGGAATAGTTAATCCAGTTTTGTTTGTATTTCTTTGATCAAATACAGGCTGAACAGGACCTATTGTTACTGGAACTGTAACAGCTTCCATGCCTTTTGTCATTCTTTTGATTAATTCTTCTTTAGACCTTAAGTATTCATTATAATCATCATCCTCAACATTTCTTGTCTCTCTTGTATAATCTTTTGGAGGTTCCCTTGCTCTTGGAGTCATTGAAAAATGTCTACCCTCATTTCGAGCATTCTCAAATTCTGATCTTCTAGGAGTTTCAGTGATTTCACAATTATTTGGATAAAGTTTAGGAGCTTCATTAATTGGAGGTGCACTCGGTGAAGATTCAGTAGAAACCACCGGAGTAGACCATGATCTAGGAGGTCTCAAAGGCTGATTAGGCTGTTTCTTTCTAGCAGTTGTATATATTTCTTCCATGACTGCATCCTCAGATTCACTTTCCATAGATTTTCCTGTAGGAGAACCCATTACCATTTCATGAATTAAGTACAATCCTTCACTCATGTTTCCCTGTCTCCACATTCGTAATCTATCTTCATGAGTTTCTCTTTTCCATGATGGATTTTTAGAAGGTCTTTTAATTCCACTAGCTTCTCTTTGTAACTGATACATCTCATCTTCCCACTCAACTAAAGCTTCAAATTGAGTTGGTCTCGGTTTTGGAACAAGAGCATTCATTTTCTCTCGTAAGTTTCTTAAAACTCTTACATTAAATGAACCATCATCAGGCCAAGCCAAAACACCATCGTTTTTAGTATAACGTTTCCAACTGTCGAACCATAAGACAGTATGATATCCGTATTCACCTTCCATGTATGCTGCAGGTGTTTTATACTTATGAAGTAGTTTACCACCTCGCGTTTCGATTTTCTTGTCAGGTGAAAATAAATTCTTAAATTTCTGAAATAATGTTGTCTTTTTCTCAACATGTTTAAAATGATAACTCATTTTCAAAAGTAAAATTTAATTCACAAAATCGTTCGTAAAATATTTCCGGGATGTTCCGCAAAACAACCAATCCGTGCGCGAAATACACTAACAAGCCAATGGCAGTTGAGCTGCGTCACTTTTCAGCTCGACCAATAATTTTGGAGATTTTCCTAAGGACCAATCAGCTCACAGGCCGTCAGAGACTCAGGAGCCAATCAGAATACAGCTTGTGACGTAGGTCACCCAATCCCAGCGCGGCTCTGTGACGTACACAGCAGCTGCGGTTTCTCGTTTCTCACTCCTGGCGCTTACCCCTCCTTCACAAAATCTTTTCACAGCGCCATTTTAAGAACACTTTTCGGTGTAAATTAATTCTTAACAATCACTTATAAAGACAACATCTGTTCGTTTCACTAATTAGGATAGTTTACATACATTCAAGTATCCACACTTCGGAATAGACGGCGCTATTCACACTAAGGATAATATTCAATTGTTAGTAGAGTAACCTTACCCCACCCTTCTAGCAAGTATAATTATGAACTCGCTTTGCTCTGAACCCACCGCGAAGTGAAAGTTCTAAGAGTTCCACTTGAACATAAAATACAACTCAAACTCGCACTTTTACACGGAAAATTCCCTAAATTCAAACACACACAAAATCCGTACAGGACTCTCACCTGTTTATAGAAATCATGCACCGTTAGCAAAATAACGACGTTATCCGTACAGGGCTCTCACCTGTTTATAGATATGAAACATGTACCCGTACAGGACTCTAACCTGTTTATAGATAATCATGCACCGACGTTAAATTTTACCCTTCACTCAAGCTCGGATATAACTAATACTCTCATCACAGTGAGTTTTATGGAAGGCGCTTTGTCCCTATTCTCATGCTGCTTTGATTTCTTAGAAAATCCTCACTATACAAGAATCAGACCTAGCCCTAAAACTGTGCTGCTCGGCGACAACACTATGGTACACGGCGATACCTCTTGTGATACTCGGCGATATCACTACAAACGAACAGATGGCTTGCGTGACTAATTTCTCGCCACACAATCTATACCGGTATAGCTTACAGATAGGCACGAAAAACGAACTTAACAAGTGTTAAAACATCAATCCTATTTGCATACCATGACGCAATCCTTAGCAACCAACATGTTACCTTGGTTACCCCTTAGCAACCATCAATTTCTGCTACCAGATAATTGATCCAGCGGGCTATAGAAAATATATCATAAACTACGCTACCCAACTTCATAACCTATAAACAAAATTCTATACTAAACATGGACCCATTTATGAACCTGATATATTTTGGGCCTACTGAATCAGGTGGTCAGAATAAATCTATATACACATTATCTACACAATATATACATTTTTATACATTTGCAGAAAGAATATTGTCATTAGAATAAAACCCAACCATTTAAACGACCACCATAGGCGACGTGATCTAGCTAATGGTAACCTATACTTCTAAATAACCAAGACCAGCTTGTTTGTTAAAAGTAAGATTTTATTTTCTAAATTATGGTATATATGTTGTAAGTTTTATAAATGAAATTTATTTGCAATAAAGCAAGCATGATAGTAAGAAATAAGAAAAATACAAATTAAGCAATTGAATCAATTTAAAGAAATTATATAAAGTTTAGCATTTCTAAAACCTATTTCCCTAACTGAGCTAAATAGACAGAAATTAAAGTAAAGTTCTTTGAGGATTCTTACGTGCTCCACGCAAAGTCCAGCAGCACATCACCCTCATCGGAAAGTCAGAAAGCAGCAGCCAGCCCAACCCTAAGGGCATGACTTTTTATACCTTTCTACGCTAACTAAACTAGCAAAGGAAAGTTTTCAGAAATACTCGACGTCCCATTGGCTGAAAGTGACAAGTGACATGTCACCCGATTCTTAAAAAGTTCCACAAAATCATGTCTTACAAAGACCATTGTCTCTTCCACGTGAAGCCAGAGGCTTCCTGCTATTGCAACTTTGTAACAGGTCATCCTCGCAGCTTCCATAGCTTTTCAGAGCAACTTCCGCGGATGCCAAGTTAAGGACTGACAAAAAGTTCACTTTCGACCTTGGCCATGTCCGACAGAATGATGTCAGCTCATCAGTTTTTGCTTTGTGAATGTAGCTTCAATAAACGTTTTAATTCAGAATGGGCGTCTCGTGACTTTCTGCAGAAATATGGATTAGCTCTTTTTGTGCGGCTCAAATAGTTAGGCCTCAAAAGCAGGCAACTTATGATTTCTAGTATAAAACAAACACAAGAAAGTATTAATGTAAGAAATAAAGTATATTCTGTATCCACCCCATGGTTTATTAAATAATTAACCCACCCGATTAATCAAAATGTTACCTAGCCATTGCAAACAAATAAAGCAGCGTTTATATTTACCAGTCTCCGTTTTTCTATGAGACCCATATGCACCTAGAATAGTAGAAATGACATCACACAGACAAGAAAAAGCAAAACAAGCACATGCTTATTTTAAGTATGCAGCAGTTAGTAATGACAAAAACGAAAACAATAAATTATTTTATTATTTTGCACGAACAAAAAGATGCAACAAATATGCACGTTTATGAGCACACATGTTAGTCCCCCCCACGTGTAAAGTTTAATCTAGGTTGTATTAGCACGACATATCACAAATCATTAATAATTTTATTCATGTTATGGAAATGTGACTTTGCGAGTTTAAACAAAATTTTGTTTTCTATCTCGCTCCATCAGTGCCACTAGTCTGCTGGCCTTCAGGCAAGGTCTTAAGACTTGGTTGTTTACTTTATAGGCTTTTTTTCCGTTTATTTTATTCCCTGCTGTTTTTATTGTCGTGTTGTGTTACTTTCGGTAGGTCTCGCTGTGAAAGCGCCAGGATACTCTTTTTGAGTCGCTGCGCGCTATACAAAAAAAATTGTAACATAACATAACATAACATAACATAACAGCCCTATCAGAATTACAACATGTGCAGAACACTGTGGCTTGAGGGCATTCCACCAGGAGACTTGGGGCCTGATTTAGAGTTCAGCGGATGGGTTACTCTGTCACAAACATGACCACAGAATTAAAAGACCCATTGGATATAATTCCCTTGCATTACAGCGGGCGGGATATCCTCGCGTTTGTGACGAATAACTTATCCGCCGAGCACTAGATCACGGCCTTAGTATGCTTTAGGCATGGTTAAAATCCTGTTGAAAATTGGAGAACACATGCAGGAGTCAGAACAGCAAGGAGATTTTTAAGCATGTTATTCCCAATTATACTGATTTACTCCTTGACAATTTGAATTTACTGTTGCCTACTAGTGACTTCTGAAGAGGGAGGATGCCTGTCAAAAACCGGGCAAAGTATAAGGGGACTTTAATTGTTTGATGAAGTAGACAGAACTATAAGAAAGAGAGCAGGAAACTTAATAAATAAGTGAAAAATGGGAAGACTGAGCCTTTTGCCCGGTGAATAAATCATTGGCTCTTTTTTTTGTGTTACTTTTCAACACCTGCAAATTTTAAGCATTGCTCAGAACATGTTGTAACAAAGACCCAAGACATGCATTAGGACAAAGGGTTTACTGGGAAGGAGCTGGATTATCTACAACAAACAAAAAAGGACTGATAGCTTTCACATTTTGTGCAGGAGAAAAGGCAATAAAAAGTTGGAAAAAAAGCATTTTGTAAATGATCTACAACCTCAGCGAAATTCTTCACTTCAACTAGGCTGATGAATGTGACCTTTGTGTTACCCGGTTGTTCTCAATGTATAGGTTTCCGCATAAGAGCAAGTCTAACAGGTGTATAGTGTGTGTGGACTTGTAAGCCACGAGCACGTCACCGAAGAGCCCAAGAAACACAATGAGTTGAGGCAAGTTCAAAAAGCTAAATTGATTTTTTTTAGGAATTACATAGTAGGTGTATAGAGTGAAAGGCAGTCTTCTGCTCTGTTTCCATGTTGATTTCAGTATACTATACGATCTCAAAGACTACAAGAGCCTTGTGCAATGTTATGACCTATACAGGACGACACAGACCCTGGACCCAAAATACGTGTAGCAAGTGGCCACTTCGTTTCTGGAAACCACAGTACTTTTGTTGTTTGGAAGAGGAAAAAGAAAGAGAGAGAGAGAGAGAGGAGGGAGCATAGGAGAACGAGAGAGATGGACAGAGTCTAAAGTGACAGAGAAAGAGAGAGAGATCACAGAGAGAAAGAAATGCAGTTGGAATTAAGGGAGAAAGAGACAGCTAGTGGGGAGAAAGAAACACAGGGCAAGGGAGAGACTGAGAAACAGCGGGAGAAAGAGCGACAGGGAAAGTCAGATATAGTGTGAACGAGAGAGAGAGATGGACAGAGCAGTAAAAAGAGAAAGAGAAATAGAGTGAGACATGGACAAAGAAATAGAGAGATAGAGGATAAGAGAAAGATGGAAGGGAGAGTGAGAACATGAGCGACGGAGAGATAGGATGATCCAGACAGAGAAAGAGTCAAGAGATGAGGAGAGGAAGTGAGAGAGAGGCAGCAGAGAGAGAGAAAAAGAGAGAGGGGGAAAAGAAGAGCCTCCCATGAAAGAAGCAGGGGGCACCACAGCTCCTTTGCTAACTATTCTAATTTAGTTCATGCTGACACCAACTGCATCAGGTATGTGGTCCATTGCCAACCTCTAATATCACTCAGGCATCACAAGCAGAAACCTGCTAAACTCTTTCATCATGGACCCCAACCAAGAAAGGAAGTACAAGTTTATAGATGCCAAGCGGAGGTCCAGTCCAAAAAAGTGGTAAGACAACAGGATGGTCTAATGTGCTTTCTCTTGCTAAAGATGCCACCAAAAGTAAGGAGGTAATGGACAAAATCAATACTGTATCAACATATCCATATGATGTTGAGAACATTAAAAACAAGTTTCAAGCCTTGAAATGCTAGGTCCTTAACCGAGTTGTCAAGCACAAGCACTAAAGCATGGCTACTGGTGGTAGCTGTAACCTCGACTCTACCTCAAACTATGGGAAGACAAATTATGACCATCCTCAACATGTCTGGAATGGAAGTCCTGAAAGCAGGTCTAGAGATCTGAGGAATCCAAGGTAGACAACATAAGAGTTGTAATGATAGTACATGTGCATGTTAAAAAGTTGACTTGGCTGAGAATCATCATCAATGTGAAGAGTGACCGATGTAGTTTGTTACACATATTCGCACTGATTCTTGTATGTGCGTCTATAGGGCTAACAACTCTTTAATGGTACTGCTGCCATGTATTGAGATTGGACTGCAACATTCATAATGAATTGTAATTTTGATGATGAGTGTTTGATTGTCTGGCCATTACATTGAGGGTGTATGTCAACACAGTAGTAATACCATTGCTTCCCTGCAGGATCATGGCGCTGTGGTGTCATTCAGGGCTCCTAACACAATAGATCACTATACACAGGTCCACATCATGCAGCATTTGCACATTAGTAGTGTGCTACAATTTAAAGTTGCAGCACTCTTTTTTATATCAACATGAGGCCACCAGTTGCACATGAGTGCAGCCAACTGCCCCTAGGATATCACACACTCCTACTGTAGCATAGATGTTTACTCTGCTGGCACTAGCCTTATGAGTGTACAAGGGGAACTGTATATGCTGCCCACTCACTGTCTGCAAAGCATCTCTTATTTTGCTGAAGGTAGACTACGAAATACCATGCACAAATCCTACTGTACGAGGGGGTGGAGCTTGCTCTCGACCAAGATGGCCGCTTGAGCCCTGAGCTCCGTTACGTCGTCACAAAATCCAGAAATTATCCGACAGTATTACTCACGTTTTGAAGCTTTACAGTGAAGATTTGGCAACCGGAGAGTGAGCGGGCGCAGCGGCGCGTCTCTGGCAGAAATCCACTTAGTCTGCATGGGGATATCTCTGTGTGTAATTGCCCAGCTCGGAGGCCCCTAGTCCACGGGCTATAGTGCTGTGTGCGGCGGAGCAACGTCAGCCGACGTGCAGCAGGGCTTCCTGGCGCCCGAGCGGGACAGAGTGCAATGGATACACCAGTTGCAGGAAACGTGTGCTGACATATGTCGGCCCGTGTGCGGGTGTAGAATGCGGCAGAATGAAGAGGCCGAGCACTGACGCTGCCCCGGGACATGCGTACATATTGCCAGGTAGCGAGAAAGCAGACTGCACCGACTCTTGCGGTTGGGATCTCACGGAGGGCGGCCGATCCCAAGTTGCATGTACCCGGAGAGCGTGAGGGAGCACAACAGTGGCAGTGAGTACGCGCTGGAACTAGATGCACTACACACAATCGCAGTGAGCACAGAAGCGGGGTGCTGTAGGCGGAGGTGCGGGGGGTGTCGCGCTGCTGCCTGGAGATCGTGGTCGAGTATAAACGGGCCTGAGTGTGCGGCGCTCGCCAGCGACTCCCCCACGGGGTAATTAATGTGAAGGACGCACGGTACAAGTTGGCCGCAAGCAGTGAGGAATGCAGCAGTGAGTGGCAATTATAAAAATACCACGAGGGGAGTGAGCGGTCAGAGGAGCCTCACCAGAACCCAGTGCACGTTGCGGGGACAGTCCTCCTCAGAGCCCACGGAGAAACAGCAAGTGATTCCTCCAGTGTAAGGTGTGGCTTCCACTAAAAAGAAAGTAAGGCCAGCAATTGGGAAAGAACATCAGCAGCCCCCCAGGAAGAGATAGAAGAGCGGGGTAGGTTCCCTGCTAGGACTGTGCTTAGCCCTGTCAGCCCCAATGGGCCAATAAGGTAAAGACATCAAAGGCCATTCCCGCAACTACGCAGATGGAGAGTGGATGACGCGGAAACCTGCACCTGGTGGTGGCCTGCACAGGCTGAACGGATGTGCTATAAGCCAGGTGATCTGATATCGTAGACTCGCCACTGGCCCCCTGTGTGCGCAGCCGGCATGAAGACAGTGACTAGGGGCAGTTTGGCAGTAGGAATCGAGACTGACTTACCGGACGGCGCCACCGCACTGCAACTATGGGCAGAGGTGATAAGACACAGGCTAAGCTCTCCTTTGACCAGAAGCGTTCAAAATCACATGACACTGCTTCTAGAGAGGCCACGAGGATGCAGGCACCCGAGAGCGACGACTCTGAACTGGACATCCACAGCATGTTCCTTTCCATGGAAAAAGGACTACAGAGTGGCATTACCTCCTTGGGCACGAAAATAGACGCTCTTTCTTATATAATGGATAAAATGGCGGAACGACTAGACATGCATGCGGAACGCCTGGATATGTCGGAGAGGACACTCACAGAAGTCGAAGAGGCGCATTCCACAATAGATGCGGACCACAAGCAGCTTGGGAAGGTACTTTGCGTGCTACAGGACAAAACCGAGGACCTAGAAGCACGTTCACTGCGCTGCAACATGAGGATTACGGGCCTTCCGGAGATGACTCCCACTGGTAATATGGAACAATTTGTCGAGACACTGTTGACCACGTTATTGGGTGAAGATGTCTTCTCCACAATGTTTGTGGTGGGACTCCCTGGGTCCACGACCACCCCCAGGAGTGCCTCCTCGGCCGATTATCACGAAACTGCTTAACTACCACGACAGAGACATGCCGCTCCGACTTGCACGTGAGAAGCGCGACCTGAGGTATGAGGGCTCGGATATATCGCTGTAACCAGACTTCACAATCCGGGTGCAGGAGGCCCGCAGACACTTCGTCCCCTTGAAAAAACAGCTTCGCGAACTAGGAATAGACTATGCCATGCTGTATTCGGCGAAGCTTCGAGTTAATAAACAAGGGCGATCCCACATCTTTACTGACCCGAAAGCTCTGCAACAGGCGCTCAAAGGTTGAGCTAAAGAGCAACGCTGGAGCCCTGACAGACAATTACTGGACGAAGCAGCGGGGGGCTCGTTGGAGGAACAAGACTGATGCAGATGGCCGATGGTTTAAAGATGAGTAAGGTGGAGGGGGGTGCGGTGGGTATGTAAGATGGGTTTGCGGGAGGCTTGGTTGCATGCAGTTGGTGTCGTAGAAGTCTACAAACCAGCTAGAATGATTTCTACATTGCATCAGCCCCCGCGGTGGCAGTATATAGTAAGCGGGACTTTACAGGATGCGAGAATTGACCGACTTAGAGTGGTGAACCACCTTATAGAAGATGCTTTGGGGTGCCGGATACAGTCATGGGTAAGGGGACATGGACACATTAAGCAAACAGTGTAAACACTTATTTGAGGGGTCTTTACAGTTCAGAAAACTGTAAATTGTTTAGGACGACGTACGTATGGCAGGGCGCCAAAGAGAGTGCTGATTCGTAGAATCTGTGGAACGTTGAGCAACTTCCGCCCACGAGTGCCATGCACAAGAGTTGTAATGTAAGGGACTCATTTGGGGGGAAGGAGGGGTGACGAAAGGGAATTCTCTGGGGAATTGCGCGACCTAGTTGGGGGAGGTCAGCTGTGGGTGGGGGGAGGGGTTGGGGGAAGGTTGTGGTTGATCATGTGTTGTTTGGGAGATTTGTTTTTGTTCTCGTATGTGGTACACCTCACACATGCACGCTACACACCAGGTCAGATGATGAGACTAGAACTCAGCATTGGTGTCACCTAGTGAAGGCAGGGCCTCAAATCCGGTGGACACCCAAAGGGCGATTTCATGGAATGTCAGAGGGCTTAATGATCACCGTAAACTATGCAAAGTGCTCAGCTATTTAACTAGGCAGAACACAGACAAAGCTCTGCTGCAGGAGACCCATCTGCCACAGTCAAGTGTGATGCTACGCAGCAAGGGCTTACTGGGAAACATTGCTTCGGCGGGATTTACAACACATGCCAGGGGGGTAATCACTTGGGTTAGCCCTAGAGCTCCATTCACGATAGAGCAGCTACAACCCGATACTGAAGGTCGTTATGTAATCTCTAGATGTCGAGGGCGGGGGTTAGACCTGATAGTAGTGAACGTGTATGGCCCCAATTATGACAGCCTGAGGTTTTTGTGTCATTGGCAAACACGACTAAGAGCTACCAAAATGCACAGTTTATATGGGGTGGCGATTTTAATTTGTTGCGAGGCCCTGACCTAGACAGATCGGCGGGCCCACATAGGAAACCAGTAGCAGCGGCGAGAATGTTGGACAGTGTCAGGGTCAGTATGAGCCTAAGTGACGTGTGGCGAGTGCACAACCACCTCAGGAGAGGCTTCATGCATTACTCTGTGTTCCACAATATACACACCCGCATAGATTATTGGTTGGCCTCTACCTCTTTAATAGGCCAGGTCCATTACTGCGTAGTTCTGCCCGCACACTTTCAGACCACTCGCCTCTGTTGTTAATCCTGGACACTCCTAAGACGACCACACCCCCATTTACGTGGCGGTTTTCAAAGTGTATATAAGGGGTATTGCCATGGCTTAACACTCAGGGGTATTTAAGGATATTCGGCGACTGTTGGCAGATCTAGAGAGTAAATTGAAAGATCTAGAATCCCGCCAGGTGACCGAGAGAAGCGAGGAGCGTGACAGCAATATTAAAACGTCGTTAGGCGAATACGATGAGGCAGCAGACAGTAAAATTAACCATATGGGCAAATACGCTACAGCCCGCGCATATGATGAGGGAAACAGGCCTGGCTCTGTGCTTGCCCAGATTCTGAAAGCGAAGCGTGGCAAAACAATGATAACGGAATCAAAATCCGCAGAGGGTAACATCTTAACCGAAGAAGCAGATATATCGGGAGGTTTAAACAATTTTATACTGACCTGTATTCATCTTGTTCAGTTGGCGCTGAAGAAGAAATCCTTGAATATCTGTAACATATTAAGCTACCATTTCTCACTAACACGCACAGAGAGTTCCGAATGTTCCCCATCGAAAAAGATGAAATCTTGGAGGCCGTGGCGGGATTGAAAACTAAGAGCGCCCCAGGGGCGGATGGGCTTACTGTAAACTTTTATAAGACCTTTATTGACCTACTTCTCCCTCACCTTGCTTCGTTGTTTGATGATATGTGTGTTGCAGGAACCATGCCGCAGTCGATGAGAGAGGCGCTAGTGGTGACCATCCCTAAACCGGGGAAACCGCCGGAGGAGTGCGGCTCTTACCGCCCCCTATCTTTGTTAAATATGGATACTAAGATATTCGCTAAAATTCTGGCTAACGGTCTGGCGCCCTTGGCTATGACGCTTGTTGCCCAGGAACAAGCTGGGTGCATCCCGAATAGAAATCTCACATATAACATCTGCACTGTGTTCGGTACGATGCAGCATGTGAAACAAGACACTCGGGCTGTAGCGGTCTTCCTGGACATGGAGAAGGCCTTTGACTCGGTCGAGTGGGCTTTCATGCGGCAAGTGCTGATAAGGATGGGACTGGGGCCAGTATTTTTACAGCTGATAGGTATATTGTATGATCGACCCACGGCACGTATACGCCTAGGCAATTTGGTAACGGACTCATTCGCCATCTCCAGGGGAATTAGGCAGGGTTGCCCATTGTCACCGATGCTATACGCCTTAGTAGCAGAACCGCTGGCGTGTGCACTTAGAGAGTATCACGGTAATGAGGGAATCGGATTCCCGACGTACAGGATAGTGGTGTCGACCTATGCGGATGATACTCTATTGTACATTCGTGACCCAGAGAATAACCTGTCCTCAGTCCTCAGAGAGGTGGTGCATTTTGGAGCACTTTCTGGTTTGAAGGTTAACTGGGAAAAGTCCATTGTTCTCCCGCTCATGCTAGTCACTGTGGAATTTGAAATGGAGTACCCCTTACAGTGGTCCACAGACTCGATCAGATACCTGGGAATTCACCTACACACTGACTTGGATATTGTGTTTAAAGAAAATTATGGCACTGCAATATCCAAGCTGGAAGATGACGTTGAGTCCTGGACCCGACTTCCTCTATCATTGATAGGCCGAGTATCCATCTGAAGATGGTGATTTTACCCAGACTTCTTTTCCTTTTTACGAACATTCCAATAGTTCTGTCACGCACTTTCTTCCTCAAGCTCAATCAATTGATGATAAAGCTAGCTTAGGCAGGCAAGCAGGCGTGGGTGAAGTGGCAAGTTCTCACATTGCCATACTGCATGGGGGGCTGGGTGCGCCAGATTTTGAGTTGTATTATAGGGCTGCGCAGGGTGCCCAAGTGCATGCTTGGATACAGGGGAAAGTAGACGCCCCGTTTCTCCGCATGGAAAGACTGTCTGCAGACCCGCTTCCTCTCCCGGCCATAAATGTCTAACTTGTAGATCGTAGAACAGGTATTTTAGATTCTATAAACTCGCCGCGCCATGCCTGGCATAGCCTACTACAACAGCAGGCGGGCGCTCTACTTTACTCCCCAGCAATGCTAATCGAATGGACTCTCTGGTTAGACCCCTGCAAAGACAGGGGAGTTACACAAGCACTGCATGCACTAAACATAGATGTGACGGAAGACCTCTTTCAGGATGGGGCCGTTAAAACATGCGAGCAGTTGGGAGAGGCAGCGGGTGCAGACACCATGCTTAATCGTTTCCAATTTTACAGAGTGTGCAGGGCCCTGCGAGAACTGTTGGGAGAGGTCTTAAGTGAACCCCAAAGGTGTTGGAACTGTCACCAATACTAAAACGCCTCGCAAGTTGGTCACCACCATATATAAATTAGCAATGTCACATAGGGCAAACAGATATACTTCGGTTAGGCTTGCATGGCAGAGAGATCTACAGATAACGATAGATGACGCTATATGGAATTACTGCTGTACGAACACTAGGAGAATCTCGCTTCACAGTAGGCACAGATTCATACGTTTTATATACATTAATAGAGCCTACTACACACCTGAGAGACTGTATAGGTATGGGCTCCCAGAGGAGGCGACCTGTGAAAGATGCCATGCTCCTACTGCGGATTTCATGCACTTAGAATGGCTCTGTCCGAGTACGCATGCTTACTGGGAGGACATCTTCCAAGAACTGGGGAGAGTAATGTAGTCGGAGTTGACACCGGACCCATTGGTGGCACTCTTGGGATATTCCAAAAAGCTGTCTAAACCGATACGCAGGATGGTGGATATGGGTCTACTTATAGCTAAGAGTCGGGTGGCAATGTGCTGGATGAGAGGCCTGGTACCAATGATTCAGCAATGGTCGCATGATATGCTGTACTGCTGCAAGCAATCGGAGAATTACAGCAAACTGCTCCCACTGAGGAGCCGCCCTAAGAACTTTTGGGGGCTATACATGGCGTATAAGCATAATAGTGCCGGGGAGCCGGGTGGAGGGGATAACACAGAGCCCAGCGAGGTTGACCCTCACACAAGCAAAGTAACATGTGATGACTGCTGACTGCTCAATGTCTGGGGTATGTGAGACAACTCTATGGCAGGTTGCCTAAGGGTGCTTTAGGTCAAGTAACATGGTTATCAATAGAAACCTGGCTGGTCCAATACGCTGCCTGCCCGACTCGGGTTGTTGGCTTAAAAGCTGTGTAATATGTTGACTGTGAGTAATTTGCCGGCCTGGAGGATGTAGGCATGCGATGTTGTATGTGGATGTGCTTTTTTGTTTTAATGCAATACATTTTTTTTTAAAATCCTACTGTACGCTATATGACCAGTTAAGGCACTAAATTCATGCGCTATTTACCCGGCAAGCAGTAATTATTGATGCGCCTAACTCATAATCAGTACAAAAGGGGGTGGTGATGAACGGAGCATCTGAACCAATCAAACACTCACACCCAGTCAACAGATCTGGGTTTAATCCATCACCGTTCTTTAGCCCACTCTGCCACCCCAGTTCAGACATGGCCATATGCAAATCAGTCTGACCCTGTGACTCATGGGAACAGTCCAGCCCGAACTGCCAAGCCAATCCTTACCGGGACCGGAAACAAGCTTCCTAGGACCGGTTTCTGGCATTACAGCCGTCTTCAGCCAGGCTTGCTTGAATCCAGTGGCAAAGTGAGCAAGGGACTCACGTCTGAGCATACCCTGCCAACTTATGGCAAACAAAGCGGTACAAGAGGGGGTGGTGATGGACGGAGCATCTGAACCAATCAAACACTCACACCCAGTGAACAGATCTGGGTTTAATCCATCACCGTTCTTTAGCCCACTCTGCCACCCCAGTTCAGACATGGCCATATGCAAATCAGTCTGACCCTGTGCCTCATGGGAACAGTCCAGCCCGAACTGCCAAGCCATGCCTTCCCTGGACCGGAAACAATCATCCTAGGACCGGTTTCTGGCATTGCAGCAGTCTTCAGCCAGGTTTGCTTGAATACAGTGGCAAAGTGAGCAAGGGACTCACGTCTGAGCATACCCTGCCAACTTATGGCGAACAAAGTGGTACAAAAGGGGTTGGTGATGGACGGAGCATCTGAACCAATCAAACACTCACACCCAGTCAACAGATCTGGGTTTAATCCATCACCGTTCTTTAGCCCACTATGCCACCCCAGTTCAGACATGGCCATATGCAAATCAGTCTGACCCTGTGCCTCATGGGAACAGTCCAGCCCGAACTGCGAAGCCATGCCTTCCCTGGACCGGAAACAAGCTTCCTAGGACTGGTTTCTGGCATTACAGCCGTCTTCAGCCAGGCTTGCTTGAATCCAGTGGCAAAGTGAGCAAGGGACTCACGTCTGAGCATACCCTGCCAACTCATGGCGAACAAAGCGGTACAAAAGGGGGTGGTGATGGACGGAGCATCTGAACCAATCAAACACTCACACCCGGTGAACAGATCTGGGTTTAATCCATCACCGTTCTTTAGCCCACTCTGCCACCCCAGTTCAGACATGGCCATATGCAAATCAGTCTGACCCTGTGCCTCATGGGAACAGTCCAACCCGAACTGCCAAGCCATGCCTTCCCTGGACCGGAAACACGCTTCCTAGGACTGATTTCTGTCATAACAGCCGTCTTCAGCCAGGCTTGCTTGAATACAGTGGCAAAGTGAGCAAGGGACTCACGTCTGAGCATACCCTGCCAACTTATGGCGAACAAAACGGTACAAAGGGGGTGGTGATGGACGGAGCATCTGAACCAATGAAACACTCACACCCAGTCAACAGATCTGGGTTTAATCCATCACCGTTCTTTAGCCCACTCTGCCACCCCAGTTCAGACATGGCCATATGCCAACCCATGCCTTCCCTGGACCAGAAACAAGCTTCCTAGGACCGGTTTCTGGCATTACAGCCGTCTTCAGCCAGGTATGCTCAGACGTGAGTCCCTTGCTCACTTTGCCACTGGATTCAAGCAAGCCTGGTTGAAGACGGCTGTTATGCCTGAATCCGGTCCAGGGAAGGCATGGCTTGGCAGTTCGGGCTGGACTGTTCCCATGAGGCACAGGGTCAGACTGATTTGCATATGGCCATGTCTGAACTGGGGTGGCAGAGTGGGCTAAAGAACGGTGATGGATTAAACCCAGATCTGTTGACTGGGTGTGAGTGTTTGATTGATTCTGATGCTCCGTCCATCACCACCCCTTTTGTACCGCTTTGTTCGCCATAAGATGGCAGGGTATGCTCAGATGTGAGTCCCTTGCTGACTTTGCCACTGGATTAAAGCAAGCCTGGCTGAAGACGGCTGTAATGCCAGAAACAGGTCCTAGGAAGCTTGAATCTGGTCCCGGGAAGGCATGGCTTGGCAGTTCGGGCTGGACTGTTCCCATGAGGCATAGGGTCAGACTGATTTGCATATGGCCATGTCTGAACTGGGGTGGCAGAGTGGGCTAAAGATCGGTGATGGATTAAACCCAGATCTGTTGACTGGGTGTGAGTGTTTGATTGGTTCAGATGCTCCGTCCATCACCACCCCCTTTTGTACCGCTTAACTCATAATCAGGGCCATAGTGTTTAGCTTGCATAGTCTGTTTTTGTTGTTAAAATATATTTAGATGTTTTAAATCTTTTGTAAATCTTCATTTTTTGTTACTGTTAAAATGTTTTCTACTCATTTTGCATTACTCTTACATTGGGTGTCTTCTACGATGTGATATTAAATTGAATTAATGATTCTGAGATCACCTCATACTAATGACCGTCAGGGTAACTGTCTCCATATGTTAGCATGTCCTGGACCTAAGCTCAGCCTTTGACAGAGTTAATAGTTCTAAGTTCTATGCCATGCTTAGGTCCATGGGAGTTGATTCACCTCTGCTTTACTTCTTGGTTTTTATCCATAAGGGATTATCTGCCTCCTTTAGGTATGGGTAAGAAGGGTAATGTACCCTGCCCCTGGACCTGAAGAGAGGGGTGTGTCAGGGATGCATCATGGCACCATTCCTCTTTACTCTGTATATAAACGGCTTGGATCTATCCCTTTTGGATTCGGGGGTTGATAAGCCAATTGTGGGCAAGCGTTGTCTGCCAGTTGTTTTATATGCAGCGCTTATTAGATCGTTTTGTCACATACATGAATGGCCTTGACCTCACGACCTATCATGCCAAGTCACACATTATGGTGGTGCGCCATAGGAAAACCAAGACTAAACATTTTACAATGAAGGGGCATTTTAGCTCCAGGGTTGATAATTTTTCCGACCTGGGGATACAGCTGGATTCCCGACTATCCTGGCAAACCCTTTTAAAGAAAAATTCTTCTAGATTTAAAGCAGTCATCAGTGGGGTTGGACTCTCAGCTAAACATTTGGGTCACACCAATGTGGAGGGGATGATTAAAGTCTTTAGGGTCAATGTGTGCCTTTGGCATGTTACACTTGTGAAATTTTGGGCCATGATCCGTCATCCCAGCTTCAGGTGGTTGAAAACTCATTTTTGAGAAGCCTGCTTAAAGTACATTCTAGCACTACTTCTGAGATTCTGCATGTGGAAGTGGGCATGGGGTATAGTTCAGACTTGGTTGGACTTCACCCATTGCTATTCTGGCTGTCTATTTGGCTTAAGGATAACCTATCTCTTATAGGATCATTATACAAGACTAATTGACCCTGGATGACAGGTTTAGCACCCTCTGGTTTTCCTATGTTAGGCAGATCTTTGTCATTGGGTTGCCCTGAGTTGATTATGCACCCGGAAGCAATAGTCAGGAGGGACATTCCATGGCTCAAACAGGCCTTTTATGACATGGTGGCTGCAGAGCGAGAGGCTAGTGCCCTCTTGAAGTGTATTGTTTGTCATTTTGTAATGATAAAATCAGTTCTTGGACGGGAACCCTATTTGGCTTTAGAGATGCCTAATTTCATCACAGATTATTAATTTATTTTAGATTTAATATTCTTCATCACCACGTGCTTCTCAAAGGATCTTGGTGTAAAGTTTCAGAACTCTCGGGCTGTATTTTTTTTATGAAATCTCCATTCCCGACATATTTCATATTGTCATGGTCATGGTCTGTCCAATTTTTAGCCATCTTAGGCATAGATTTATTCGTCCACTCCTCCTGACCATGAATTTTACACCAGTAAGGCCTGCCTTTCTTTTCTTGCAGTTGCTAAACCCCCCCACCATTTGCTTTTATCTGACTTGTTTTTTATCTTGGGTTATTCAGGGGCAATGATTTCCACTGATTTTGGTGTTTTATGCTGTGTATAATTAGTCTGTTATTTACTCTTCTGCTGACTTTTAATGTTTTTATTAATGTATTTTGTGGTTTTACATTTTTTTTATGCATCTGAAGTTTTGTATCTTGCTAATAGGTGTTTTTATTATTTGTTTGATTAGATTGTGTGCTTTATGATTTTCTTGAAAAATCAAAAAAAGTTATTCAATTCAACTCAAATGTGTTTACTGTCTTTGGTCTCTTTTTTCCTTTCATTGCAACGTCATATGAGGTCCTTAATTCTCCTGTTTAGAGTGCCTATCATTGTGGGAACAGATCAGCCCCATTTAAAGTCTTTGAAGAAAGGACTGTGCTGTGTGCTTTGTCCTGAAAGGAAAGTCTCCAAGGGCCTGAGAAGAGCTGGCCTCCTGTTGTGGAAACACAGGGATATAAAAGTTTCCAAGACTACTTCGTGATCAAGAGGAATCCCTGCCAAAGAAGATCAGCTAAAGAGACTGAGGAGAAGTACTGCCCTTGCTGTGTGTCTGGGGTTGGCCTGCAGTTTGCTGTTACTACTGAGAAGAGAACTAAAGGACTTTGCTGTATGCTGTATACCCTGCTTGAAGAAGGACTTTGTTGTGTGCTGTGTCCCCCTGAAGAAAAGTCTCCAAGGGCCTGAGAAGAGCACGCCTACTGTTTCTAAAGTCTCAGGCACAAATGGACTTCACTCCCAGTTTCCCTGAACTTCCTTGCTGGGAGTTCCAGTCTGCCAGGAGGGCCTGTAACTGTGTGTGAGGCCTTTTTGCTGAAGGGAGCTGGAAGCGTGACACTGCCGCAGTGGCCGCAATCGCATCATCAAGGAAGCGTGTCACCACTGCCGCTGTTTGCCTTTGCATCACCTGAGAAGCGTGCCGCCGCACAGAGGATGCCATTGCATCACCGGAGAAGCGTGTCGCAGGGCCGTTGCATCGCTGAGGAAGTGAGCAACTGTTGATTGCCATCGCATCACCGGGCAAGTGTATCGCAGGGCCGTCGCAACGATGAGAAGGCGCACTGCTGCTGATCGCCACCGCAACACCGTAGAAGCATGTCACAGTCACCGAGGGTGTCGTCGCATTACAGGGGAAGTGTGTCACAGGGCCTGTCGCAGCTCTGAAAGTCACTGAGTTCGTCGCACGGCCATCGGGCATGCACGCATCGCCTCTACGTTGTCACATCGGAACTGGAGCGCAGGAAGAATCGACGCATAGCCTTCTCTGCAACCCTTTCATTTTTGCGTTACGCATCCCAGGTACTTTGTGAGTAAAGTGTTGCATTTCATCATCTACAAGTTTACTTTTGTAACAACCTTTCTAAAGTCATTCTACTGAGTTTTGTTATTGGATTTTTGTCATTTTGGTCTTGTTTAGTTTAGATGAAGATATTTTATTTTTCTAAACTGGTGCAGTGTCCATTTGTGGTGTTTTTACTGTGTTACTCTGAATGTTGGTACAAATACTTTACACATTGCCTTTGAGATAAGCTTGTCTGCTCGTGCCAATCTACCTGGAAGGGGCGGGAGTGAGCAGGGGTTATCTAAAGTGTGTATCTCCCTTACCCTGACTAGAAGCAAGGGTCCCTATTTGGTCAAAGGTACCTACCTCTGCCAACTAGAGACCCCCATTTCTAACACTCCAATATACATGGGTAAATGTGTGGGAACACCCACGTTCCACCCATGGATCATCTTCCCAGGGCAGAGTAAAGCAAGGCAGCAATGTGTGCTGTGTTGTATACTCCAGGTTTACTGTGCATTGCAGAGCCACATAGTGTGGCTCTGCATGGCATAGTACATCTCACTTAAGGCTTGTGTTGCTCTTGCGTAGCCTTGTGTGATGCAAGGGTAATGCAATCCTTTCATAAACCTGTCCCAAAGTGTTCAACTTTGTGAGTAGTAGCATATTGCAGAATCTGACAGAATGGGCCTGCTAGGCACACCTTGTCTAACCATTTCTCTGCCTACCCTTAACCCACAGAACAGTGGTCCCCATTTAATCATTACTGGAATTTGGAGGCCCCCACTGAATCATTACTGGAATCCGAAGACCTCCACTGAATCATTTTTGGAAGCCGGGGACTCAGGCTTAAGCAGTTTTTATGATTAAAATACAGACACAACTATTCAGCAAATACAAAAATGCTGAAAATTGTATTTAATTCACTGAAAATGTTTTAAAAAGTCAAAACTTTAATTTCAATGGGAACATTTGAGCTTTTCTAAATTCAATTGAGCCCACCCATTGTCTCTATTATATTCTGTCTGATGCACTTGCACTGCTCCCACAAACCAGTCAGAGGATATCAACTTAATTGTTTGTCATCTATTTAAAATTCCATTTACAGAATGACTTTTTAATAGGGCGGGTTGAATTTTTAATCTTGCCGGAGGAATTGGAGGAATTACTAATAAATTCCGCTGCTCTGCTCTGCCGGTTAATGAATCGGCACTACTGTTTACAGCGGGAGGCTGGAGCATTTATGTTGCAAATGCACGAGAATTTATTTGGACAAAGCTCCCAAGGTACGTTTTAGCCTTTATTCAGCATGTTGTATTCCCCTATCAGCTGAGCTCCCCCTCCTGATGTTTCTGTGCTTTTACCATTTCAGAGCAGAGAAAGCGAGGGAAGCAGCCCCTGCCCTTCCTCAACCTCGGCTGTGCTTGGGTGGTTGGGGGGAGGTGGGGGCTGCCGCGGGATTGAACATCAAGTTTGGTTGGTGGAGTCTGAGACCAGTGCACAAATAAAATATACTAAAAAAAATATTAGGAGCCTACGTCTCTGGACCAACTCACTGAAAACACCACATCGTTCTCTAGAGAAGGTCCCAAAGTGGTGCTACTTTTGTATATGGCGAGAGCCTCATTTCCTGTGTGACAGACTCTGGTCTGCCTTTATGTCAGTAAAGCTGCTTGTTGATTATGTTGCAGCTTATTGATTATCGTGGCCAAGCTCTTTTTTAGGATATTGTTATTTCGGGTTGGAATTGATGCGTTTGTTCTTGCAGGATTGCTTGAATACAAAAACAATCATGCAGAAGCTTTCGGAGCAGGAAGTTAAAAGCCCATTGGACAGCTACGCTCAATGATCAATGTGGACCTTCGGCACATCACAGCATCGTGAATGTAGCGTGGCAGGGCCCAGGTCACGTGGACCACAGCAGCGCTGGAAAAAAACACACAGGAGGCAACACTTGTGCTCTCAGCCGGAGGACCCTGAGCGGTCTTCAGCCCATTTATTTATACCCTCAGGACGAGCCCGCCCTAAGGGGTGCGTGGATGCGTGGATGAAATGCAACATTGTCGTAGAGAGTCCGGGTGGCTCACTACATCCCTCCTTTCTTTTGGTTCTTGACCATTAGTTCAGAGTGAGGCACACACAAAGTCTCTTAGCCGTTGACTAAGCCCAGGATTCGCCGGAGACCATACTTCTGGCTCCGGACACGGGGAGATGTGGCAACCCCAGCCGGGGTTCCTTCACCTGACTCGTCAGCGGCGTTCTGGCCGGTCAAAGGGGCACCATGGTCACTTCCTTGGCTTGCTTGTCTTGGCGACGCCGGCAAAGCATTCCGCACAGTTGGCGATCCAGGGGGAGATGGGTTCGGGAAAGAGTCCTGATATTCAGAGACCTCAGGGTGTACTTCTGCCTCCGTTGTCTTCTTGAAACTGGACACGTTCCTGGTGACAGATTGTTGTCCTTTTCTGGTGGTCACCATGGTCCCTTGGACACTCACTACTACCCACACCTCCGGCTCGTAAGGCGTCCAGAACTTCCATCCGGGGTGTCTGTCTTTGATCACAACCAGGTCTCCCATTCTGAGTCACGGTTCCTGAGCTCTACGGACCTCACTTGCCTTCCGGTTCATCGTCTCCCTCCTTGACTGGACGGCAGTATCATCCCGCTCCGTGGGCGTCCCCGTCTGGTCAGCCGGGATACTGTTTCGTGCTTCTCGCCTGAACAGGAGATGAGCTGGAGCACACTTAGTGTTGCTATGAGGAGTTTGACGGTACGCACCAAGGAGCTGGTCGAGGGCCACTTCGGGATCTTCCCCATTGTCCACTGCGATGCCTAGGGCTCGATTGATCGTCTTCATCAACCTTTCCACTTCCCCGTTTGCTTAGGGCCATAGCGGGGTGATCTTCCTGTGTCGCACCGCTAGGTTCTCGAGATAATCCTGGAACTCCCGCCCCTGGAAGGGGGATCCGTTGTCGGACTTGACTTCTTCCGGCAGCCCCATAATTGCGAAGGCTCGATCCAGGACTCTCTTCACTCGTAGGAAGGCTGTTGACGCTATGACTTCGACGATGGGAAACTTCGAGAACGAGTCAACCATGACCAGCATATGACGACCATCCAAGAAACTTCCAAAGTCCACACTGAGATGTGTCCATGGAGTTCTGCATGGTTCATCCGTGATCCCCGGTGCTGGTGCTGGGTCTCTCCCTGTGATCGTGTAGGCATAGCACAGCTGCACCATCTCCTCTACCATGGAGTCCATGGCCGGGAACCAAACCTTGTCCCTCAACCTTGCCTTGGTCTTGGCCATTCCCTGGTGCCCAACATGGGCCAATGCGAGGATCCTCCTCTGTAGGCTTTCTGGGACCACGATGAGATGTCCCCTCAGGATAACTCCTCCTTCCCCCTCACTGAGTTCACTTCGAGCTTGCCACAATTGTTGCCGGGCATGGTTGACCTCCGGCAGGAGGATGCGGGCGCCGTCCATGAAATGGGCCCAACTGTTATTCTCCAAGGCACCCGATCTCCGGACAGAGTTGTGTGTTCCTGGGTGGCTTAGCCGATTTCTTCAAGCGTCATGGCCTTGGGACACACCCCTGAGACACCATGTTAACAAACGTTTCCGTGCCGCCGTCATCCGCATACGGGCCAGCTGGTGCCGGAGATTCCGGATGTCGAGACAGGTAGTTGTACCCCTGTAGCTGCACGGCCCATCGTTCGATCCTCGGTGGTGCTAGTCGGGATGAGCTGGCGAACGGCGGGAGCAGCGGCTTGTGGTCGGTCACAACACTGAATTCTTGGCCGCAAATGTACAAATGAAAGTGCTGGCACGCCCACTTGATCGCCAACGCTTCTCTCTCGGTTTGGGCGTATCTGGTCTCTGTGTCGGTTAGGGCTTTGCTGGCATAGGCAACAGGCTTCCATACTTATGGGCCATGTTCTTGAAGAAGCACCGCCCACAAGGCCCACAGGGCTAGCATCAACGACCAGTTCAGTTGTCCACTGTGGATGGAAGTAGGCCATCACAGTCTTGCCGAGCAGGCCTGCCTTGATGTCCAGGAAGGCCTTGTTGGCTGCTAATGTCCATTTCCACTTGTGGTCTTGACGCGTGAGCGCCCGCAGTGGCTCGGACATGGCTGCCAGATTGGGAATAAACCGACCACAGAATGTGGTCCTACCGAGGAAGTTTCTCACCTCGGTGGGGTTGCGAGGGGTGCTGGCTGCTCAGATGGCTTCGGCCTTCTTCAGATCCACCAGGAGTCCCTCACGGGTGAACGTATAGCTAAAGAAATCAATGCTCTCCTGATAGAACGAGCACTTGGATTTATATAGAGTTAAACCGCAGTCTACTAGCCGTTTCAGCGTGGCCCTGAGGTGTGAGTGATGCTCTTCGAGCATGGCAGAGTACACAAGGATATCATCGCTGAGGTCCATCGCCCCCTGAAGCCCCGACATTGCTTCCCGGATGGCATTTTGGAAGACTTTGGCCGCTGAAGACACTCTGTCGTCCATTGTGGGGGTGATGTGGCGTTCTCTTTTCACCGCCATATTCGGTAGTCTCATATCGACATAGAGTCGAATGGCTCCTGGTTGCTTGGGGTGGGGTGGCAGAGTGGGCTTAAGAACGGTGATGGATTAAAGCCAGATCTGTTGACTGGGTGTGAGTGTTTAATTGGTTCAGATGCTCCGTCCATCACCACCCCCTTTTGAACCACTTTGTTCGCCATAAGTTGGCAGGGTATGCTCAGACGTGAGTCCCTTGCTCACTTTGCCACTGGATTCAAGCAAGCCAGGCTGAAGACGGCTGAAATGCCAGAAACCGGTCCTAGGAAGCTTGTTTCCGGTCCAGGGAAGGCATGGCTTGGCAGTTCGGGCTGGACTGTTCCCATGAGGCAGAGGGTCAGACTGATTTGCATATGGCCATGTCTGAACTGGGGTGGCAGAGTGGGCTAAAGAATGGTGATGGATTAAACCCAGATCTGTTGACTGGGTGTAAGTGTTTGATTGGTTCAGATGCTCCGTCCATCACCCCCCCCCCTTTTGAACCACTTTGTTCTCCATAAGTTGGCAGGGTATGCTCAGACATGAGTCCCTTGCTCACTTTGCCACTGGATTCAAGCAAGCCGGGCTGAAGACGGCTGAAATGCCAGAAACCGGTCCTCGGAAGCTTGTTTCCGGTCCAGGAAAGGCATGGCTTGGCAGTTCGGGCTGGACTGTTCCCATGAGGCACAGGGTCAGACTGATTTGCATATGGCCATGTCTGAACTGGGGTGGCAGAGTGGGCCAAAGAACGGTGATGGATTAAACCCAGATCTGTTGACTGGGTGTGAGTGTTTGATTGGTTCAGATGCTCCGTCCATCACCACCCCCTTTTGTACCGCTTTGTTCGCCATAAGTTGGCAGGGTATGCTCAGACGTGAGTCCCTTGCTCACTTTGCCACTGGATTCAAGCAAGGCGGGCTGAAGACGGCTGAAATGCCAGAAACCGGTCCTCGGAAGCTTGTTTCCGGTCCAGGGAAGGCATGGCTCGGCAGTTCGGGCTGGACTGTTCCCATGAGGCACAGGGTCAGACTGATTTGCATATGGCCATGTCTGAACTGGGGTGGCAGAGTGGGCTAAAGAACGGTGATGGATTAAACCCAGATCTGTTGACTGGGTGTGAGTGTTTGATTGGTTCAGATGCTCCGTCCATCACCACCCCCTTTTGAACCACTTTGTTCGCCATAAGTTGGCAGGGTATGCTCAGACGTGAGTCCCTTGCTCACTTTGCCACTGGATTCAAGCAAGCTGGGCTGAAGATGGCTGAAATGCCAGGAACCGGTCCTCGGAAGCTTGTTTCCGGTCCAGGGAAGGCATGGCTTGGCAGTTCGGGCTGGACTGTTCCCATGAGGCACAGGGTCAGACTGATTTGCATATGGCCATGTCTGAACTGGGGTGGCAGAGTGGGCTAAAGAACGGTGATGGATTAAACCCAGATCTGTTGACTGGGTGTGAGTGTTTGATTGGTTCAGATGCTGCGTCCATCACCACCCCCTTTTGAACCATTTTAATTTCCCTAGGCCTTCAAAGAGCGTCGGAAATTCCTTCAACATCGCTTCTGCACGGTACTCGTGAACTTGATTGGCAAAAAAGACAAGCCCGAGGTCTTCGGCTGTGTGACAGCTGAGCAAAGTCCCCTTCTTCCCCTCCGTGACGTGGAATTTCGCTTGGTGGAGTAGCTTCCACTCACGAACATGGTCTGAATGACGCCCCGGAGAGGGAGCGGGTCTGTCCCTCCATACGTGTAAATCCTTGCAGTCGATGGTGCGAGGGGAGGTCGCAATGTTAGGCGATCATATTGGTCAGAGTCCATCACATTGACGGAGGCCCCAGTGTCGATGAGAGCTTGTACGTCAGTGCCTTCTATGGAGAAGGAGCACATGGGAGGTGGCTTTTGACGGGTCCCCGTCCGGCTGACGTATGACACCACAAACACTTCGGCGTCGTCCTCATCCTCATACATGGGGCGTCGCTCCTGGGACTGGTCATCTGGTATCGCCAGTGGATCATCCAAGGAGATTTGTCGAACGCGCTGCAACACACTTCTGGGCCTTGACATTGTCGATCGGAACTTCCCTCCATGGCATACTTTGGCGTAATGGTTTAGCCTTCCATAGTGGGAGCATGTCTTTCCCTTTGCCCCAGAGATGGCCGTTGCAGGGGTGATCTTCCCCGCAGTAACCACGTGGTCCACGTGGTGGTGGTCTAGGCGCCTGGCGAGGTGTCGGGGGCCTTCTCTGGATGGCATCCACCTTTTCCTCCTTGATCTGCGTGTGCCTGGGCGTCGTTGATGCGGCGACTGGGGTGTGCAAAGCGGCTTCCATCTCCTCTGCCCTGGCGTCCGACAGTTTGTGGGAGTGAGCCAGGATTAGAATCTCGTCCAGTGAGATTCCTGGTTGCCGGAGGATGAGCTTTCGCAGGAGTTTTGAGCAGCATTCTAGGATGATCTGATCTCGGATCTCGTCCCTCGGGTCCGTGAAGGGGCGCGTGCTGTCCAGCCGGTGCAGTCATACATAGAACATGTCCACGGACTCAGTCTCAGTTTGCCACGCCCTCTTGAACTTGAACTTCTCAAAGTCATGATTGAGTTGTGGGTCGAAGTGCCGGTTGAGCTCGGCGACAGCCGATTCGTAGTCATCATAATTTCCGGTATTGGGGAGCGTCTCGAACAAATCTTATATCTCTGCCCGCCATAGTAGATGAGGAGTGATCGCTTGACAGTCCCATTGGTTTCTCGGGTCCCCTTAAAGTAGTGGGTCCGCGGCCTCACTGAAGGGGGGTAGTGGTGCGACTGCCGTATGGGTGGGCACTGATGGCGGGGGATTGGCAGCGACCACTGGATTGCGACCCCATCTTGCTGGGCGGCAGTCCCTGCCGCTGGCGTGGTGTTGCTCATTTAAGCTGGGCACGAGTGAGCAGGCGCATGAGTGCGGCTTGCGTGCCTACGTGCAGTTCCGGTGTGCGCCTTTCAACACGTGCCCTTAACACCCTGGCGGTGTGGTGTCCCCTCGCGCCTGCAGGTGGTGTGGCGTCTCGCTCTGTGCACCTTAATCTATGCCCCTGGAGTGTGATCAGGCTTGACCCCCACAGGGTTGTGGGTCAGTGGATGGTCCAGTCTCTCTGGTTGAAAGTGTGATTCACTTTGTTATTTTCACTTTCACTTTCCTGTGTCTTCTCCCCCTTTTTTTTCCCTTCTTGCAGCTGCCAATGCTTGTTTGGCAGACCGAGTCTATAGGGCACAGTCAAAGGTCTCTTCCTTCTAGGCGTCACACGGGGCTCTCCCTCGAGCGTTCAGCAGGAAAAGCAGGCAGTGGAAAGGGGCAGCCCTAAGCCAGGGCCTCGCTGCTCGGGGCAGGCTGATAGATCAGAGTCTGGGCCGGCCAGCCCTGCGAGAAGTCGGCACTGCTGATAACCGGCCACGGGGTCCACCGCAGGTGAGGAGATGCAGGCGGGCGCGGTAGGAAGCACTTACCCCCCTTCTTCTTTGGCACAGCGACGGCGAGCCCCGCCAGCTGAACACGCTCCCTGGTAGCACGGGAGGTGCGTGGGCGGGCTCGAGCCGGCGTCACCGCAGGCGGTGGGCACACTGCAGCGGCAGACTCTCCACACTCGTGGCAGTGCGGTGGGCTCCGCAGTCAGTCACCTTCCGGCAGCAGGTACGGCCGCAGCGTGAGGGGCAACGTGGGTGGACACCGCGCCCCCTGAGCGATGCGGGTTGGCTCTGCAGTCGGCCTCCTCCTCGAGCACCACACGGCCTCAGCGTGCGAGGGGCAATGCAGGTGGGCACCGCATGTGCCTTGAATAGAGCACTCGAGGGTAGTGGGCACGCGTGGGGTCCAACCGGCCTCGTCGCCAATGTAGCGCGGCGGGGCCCAGGTCACGTGTGCCACAGCAGTGCTGGAAAAGTACACACAGGAGGCAACACTTGTGCTCTCGACTGTCGGACCCCGAGCGGTCTTCAGCCCATATATTTATACCCTCGGGACGAGCTCGCCCCGAGGAGTGCGTGGATGCGTGGGTGAAACGCAACATTGTCGTAGTGAGTCTGGGTGGCTCTCTACAGTGAAGTAAGCTTCACTTCTGTAACGGGGAGACTTATGTCATATTCATGGAGCAAGATGTACAAAATAATGGATTCAAATGAGACTAAGGGGCTTATTTACAAGCCCCAAAAGTGGGGCAAGGGGCATGTAAATAAGCCCCAAAGTATCTCCACATCACATGAATAATTCTGAAGGTAAGCTTGTTTAATTCCCATCACAAAATGTAAATTCTGTTTCATATGTGGTTTCGCCTAGGTGACTCCAATCAATCAGTCAATACATGTGCCTTTTTTTAAAGACTGCCCTGGCACCCGATAGCTGTTGAAATAAATATGCGTCCCGGTTTTCTTTGTGTTCTTTAATTACACTGTTGTGCATGGTTATGCTTCTACCGGTCCAGTCACCATACTGTGTCTTGTAGTTCAGTACAATGTAGGACTGCCTGCCTCCTTCATGCAGCACAACAGGTTTTAATTAGGGGTCGGCAGAACTCCATAGAATCTCACAGAATATTTATGTCTCCGCAGATTTCCACGGAGCAAAACTACGACCTCCACCGAACCCTAGTTTTAACATTTTCAATTTTATATTTTGTGTCTTTGTTTAAATAGACTTTATCTATCTATTAATATTATTTAATACTATCTGATAATTTTGTTTAATTTTCGAAGCAGTTGTGAAACCCCTGAGTAGGTGTTGTGGGCCATCTCTGACGTGATGAAGGAGAGGAGCTGTTACCTACCAAACTTGCACATCACAAAGGCTTTGCCTGAGCACTCTCACAAAGGGTTTAACGCTGGTCTTTTGTGACCCCAGACTAACTGAGGCAGGTAGGCAAGATGTTTTAAGCATCTCTGCGGTTGGAAGCCTCTGAAAATCCCTCTACTTCAAAGTGGGCTCCAGGTATAAATAATGGACCCCAGACCCAACTCTTCACTGCATCTCTGGACCTGTGGAAGACTCAGAAGGACTGCTGTGCTGCACTGCAAGAATGACTGCAACTCTGTTGCCCTGCTGCATGAGTGAAAATGAATGTACCTGCATCTTGAACCCAAAACCACTAGAATGTTTCCAAGGGCTAGTTGGTTGGCCTTCTAATCAGAGCCTAAGGACTGAAAAGGGTCCAACCTCCTTGAACCCAGCACCTGGACTCTGTATGCTGTGAATCCTACTCCATCAACTGGTGCCACCCCAGTCTTAGACACTTGGAAGTGGCCCTGACGGTGCTCTGCCAGCCCAGCTGTAGTCATGTGAGCAGAACAAACACAGCACGACGCATCACCTTTCAGCCGCAGTGGAACCACCCATGTGCAACACATGCCTGATGCAGGGCCTCACAATTCAGCCTTCTCAGAACCGCTGCTGTGCACTGCATCCTTGATGGAGGCCTTTGCATCGCAGGCCCCCTGCTAACAGCATCCTTGACGATGATGCAGGACTTTGCTTTGCAGCCCCACAGATTCCGCTTAATCTCCTCTGCAAGACACATCCTCGACACAAGACTTCGCATCGTAAGCCCCTCGTTGATGGCATCCTCAACAACGATGCAGGACTCTGGATTGAATGATCACAGTTTCCTCGGAACTAACGCTGTGTGACACATCCTCAACATGGGATCCCAAAAAGCTCCGCAAGCTAAGATTTAAGGTACTTTGTTCAGCTGGACTATTTCATCCCTGTATGTGGCTCAATCGCATTTGGCATGAACTTGTGACTTTGTCCCGGCGCATCCAGATAACGACAGTTCACGCTTTGTGTTTCTTGGCACTTTTTTTACTTAAGACTTTGAAATTGCATATCTCGGGTTTTATTGAGTGGATTTTTGGATTGTGGCTGCTGCTTGAGTAGGGTTTTACTCCACTCAACTATTTGCTCAATTTTCTACGGACTGTATCAAATGTAGCTGAAAGGGCTGTTGTGATCAGCTTGGGTGGAATCCATCCTGGGCATCTGCTAGAGTCTTGTTGTGTTCAGTAAACTCCAGTAACTTCATGTAGATCACATGTATATCAATTCAGCAAAGAAATATCCATTTACAATTGGTCTGTAATTGGACCAGCTTGTTTGCATTTAAGCCTGGCACTCTTACATGGGGTTTAATGGATGTTCATTTGATTTTGTTTGGTATATTACAGGTAGTAAATAAGGCATCGGTTAACATCCCTATAGCTGCAAGGGCAGTCTTGATTTATTTGTACAAAATGACAGGTTCTGGATTGGCTTGGGATCCAGATTGTATTTGATTAAAGAAATGAGTTCCTCAAAGGATTGTTTTGATATAGAAGAGAAGGCTTTTAAGGCATTTCATTATGTTGTCTGAATGGGTGTCTCTCTTTGAGATTGTGAGTTGGTATTTGGCATCTTTGAGTTTAAAAGACTATGGGCCTGATTACGAGTGGATCGGTGCATTCCGACTCGCGTGTAAAACCCTATTAGAAGGTAGTTAACATATCCGATAATTATCGGACCATTAAATACCTCAACCTTCGTTAATTTTTGGCAGGTCAAGCCTGCCAAGATTTAACAGGGGAAAAACATGTGGTGTTCACTATGCCATGCAGTTTTTGGTGCGTAACACCTCCAATTCTGCATGTTATTCCCCACAAACTTGCTATAGCTGCTATTTATTGCATCAGATAAATAACGTACCCTGTGGTATTGTTATTTATCAGGTGCAATGAATTGCATTGTAACCAAGGCCTTTGTAGTTTTTAGTTTTTTCCACAAAATGAGAGGCAAGAGCATCACGGAGTATTTGTGAGGTAGTTTTGTCACTTCAGCATTCTGCTGCGTTCCTAAATTTTGATTTGAGTCTGAAAACCTCCTTTGCAGGGCAAAATGCAAAGAAGATACCAAAGTAGTATTTTTCTTTTTTCAGCTTTTCTTCTGACTGCCCTGTCAATGTAACTGGTGGATGTATTGTTTTTTGCCTCCTTTACCTAATTTTTCCACCACAACGTTTAAGTGCTCGGTTGGTAAGTCTCAGCAATGTGAACAACTTGGTGGACCATTTCGTTCACCAGGAGCAAGAAAAGTGTAGATTTTCCATTGGATAATTGTGCCGCATGCTTTAAGCAGCAATTCATTGAATTTTTGAATTACTGACTTTAGATAATTAAATGTGTCTTAGATGGTTGTTCAATTGGTCAGAACAATTTAAAGCAATTTCAGTTTCAGATTCTTCCAGGCACAAAAACTATCCTTTGTATTTACAGCATTTTGGTACTCTGATGGTGAAAGGAATGGCAAGATGTTTGCACCACCTCAGCTGAAGTGATCTGAAGCAGTGGCATCTGGTAGTTAAAGCATAGGTGAGTGCAGGGAGGCAACACATGTACACTAACTCACACCTGAGCATTCATCCGCACACACACCATTCACATCACACACTCGCATATACACAAACATTTATACATATACACATTCACCAAACATTAAATAAAAAAATAACACTTACTTTCTGATTCGTCTCTGGAGGAAAGCCTCAGAAGTTCCAGGAGGGTTGGGACTGCCACCTCCTCTCAGGAGGCGGCAGTCCCTACCTTGTCACAGAGTTGGATGGGGTAAGTGAGAGTTGCTGACTCCGACCCCACTCTGTGACTAAGAGTCTGTGACAAACACTAGGCTCTAGAAACTTAAGGGCTTAAAACTGAAGCGCTCAGGTCCAAGGCTATCAATGACGCTCCTCTTTCTCATGAGGGGGGGGGGGGCTCAAGGTGCTTTGCCAGGCAGAAGGGCCATGCCAACAGGAGCTGTGGCATCTTCAGTCTGACAAAGTTCAGCTCATGAAGCTAAGCGCCTGCACATTTAGTTCATGTATATCACGTGGCAGCTTGACCTGAACATTAGGGAAAATAGGGGGGGGGGGGTTCTGGCCCCTCTGCCCTTAAGGACGGGCCACTGCTGGTCTGAAGCAGTTAAGTTATCAGTGTGCCCTGTTGAGTATAATACGTCAGAGATGAGCTGTGAGAATTGAGAGATTTGAGGTTCTGAGCCAAGTGTTGAAGTCACCCAGGAAAATTACACTTCATTTCAGACTACTATACCTAACCCTTATGAAGTATTGGCACTACATCAGAGAGTAAAACAATCGTAACCTCATGAAGTTCTACTCCTACCTCATTGGCTTTCCCAAACCAAAAAGTTGACATTTTCATCTAGCATTGTAACTGCTGAAAAGTGTACTGTATGGCTTGTTGTATCTGCTCCCTTTCATGCTGTGCATTATGGCACCATTAGCTGGCAACAGCACTTAAACAAAATATAATTCTGCTAGCAATACTGCTGCCTCCACACCCCAAAGATATTCTTACCTCTTCCTGTCCTCCTGAGTATATCATGATGTATATAGACTTTAAAATTAACCAGTAGGGGTAAAAAAAGGTTTGTTAAAGATTAAGAAAACCCTAGCCACATTCCAAGGAGTGCTACTCCCCAGAATTCGTATATACTGTCTATGTAACTTTGTATATAGTCTCATAAATTGTTGAGATTGGGGTGGTAGGGGTCGTGGCCAAAATAGTGACGGCATGAGATATGCCTCACACCCCTATGCCCCTCACTGTCTACCCTGCACATACATTGAGCAGTGCAGGGTGTTCTGGCCCTGAAGAGGGACAAAGGATTTCTCTCAGAAGAGTCTGACATCATAAAGACATTCTAAAGCTGTCGCTGGTCTCCTGTATAGACAATGGACATGGCCCCACAATACTCACAACATGCAAAATGGCAGTTGCGATGCGCAGCCAGTAGAAATCCCAGTGATGGAATCCATTAGGAGAGTGGACAATCGTTTGGGCCTGTGGGCGGCTTGTTTAACGAGTTTTTTGCTCCTAATGTTTGTGGCAGAATACTAACCTCCACCCATTGGTTGGTGACAGGGCACGCGAGGGCCCCTCCAGAGAATGACTGCTCCTCTTCCTGCCCTCTGCCCTGGGCCTGGACACACAGCCAGTGGGACTGAGAAGGTGCCCCTTTGAAAACACAGGGCTCGTTCTCCTTCTGCTTCCATTGCTACGTTGTGTACTGAAGCAGTCCTTAATATTCAAGTGGGGTGTGGGGCATACCTGATTGTGGTGACTATATCTGCTGGGAAGATATGCCAATTTGCAGACCATATTTGATCTCAGGTGTGCTGCCGCAGATGCCAATTGTAGCATGTTTTAGTGAGAAAATACAAGCATGTCACCATTGGTTAGCATGGAAAAACTGCACAGAGTCCTAATCCCAACGAAACAGGTTCAGCAACAGAAGGCAACAACCCTGCAAAATGGCCAGGTCCAACACAGACCCAGGCCCCTATAATCAATAAGTTCTTTAAATCATTTGCTGAAAGTTGGTGGCTAACTCCATCTATGATGGAGGTCTCCATAACAGCTATTCCCAAACCAAAGAAGGATGGTCAGGTCTGTGTTTCGCATGTACCCATTGCAGTGATTAATATAGTGGCTAATCCCTTCACCAGTATGTTGGCTGCTAGGTAAAACCCCTATATGCCTTACCAGGTGGACCCAGCCCAACCCTGTTTTATCTTAAGTAGGAACAGTGAAGACACCACTAAATGTATACTCCATCTTATAGGCAAAGTGCACAAATTCCAAAAAGATACCCTCTTACTTACAAGTGAAATTCAAAAAAACTTTTGATAGGGTCCACAGACCTTATTTATTGCACACCCTGAGATACTTTGGCGACAAGCTTTGTCGCCGTAAACTCTGAGGCTTCATCTGCCCCAGGGCTACTGTGTTGGTAAATGGTGTTTCCTTTAAACCTTTCCCCATACAAAGAGGAACAAGACAAAGGTGCCCACTGTTTATACTCCTTTGTGCGCTCTTTATGGAACCAATGACCAAATACAATAGAACCAACCACAATATCATGAGATTTGGGGTGGAGGGGGCCTTCACCATAAGCTTATACACCAATTATTGAGAGTGGCACTCACTGACCCAGTACTTACTTACTGCATGCTCTAAACAATGCTCTCCAATGCTTCAGAGATATGTCAGGGTTCCAAATTAACTTACAGAAATCACAGATTCTTGGCCTCACCATCTACCCAGTCTACCAACACAACCTGTGGGCCCAGTTTGTGATTGACTGGGCAGAAACATCAATCCCACACCTAGGGTTACATATCGCTGCAACACCCCTTGCCACAACTGAGAATAACTATTGCAGAATTCTCCACCAGGTGAGTAGAGAACTCTCGCTTTGGCAGCAGTACAAGCTTTCTCTACTAGGAAGAACTGCTACCCTAATGATGGAAAATCTTGCCTAAAATACTATTTTTATTTCAGACCCTCCCTCTACAGCCAACCCCCAATGCCTTAATAGCATTACAAGCTGACCTCAATAAATGTATGTGGATCTGAGAAAAAAAACTCAGGCACAATAAATTTGCCTATAGACCTACTATAGAGGGGGATCTTGGCCTCCCAAACATAATACAGTACTATCAAGCAGCTCAATTGTGAAATATGGTTGGTTGGGGAAGGACGAGATCTGAAAACCACTGGTGTTTCATGGACCATTCAGTCACCGGAACACACTTCTAGAAGGCCTCTTTGGCTACCTCGGAAGCATAGGCCATGAGGCCTGTACTCATCCTTAATGGGTAGATCTACTCTTGCGGTCTGGGACAGGGTTGCTGTGAAGAAAGGATTGATGATGTTCACTTCACCAATGACGCTCCTCACTAACAACCCTGGGGCAGATTTACAAGCCCCTTGCGCCACTTTTGAGTCATTTTTAACATGGTAAAAGTGGCGCAAAGGTGGTGCAAGGGGCTTGTAAATCTGCCCCTCTGATTTCATCCCGGGCCTCCTGTCGACACGCATCTCAGCTTGGCATCACTCTAGCTGTACAAAGATTAGCAGCCTCTTTGATAAGAGGGGATCACCTCCTTCAAACGGCTGAGGACCGATTGTGGACTGTAAGAGGAAGATCATATGCAATACCTACAGATAAGGTCCTAGTTCTCACATTCATCCATCAAGTCACATGCAGGACGGCCCCTTATGACTTTTTAGAAATTGATTTTTCTGAAAGATAAAGAATAAAGCCTAATTACTTAATTATATGCGCTATTATTACAACCCTCTGCAAGTGAGAAAAAATCAGGACAAAAACGGTGGGAAACCAAAATAGGGAGAACACTTACATTTGAAGAACGGGAAGAGAGCTGTTATTGCGCATATCACACAGCTCGAAATGCCTCTGGCAGGCAATCTTTGACTAAAATAGTCACATATTGGCATATTACACAGGCACAACTAGATAAGCAGTATCCAGAAAGACAAAAGGAAAGCTGGGGGGAGGCTGCCGTGGCAACGGGACTCTGCTCAATTTACTGTGAAACTGTCCCTAACTGAATTATTGGGAAAGAGCTCTGGGTGACATCAAACAAACCCTTTGGTATGCAGATCCTGCTCATCCCAGCTTGCATCCTACAAGTAAGTTTATTTTGCATAATTAATAAAAACCATTGCATACAGCTAATAACAATAGCGTTTTTAGCAATATTGGCCAATAAGACACAAGTAAAATAATAAATACACATAAAATGGACTGGTTACACTTGTACATAAAAAGACAAATATATTTTTTGTTGCCTAATTAGGTCCATTAATGTCATTGTACGGCTAGATTCTCGTTATGCTTATTATGGGCCCATCCTCGTATTGTGCAAATGGATGTTTTTATCCCCATTTCTGGGGAATATACATGTATTTTTGTTTTTGCACCTTGGAGACCCACTCCTGTGTACCTTTTACTTGGGGCGAGGGGTGCCTCATTAATCTACGCAGAACTTCTTTTTACTGCTTGTTTTTTATTGTAAAATGCATGTGCATTATGCAAGGAGTATTTAAAGTGCATACTGACCATATTCAGTCTCTGTTTTTGAAGTGCTTGCTGACCGTGTCCATGCTCTGTCCCAAAGCCACTATGGGCCAGATTAGGATCTCGTTAGGAAGGCCTCCAGATGGGTATCCAACGTGTGAATCTGATTCGGAGCCTATGTTTCCAAACAAGTCGTCACCCGCTCTGAACGACCAAGTATGATGCGAAGATTTCGTCTGCGTCGACCGAATCGTTTCCGGAACCCAATCATATCCGACCGACTCGTTAGCAGACGAACCGTGCCGCACAATGGAGCCAGATTCCGACCAAGCGAGTATGATGCACGATTCGGTCAGCTGTATCGTCTCGGTGTCAGTGAGATGAAACGGCTGTTGGAATCGGACTTCGGAGGGTCGTAGCAGGCCCCCCTTCACCTGGAGCCCTTCAAATCGGTCATGGAGGGGGTGCCCATGGGTTCCCCCGATCCATGCATGCACAGTGTGGCGGGCAACATGGGGTGCCGCCACACGGTGGACGCTTTTCCCCACCCACTCCTTTTTGCTATGGGAGCCTGTGTACGCGTTGGTACACGGGCTCCCATAGAGTTCAATGGGAGTCCGAGCAAACTGTGTCCGTCAGCATACGGCTGCATTGTACTCGTTTGTTCGGACTCGCGCAGCACGATTCAGTTGGAAAGCCCTCTGGATCAGAGTCGTACAGAGGGGTTTCCTAGCGAGATCGTTTTCGGGCCCTATGTTTCTTCAAATACTGAGCTTCAAATGTTGTTCCTTGGTGTACTAAATGCTTCTTTTTCTGCCTTGTTTTTGACTGTAAAGTGTGTGTGTGTATTATGCAAGAAATATTTGTAGTGCATGCCAACCGTACCTATTCCTTGTTTTTAAAATGCTTGCTGACCATGTCTATTATCTAGCCCAATGTCACAGAGTTTCTTCAATAACAGTTTTTAACATTGTATTCCTTGGCAAGCTAAGGGGATAGAGACTCCACTCTTTTAAGTGATAATGGCTTGTCTGCAGGTGTGAATGTGATGTTTCAAAAATGTTGGCTTTAATAACTTTTTCCTTTAGGTCATGAATGCCAGGCATATACAAACAATGGATACTATTGTCTCTTCTTTGTATCTGCATAACCGTCAGCAGGCATTTGACGGCAGGCACTTCCAGGATGGGATTAAGTCTTTGGTGTCTATATTCCCAAAGCGGTATAGCATGAACTGATGTTTTAAGGCTGGTGAAAAATTGACTGACGTACTCCTGTCGTCTTAAGCTTTCATAGTTAATTACTGCTGTCTTTTTGGAAAGAAAATCTTATCATTTATATGAGACAGATATCTGGTGGAAGAAGTGGTTAATCGACAAAAGTTTTTTTTTTCCATGCTACTGATCCATGCATCTCAGATACCTAGTTTGTCTATTGCCTGTCCTAGATATGCTCCCCAAGAGAGATTTTGTTTGTTCCTCTGCTGATCCCATTGTTAATTTGTAAAAAAAAAAAAGTGCTGGAGCTCTAGTCAGGAGGCAGCTTCCACCAGCCCATTTCCTCTGTTAGTGCTGCCTAACACAGAACCAACGAAACCTTCAAGTGGAGAGGGGATGTAGCGTTATAGCCAGAGCTGCCGACCTTGGAGCTGGGGAACCAGGCTCAAGTCTCAGCGTCAGCTAAACACCCTGTGATTCTGGGCGGATCACTTAATCTACCTGGGCCCACCAAAAATGTATGTGTCCTTAGAGCTCAAGCGCCAGTGTAGATGATTAAGTGCCTGTGTTGAGCACCAGAAACCACTGGCTCAAATTAAACACTGGCTGAGCCTCAATTTCCATCTAACATAGGTTGTTTAAGGAACATCTCTCAGAGCTCTGCAATTTGATGATGGTGTTCATGCTTTGTAGTTTTTTATTTTTTAAGCCAAATTCAAGTCGACCTGAGCTGGAGATGCTGCTTTTGTAATTGAAAATACAGATTTATGGGCTTTTGGTTGGAGCTTGTTGAGCATTTCCGTTTACCTGTCATGCATAATGTTCATACCGTATGCCACTGTTGGAATGAATTGGGCTGCCATTATGGTTAGTAGGTGACTGAGTGAAAGGCAACTGAATTTCTTTATTAGTAATTTAAACCCAAATATTAGCGAGTATGCTTTTGCCTGTATAGCAGCTAGGTGGTGTTTAAAGGACATTTGGGGGTCGATTCCGATCCTGGTAAAAATACCGCTGTACGATTCGTATTCGTAGCCGATTCCGTACGAATGTGAAAATTCCCTCCAAACTGCGAAGTACGATCCATTTCCGTCTTCCTCTGTACGATTCTCAGGGATCCGTACGAACCGCAGACGGAGACCCGTACGAATAAGCGTCGGGAATCAAACCGTACGATTCGTAAAGCTGCCGTACAAACTGACAAGTACGATGCACTGCGGCAACCCAGTACGCGATTTGTACGGACCAAAGTAGTCGCGCATGAAGATTGATTTGTACAGAAAATTTCGCGTAACAGCAAGCCGCATTAACATATACGTACCGTTTACCCTTCGATCAAGTGTATGCGAACCCCCCCATGGCCCGTATAAGTCACACTCGCCAATAAATACGACCCGCACACCCCCCATCAAGAGTACACGAACCCCCCCACCGGCCAACGGCCCGTATAAGTCACACGCACCACCAAATACGACCCGCACCCCCCCCGATCAAGCATATACGAACCCCCCCAACGACCCGTATAAGTCACACGCACCAACAAGTACGACCCGCACACCCCCGATCAAGCGTACACGAACCCCCCCACCGGCCAACGGCCCGTATGAGTCACACGCACCAACAAATACGACCCGCACACCCCCCCATCAAGCGTACACGAACCCCCCCACCGGCCAACGGCCCGTATAAATCACACGCACCAACAAATACGACCCGCACCCCCCCCGATCAAGCGTACACGAACCCCCCCAATGGCCCGTATAAGTCACACGCACCAAGTACGACCCACACCCCCCCCCGGATCAAGCGTACACGAACCCCCCCACCGGCCAACGGCCCGTATAAGTCACACACACCAACAAATACGACCCGCACACCCCCTCATCAAGCGTACACGAACCCCCCCCACCGGCCAACAGCCCATATAAGTCACACGCACCAACAAATATGACCCGCACCCCCCCGATCAAGCGTACACGAACCCCCCCAACGGCCCGTATAAGTCACACGCACCAAGTACGACCCGCACCCCCCCCCCCGGATCAAGCGTACACGAACCCCCTCACCGGCCAACGGCCCGTATAAGTCACACACACCAACAAATATGACCCGCACACCCCCCGATCAAGCGTACACTAACCCCCCCCAGCGGCCTGTATAAGTCACATGCACCAACAAATACGACCTGCACCCCCCCATCAAGCGTACACGAACCCCCCCACTGGCCAACGGCCCATATGAGTCACACGCACCAACAAATATGACCCGCACACCCCCCATCAAGCGTACACGACCCCCCCACCGGCCAACGGCCCGTATAAATCACACGCACCAACAAGTACGACCCGCACACATAACAATTATAAAGCGCACATGAACCCCGAAACCAGCACAAGGAGTCCGCAAACGAGTCGCACAACAACACAAAACATGTCTCCTGTGTACATACCATTGTGAAACAATGTCCTGGTCACATACAAACAGGCAAACGGAGGGCCCAAGTAACACCCACCCCATATAACACACCCACCACCAATACAAAGTAAGCCACACCCACAAATTGACCAATAAAAGGGTCCACACATACAACCCATCATCCTTTGCAACATACCTATTTGCAAAAGAAGACACTGCCAGCACATCAACAACTGCACCCATTAACCCTCACACATACACCCTATCTCATCTACACCCACAATACCCCCTTCACAATCAGACCCACACACCCCCATCCATACACACCATCACCCCCTCAATCACATACACCCCACATCATGACCACACCAAAGAATCCAAAGTTCACTAACCCGGAGATGGAGGTCCTTACAGATGAAGTCATTAGAGTGGAGCCACAGCTGTTTGGCGCATTGGTCAGACAGACCAGCATAGCTCAGAAAACACGCCTGTGGAAGAGGATCGCAGACCGGGTCAATGCTGTTGCACCTATCAGGCACACCAGGCAGGAATGTCAGGCCAGGTGGTATGATCTGCGGAGGATGGTCAAGAAGAAGATGGACCAGGACTACGCCTGTGCACACCACACTGGAGGTGGTGGTCCCCGCAGACCTCCACAATTCCAGCCCTGGGAGGAGAAAGTCATGGCCCTGTTACCACCGGTGGGAGTTCACGGAGTACAAGGAGCCGTTGAGCCTGGTGAGTATACAAACAACTCATGTAATATGGGGGGACTCCCACCAGTGCCCAACGGTATGAGGGTGGGGTGGATATGAGTCCCAGCAGTGCCCAACGGTATGGGGGTGGGGTGGATATGAGTCCCAGGAGTGCCCAACGGTATGGGGGTGGGGTGGATATGAGTCCCAGCAGTGCCCAACGGTATGGGGGTGGGGTGGATATGAGTCCCAGTAGTGCCCAACGGTATGGGGGTGGGGTGGATATGAGTCCCAGTAGTGCCCAACGGTATGGGGGTGGGGTGGATATGAGTCCCAGCAGTGCCCAACGGTATGGGAGTGGGGTGGATATGAGTCCCAGCAGTGCCCAACGGTATGGGGGTGGGGTGGATATGAGTCCCAGCAGTGCCCAACGGTATGGGGGTGGGGTGGATATGAGTCCCAGTAGTACCCAACGGTATGGGGTGGGGTGGATATGAGTCCCAGTAGAGCCCAACGGTATGTGGGTGGGGTGGATATGAGTCCCAGCAGTGCCCAGCGGTATGGGGGTGGGGTGGGATGGATATGAGTCCCAGTAGTGCTCAACGGTATAGGAGTGGGGTGGATATGAGTCCCAGCAGTGCCCAACGGTATGGGGGTGGGATGGATATGAGTCCCAGTAGTGCCCAACAGTATGGGGGTGGGGTGGATATGAGTCCCAGCAGTGCCCAACAGTATGGGGTTGGGGTGGATATGAGTCCCAGCAGTGCCCAACGGTATGGGGGTGGGGTGGATATGAGTCCCAGCAGTGCCCAACAGTATGGGGGTGGGGTGGATATGAGTCCCAGTAGTACCCAACGGTATGGGGGTGGGGTGGATATGAGTCCCAGTAGTGCCCAACGGTATGGGGGTGGGGTGGATATGAGTCCCAGCAGTGCCCAACGGTATGGGAGTGGGGTGGATATGAGTCCCAGCAGTGCCCAACAGTATGGGGTTGGTTGTAAGGGGGAGGGTGATAGTGTGGAAGTTGTAGGGTAGGAGGCTACCCTCATCCCATATGTCCCAAGTACACACCCAAGCACCATGCGCAATGCACAGGGAGTGTGAAATTACGCACATGATAGCAGACAATGGGCCTGGTGTAGGCAGCACAAGGCCCTCCTGTGACCAGTGCTAACACAAACACCAGGACAGGTTCAGACATCCTGTGCAGGAACCCACAACCACGATCATGTCAGCATGCTACATGGGGGCACAGCCAAACCACGAAGGATGGACATGTGCAAATCACACTCAAACAACTAGCATGGCCTGTCACACACACCCCTTACAGAAACTTATCCCCTGAGTACAGGCAATGGAGTGCAACGCTGTCACAATTGTCATGTAAGAACAAAACAATCACTGATATGATTATGCATACAAAATTAACATGCACAGTGCTGATTCTCAAGTCCATTGTGCCTCTCACACAATGCACTTGACCCATCTCATGAATGTTGTGGATGCACTAAACTTGCACCATGGACATGGGTATTGACAAGGTGATGCGTCCTGGAGAAGTGCCACGTTCTAAAGCCATGAGCTAGAAGTGGGTGTACAGGTCCAGGGGCGTTGGCATCGTTTGGCCATTATGGAACAGCAATACCTATCAAACGTAGCTGAATTGAATCTGAACTATTCGTCTCTGTCTCTTACAGTAACATGGCATCCCCCCCAATACTCCTGCTGGTTTGCACTACTGATGGCTGGACTGGCGCTAATGCCCTCAGGGCTCCCCTAATCTCAGCAAGGGCTGACCCCGCCGGGTCTACCGGGGAACTCCCCCCTCTAATCCCCTGTTCTGTCAATGGTGCCGGGGGGGGGCGGACCTACCACTTGGGGCGGGGGGGTTATGGGACCTACTGGACTCGCATCCCCAGCTCCTGGTCCCTGCGCTCTGTCCTTCTTTCTACTAGCCCCCCCTCACCTTGCATTGTACCTTAGGCTTCTTTACCAAAGGGGGGGAAGGCTGCTCTGGCTGCTACTCCCTCCCTGCGTGGGCGGTCCCCCAAACCCCCTGGCACTGGTTCCTCCTGGGTCACCATCTCCTCATCACTACTCTCGTCACTGTTATTGCCCAGCTTTGCCAGCACCAACTTAAGGAGCTGGGCAATCTCAGGGTCCTTGTCTTTTCTCTTATGGCTCACTTTCTTAGCTGGCATGATAGCTCTGTCCTCCCGCTCTTCTAGCACTGTAATTCACTGCCCTGGCGCCTATCGAGTAATTGAGCTGCTTATCAAGCTTTGTTTCTATCCCTTGGCACCAAAATGACCGAAAATAACTTCTCTCAACAGCCCCGTGCTATATATGCCCTATGCGCCTCTGCCTGTTCCCTTCCGGCGTGTCCCGCGCTAAACAAACTCTGAAATGTCCGAGCGCTGCTGCCCCGCAATGATGCTGCTCCGCACCCACAGCCTGTGCCCGGCACTTCCCAGACTCGCCACTTAGCTCGGCAAGGAATCAGCGCACCCGGGGGCCCGAGAGCAGCCGCCAAGGACCCAACAGATACCCTAACAATAATATCCTGCCCGCTCCCCACGGCTGCCCACTGGCCCCCCCAGCACACACAACTCCTCACCTTGCAAGTTGGACGGTCACGCCGCGCTTCTCACCGCCGCCTCCTTCGTTCGTGGACTCAGCTGTACCGTGGATGACCCCAATCAACCTGGCCACTCTGGATCCCAAACCCCTGCAGCAACTGGATCAGATACATCTGTGCCAACCACCAGACCCATTCCTACCACATCCCAGCAGACAGGTCAGAGCCCTGCCCATGATCTACCAGAGAGCCAGCCTGAAAATGAGGGACACCCTTCGGCGGGCACCCTGGAGGTGGCAGACAACATCCACCCTGCCAACACTCGGGGTCCCGTCGATCTGATGTCCCACAAGCACAGGCCGTGCTCATGTGGGTCAGGGTGGTGGGAGTGGCGCAAGGCGGAGGCGAGATTCTGGCCAGGAAGCTGCAGGCACCGGTATGGCTCAACTGAGTACCATCCTGGAGGCATACCGGCGGGACACCAGGGAGGTCAGCCAGGTAGTGGAGGCCCTCAACGAACTGAAACAACAGCAGGCCGAGCAACATGCTAGGCAAGTACGACATCATGAACGGGTGGAGGCAACACTGGCTGAGCACTTGACGGTGCATCAGGATATGAGCCAATCTCTCCGTCAGATGTCTGCCAACATGCAGCACCCTCCCTGTGTCACCAGGCCACAAACCTCAAGGCAAAGTTCGACTCCAGCCACAGGGAGGGAGGAGGAGGAGGAACTGTCTGACGGAGCGTCCCATGCATCGTCAAGGCCTGCGTTTGAGGGTCCCCTAAGGAAGGTGGGTCGTCCACGGTGAAGACATTGAGAGGCAATGGGCCATACACAACTCCCAGGACACCTGCCTGGCATATTGCCCTTGGATGCAACAGCATCACCTATTTGACTCTCCCACATGGACTTGCAGGTCACAGTCTGCCCAATGATGCCACGCACTGTGGCCTTGCCTCTGTTGACTGAAACTGTAAGGCATCTCATCTCGACCTGTGAACTTTGGATTTCCCCATTTTTGTACAGCACCTACTCACGTTTCCTGCACAAGATCACCAAATAAATCTGTAAAACATCATACGCATTGGTGTAGTAATCTTGTACCCAGAGTCTGAAACATATGTGTGTGGAAATGTATGAGATGCTAGACAAATGAACAAACGGCAGCCATCCACACATTTGGATCTGAGTCCGGTTGAGGACACACGTAGGTCAAATTTTTCAAATAACAAGATACATGGATGGCAATACACACCTGTGATGGTTACTAAATGCTGTAGGGGGGTTTGGCTTGAAATACTGCAATTACAGACAGGCACAGGAGCGTCACTTGTAGGTGTATAGATCAGGGTTAAAATGTAGGTGTCCACGTAGGGAGTACCAACATCTGAGTCCTGACGTATGAGAACTATCATCAGCATGCAGCTGTACTGTGGATGTGATGAATGGTGCACAGGCCAAGGGTGGCAGGACAAACTGTGGGCAATGGTCTGTTGTACTCTCTACAAGCTCACCTGTTCACGTGACCGCCCCCTATGCAGCTACAACAACCAAACCCATGTGACAGGTGCTACGCATCCAGAACGCCTTGCCACGTCTGAGAAATCTCTTCACCAGACCGGCCACATCACACCACACCCAAGAGATGTGGTTTTGGCGTGTGTTCCCGGTGGCTATTTGACTGTCGGTGACGGACATGTTGAAGTGGTGTGCTGAGGTTGCGTACTGCCACGTTACTGTAAGGAAGGCGAGGTGTGCTGCTGTGGTGTTGACAAGGTAACACAGTACAGGCGGATGTGATTTATTTCTATCAAACTATCCGACAGCAGAAGTCCCTTTCTTGGAGGGTTTTAAAGAACCCAAGGAAGGTCAGTAAAAATATCGTTAGTGTACGAAAAATATCAAAGCAATAAATAGCAACACATGTCGCTCAGACTGGGTCTCACTATTGGTTTTTTCAGATAAACCCTTACTTTATTGAAGGAAGATAACATATCCACACAAAACCCTCGTATCAGTAATCGCCCGAAGAATAGCTAACTGACATATTTGGTAAGCACTCAGAATGTACGTGAATATAGATATTTTTAAATGTCTTTAGCTCAACAGATAAGTGATATAAATTGTTTCTGATCCGACATAGGAATTCCCAAAAGTTAAATCTGAGAAGGTTTGAATTTGTGAACGAAGCAGGGTTCCAGTCCACCAAAAAATCTAAGGTATATTATATGTTAAGACATTTTTAACTGCTTTGCAAAACTCCATTAGCATTTATCTTTAGGTGTTAGTTTCCATAGATAGAAATGTGGACATGTACACTTCACATCTCAGAAGTCATCTTTGAGAATGATCTAGTTGGTAGGTTTATGTATAAAATTACAAAAACCTCTCTCACTTAGCTAAATATTTGCTTTTCTAGTCGATAAAATGTTTTCGGTCCATGATGAGAGTGCTAGCAATGATGCGGTCCTGTTGGTTCAGGTCCGGCCTTACAAGACGTAAAATAATAAAATGTGCAAACAAGCAGGTTTCTTTGTGTACATAGGGCAACTCAACTTATTGAATCGATGTCAAAGTATAATTAAATTGAAGAAATTAATGAATATACAAGATGCAAATGTATGTCATTTATCGTTACGGATACCCGACCATGCAGGGGTTATAAAGCATCTTTTTGAATATTTGAGTATTCTGCAAGAAAGGTCCTGAGGAAGGTGGTTTTATACCGCCGAAACGCGTCGACCTTGCGTATAAACTCGCACTTCAATCTGCGATCCCTCAGACGCAGAATAAGGAGTGAATGTAGTATGTATGATGAGAGTTTGGTGTATGCAATTGTAAGAATGGTCTATTTTCACATTGTTTTCTCTGCATGGAATGGTTAGGTTTTTTATTGTCTTTAATGTAGTACTATGTGTTTTATGAAATGAGCTTTTGAAAATGTACAAATTGAAATGATAAATTGATAAGTGATAATCTTGTACTATAAAATATAACTAAAAAAATAATAAAACTATAAACCAAAAAAAATTGATGTTGCCACTATGTGTTAAAGTATAACAGTTAAAGTGTTGGAGTTGTTACCGCCAGAACTGTAGAGGTCGTGGGGGAATATTTCTTATTGTGTTTTTTGTCTCTCCTCTCTTTCCCTGACCATTGAAGTAAATATAGAGGGGGTCCCATTCCTATGTTAATAAGTGTTGACAAGGTAACACAGTACAATATTGTGCAGATGGAGGTGTGTGTGCTGTACGAGGCACATTGCCTGGTTGTACGTAGACACACTGTCATGTGGGGCAACATAGTCTTGCCAGTATGTGTTGCACACACAGGCAGAGAAGCTGTGATTGGTGAGTTTGAGGTATCGTGATACCAGGTGGATGAATGTCTGGTGTTCTCTGTGTGTAGGCTGGCAGGAGCATGCTCTACAAATGGATGGAAGGAGGAGTATCCTGTAGGCGTGTGGTGTCCAGGATCTGGCCACTCAGTGCTGCATTGTGGCTGTGGATGTGTCTGGGTGACTCTGGGTCACTGCAAGCAAAATGGCAGAGTAATCACCAAATATCACGGTCATAGGATCAGGCCCCTTAGGGCCAAGTGGGGCACAGGACACACAGCGTCAGCAGGTGTAGTCTGCACGTAGTGGGTAGCAAGGTAAACAGCACTTCCACAGCCATCTACCTCATGCACAATATTGAACTTTTGTCTTTACCAACACAATGCATGTTGTCACTGCATGTTGTCACTGTACACGTATCCACATATGAACTCTTAATTTACATTAGGCCATATTGAATATATGCACATTACAAAGACATATGCATTGACAGCAAGGAGGCACAATGTTCAGCGGAAATCACACGTCATACACAACATGATGAAGTTCCTTGGGAGGCCATGCAGCATTATTAACCCTGGGCGTAGTGTGCGTAGTGGGGCTCCGCAGAGCTACGCGAAGTGGGCGCAAAACTACGCCCACCCGCGCACTCCGCGTAGCCCCACTACGCGCCGCCCTCCCTAAATATGCAAATAAAAGGATTTAAAGGTTTTAAAAACACTTACCTGTACGCCGCGTCCCCGGGGCTCCCTCTCCCGTCCCTGGAATCGCGCCGCCGCCATTTCGGATACTAATGCGCATGCGCGGGCGGCCGCGCATGCGCATTTCTCATGAGAAATGCGCATGCGCGGCCGCCCGCGCATGCGCATTAGTATCCGAAATGGCGGCGGCGCGATTCCAGGGACGGGAGAGGGAGCCCCGGGGACGCGGCGGACAGGTAAGTGTTTTTAAAACCTTTAAATCCTTTTATTTGAATATTTATGGAGGGCGGGAGGGAGGCGGGTGGCAGCCGGCTACGCACCGTCTGCGGAGCGCGCGTAGTGCCGCCTGGCTACGCCCGCTACGCAAAATGCGTAGGAGACGGCACTACGCGCACTCCGTGCACGGAGCGTAGCTGGCCGCCCACCCTTAAGCATTATCCAATGTACATGGCCATTGGCATTGCCCTGAACACAATAACAGTCATGCAATGATGTCACCTGTAATGCTGCATAAAGATTCTCCACACGACTGCCAGGGAATGTCCGTACCTTTGATCTTCAGAGTGGTGCGATGCTGAAAGGGTTCCACCTCCAAATAGCCCCTTGGTCTGAGTACAAATGACAGACCCAAAAGGGTGATCAGGCGAGGGAAGGAGAGGATGGGAACTGCAGGGAGGGAGATCTGAAACAGAGGCAAACAAGCATTAGGATAGCATTTTTATGTCACTGATTCAACAAATACCTCATGAGATACACTGTACCAGTCACACCTGTGAAATGTAACCACTGTACCCTATTTGAGATCACACATAATGCTATGACATAAGATCAGATGCATGTACACAGACACATAAAATATAGTCCAGTCTGTCACCTATTAGAATCTTGTGTAACGCTCACAAGTCTGCTACTATGCAATGAGATCCATGTTGACAAAAACTACGTCACAGTGTATGATGATGTGTCCCAAAACAAGACATCAAATAGTATGGCAGTGCTACTTACGCAAAGTCAAAAATTTGTATTTGGCCCTGTGTATCCGTAAGGGCCATGAAGGCAAACTTGACATCACCCACAACAGCTGTAAGCATCTCATATGATGAGTAAGATAATGACCTAAATCCAATGAAGCCCCTCTGGAGCCAGTCTGTTGCTCTTGCAAATGAGCCTCACTGTGCTAAACATGACAAGCAGGTGGAAATTAAGTCAACAGCAAGTAATGAGGAGCTCGGCCACAGAAAGAACCCTACCGTCACCATGAGATGCTGCACGGGACTAGAGAATCATGTGATTAACCTCACTCCACTGGTGCCACGGAAGAATTTACATGTGAATCAGCCCACCATTCTAATGTCATCAGCCCAACATACCTGGCATCATGGGAATGGAAAGTGAACTTCAACTCACTGTGAAAGCAAGCGTAGCAGTATTCGCAACCTGCACTGAGGTAACGACATGAAAGTGACATGACATACTGGCACAAGGGGCAATGCATCCATGCATACAGACTCACACGACAGTTGTCTTAACATGAGGGACATACACCGGCCTACACCTACACGACATGGTTTTTGGGAAACCAAAGTGTACTGGCCCACAGGGTTGAGGGGATGATCCAGACACATCCTGCTGCACACAGTGAGGCTGCAATCCCCCACAGAGTCCGTGGTTGTGATCTCCCACACAATGTCCAACCAAGGTATATGCAATGTTTCAGTGTCAATGTTTACACACATTGATGCATTCACCAGAGTCAAAACTTAACAACAGATGACTGTCAGATAGGGTGACTATCCTGTCATGGGAGTGGGGCTACATGGAATTGGAAACCTGATGTTGTTGCATGTACGCATGGTCCAACAACTTGCGCATGAACATGAACTGCAGAGTTAATTTAAAATTGAACACGAGGGGGAGGGAAGGGGAGGAACAGGGAGGTCACAGAGTCAGAGGCGCAACAACAAGGCGCCTCCATGAGAGGGGTGAGTGTCAGGTGGCCAGCGTGGGGTGAAGGTGAAGGGCAAGGCCACAGGACTAGGTGCTGGAGGGGAGCACCTGAGAGGGGTTGTGGGGTGGGGGGGTGGGAAAAAAAAGAAAAAATTGAAGTTCTTGTTGGATTTTGATGGAAAAATAAGTTGGCAAGTTGCTTGTTTTTTTGAGCTATTATTGAGTTATATATATGTCTATGGGGGGGATTCGAGTGATTTCTTTCAACGTTAACGGGCTGAATAATAAAAAAAGAATGCGTGCAATTGAGCACTGGGTTAAGTCAGAACGACCAGCTGGCGTATTGCTTCAAGAAACTCATATATCTGCGGCTAAAATCAACTCTTTTTCTATGTTTAAAACCTGGTCGGAATATAGAGGTTTTTCATGTGCCCGAGAGTCTAAAAGTGGGGTTGCTATCTTTCTTAATCAGAATCTAGATGTAGCAATTGTTCAGTATGAAGATGGGGGGGCAGGACGGTGGTGTTGGGTTACGTGCCTAATAAAAGGTAGGAAAAGACCTATTACATTTGTTAGCTTCTATGCCCCCGTGGAAGATTGTGCCCCAATCTATGACAAGTTATTTCAATCCTTATTGTTAGTCAGGGGGGACATAGTGATAGGTGGTGACTTCAATATCCTTATAGACATAAAATTAGACTCCACTAGCAGGCCAAGAAAACAATCTAAACCAAAATCAAGAAGATCCATTATGCAGAATATATCTTTATTGGATCTTTGTGATCCGTGGCGTGTTAAATTTCCACAGAAAAAAGAATTTACGTGTTGGTCTGGGAGACATAAATCATCATCGCGATTAGATTTCTTTCTAGCTTCAAGACTACTAAAATTTTCCTATCAAAAATTTTTCATAATGGTTTTTCAGACCACGCAATGCTGCTAATTGAATTTGAAGTAGGTGAAGAGATGAAATCATCTAAAAGATGGATATTTAATAAAATGCACTTGCAGGATAGTAACTGGGTCTCTTTTTTAAAATTAGAAATCTCTGAGTTTATTGCTCGCAATTTACAGACAGCCCCACTTCATATTGTTTGGGACTCTTTAAAAGCTTTTATTCATGGGATTATAATTAGTAAAGATGCAGAAGAATGGCGTACTATCAAACAAACTAAGACCTCACTCTACCAAAAAATCCTCTCACTTACTCTGCGGCGTCAAGTTAATCCCACGAGTGATGTAGAAGTGTTTTGGAGAATTGTGGCTCACTGGTTAGAGGAGGCAGACCTGGAAGCAGAGGTCAGCCCGGGACCAGGGTTCAATTCCCGGCTCGGCGGGGTCTTGAGTCCTAAAATGTCCATGGACTCGACAATTCTCGCTCCGGTGCCTACTCGATTCATGGGTTCACACTCTGCGACTCTGGGCAATAGCTTGCTTAATCTCCACAACGGCCCCTCGTGGCGGGATGCCTGGCTTTCACCTTGGGGATACCCTGCCGGGGTTATCTCACAGGGGAATACCAGGACAGGTTCCCTAAGCAAGCGCTTAGAAACCGCTCGGTGATTTGCGCTATATAAATTCCTGTACATTTACATTTACATTTGATGTGCAAAAAGAATTAAATGAGGCTAAACGTGAACTTAATACGCTCCTTTTTTCTCAGAGTGAACAGCAATTCTTAATAAAATCTCAGAGGGTTTACGAGGAGAGTAATTTCTCTGGGAAGCTCCTTGCCTGGCAGGCAAAAGAGCAAGCCGCTGCAAAATTAATCCATTCTTTAAAATGCCCTGTCACTCAAGTTGAAGTTTCACAGACGGATGCTATTGGCACTATTATGTTGTCCCACTATAAACAGATATAAGGTCAGCAGCAAATTATAGACCACTCTAAGCTCTCAAATTTTTTAACCAGGCATAATATGCCCTCCTTAGCACAGATAGATACTGATTCAATGCAACGGTTACTTACCAAATCAGAACTAGAATTAGTGGTTAAAAATTTACCAATTGGTAAAGCATGTGGTCCGGATGGCTTTCCGGCTGAATTTTGTAAGAGTTTTTTTCTCCGCTTTCTGATTTATTATTGCAATTATTCAACCATATGTTAATGGGTGGTCAAGTTTCGGATTCTTTTGGGGAGGGGACCGTTGTTAGTTTTCCTAAGAAAGGTAAAGATTCAAAAGATCCTAACTCGTACCGGCCTATTACATTACTCAATACCGATTATGAGATCCTTACGAAATTACTAGCAATACGTTTTAATTCAATTGCAACAGATCTTATTCACCCAGATCAGAATGGTTTTGTGGCAGGCCGGCAGTTAGCAACCAATACTCATTTTGTTACAGAAGCGTTAGATTATTTTCAAGTTAAAAAAGTCCCGGCTTTAATTCTATTATTAGACGCAGAGAAGGCTTTTGATTTAGTAGTTTGGTCAACTTTATTTGCTATTTTAAAACACTTTGGTATCCCTTAACAAATTATTAGTTTAATCCAAAATGTATACACGGGTGCCAGAGCAAATATAGTTATAAATTCGGTTATGGTTGGCACAGTTTCCGTCCTACGGGGCACCAGACAGGGTTGCCCCATATCCCCTATTCTTTTTGCTTTTTTTATTGAACCGCTAGCTATAGCTATTCGTGAATCTGTAAATATCCCTCCACCTATCACATCTATGGCTAAAATTAAACTCTATGCCGATGATATCATGTTGATAACTAAGACGGATATCCAATCTCAAATAGCTGTTTTGCAGCTTTTTGAAGAATTCGAGGCCTTAGGAGGATACCGAATTAACAAAAAAAAAACTGAAATTTTAGTATGTGGCGGAGGAGAGGTGGTTTTACATGCGGACTTTGCTGGTTGTATCAATTTAAGACCAAAACGATATTTAGGGGTTATGTTTTCCACCTTGGTATCTCTGGGGCTGATTCACAGATCTAACTTAAGACAAAATCCTAAACTTACTACTTTTGGTATTCACAGAAGTTAGGATTTTGTCTTAAGACAGACTTAAGACAGACTTAAGACAGAATCCTAACTTAAGTCTGTCTCAAGTCTGTCTTAAGTCTATCTTAAGACAAAATCCTAACTTCTGTGAATACCAAAAGTAGTAAGTTTAGGATTTTGTCTTAAGTTAGTTCTGTGAATCGGGCCCTCAGTTATTTACGTTGAATTTTGACCCACTCGTCCGAAAAGTTCAATCTCTATTTACTAGATGGGGTTCACTACCACTTACTATTATGGGACGGGTGGCACTGATAAAGATGTCTGTATTACCACTATTTAATTTTTTATTTTCAGCTATACCATGCTTTCTACCCAGTAGCCTTTTTTCCAAAGTAGAATCCTTATTTTCGAATTTCATATGGGCTAAAAAACGCCCTAGGATAGCAATAAAGATACTTTACGTAGATACTGAACTGGGAGGTCTATCTCTTCCCAATCTCAGAGATTATTATAGTGCATATTTTGCTCAGTATTTAGAACGATTTAAATCAGAAAGGCAGAATCCAAATTTTTTTATTAATTTTTTCTTTGACAAAATTAGTCAAGAGGCTCAAACCCCAGTTCCTTTGCACATCCCTAAATCGCCAAAACTTACTCGATATAAAATAATGTATTGGTTCTTTAAACGTCGTGACACTCTCCTAAAAAAATACTCTCTTCCACAGTTCAATTCTAGAACTCCTCCAAGGAATGCTCTAATTTTTATGAGAATTAGAATCGGATCTGATATTGTTTGTCAATGGGAGCGGGCTGGGTTTCGTACTTTATTTGACTTTATAAGAGAAGGGACTTGGCTGTCACCAAGAGAAATGCAACAATTAATCCCAGGGAAGTTTATGTTATTTAACTCATATGTTTCGATTTTTAAAGTTCTGGGACAAGTGGAAGTAAGAATGATTGATTCTCCTTGTCAGCTGTGGGATGATCTATTTTTGATTTCTCAGAATAAGAAACCAGGAGCATGGAAACGCTATTTAGCTCAATACACTGATTTAGATCTTAGTATAAGAGCCATTAAAAAATGGCAAGAACAAGAAAATCATGCTCTTACTATGAATACCTGGAAGTGTATAAACAAATTGAATTTTAGCGTTCTTCGTGGATCTAATTGGAGGAGAATGATTTTGTTTTACTAAATGGCTTCTTTATCGAACTCCTGCTGTCATTTCAAAAATGTTTACGAATGCTAGTGCTGTCTGCTTTAGATGTAAGCGATACAGTCCCGCTAATTGGTCCCACATTACAGCTCACTGTATTAAAATTGTCCCTTTTTGGAATGAGATATTCGAATATTTACAAAAGTTTTGTGGGATTCAGATTGATTATAACGTTAAATTAATACTCTATGGCTATGATAGTGATCTCGGCTTGCTTGGACAGTCGGTTAAATTATTATTTATTGTAATGGTAGTTGCGAGGTCCTTGGTTCTACAGAATTGGAAATTATCCCAAGCTCCTTCGTTTAATATCTGGCTTCAGAAACTGAGAAATGTTAGAACAAGCGAATTTCGCTATGCAAAGCGAATTGGGGGGATAAGGAAATTTGATAAAATTTGGAAATCATTTTTTGAGTAATTTTGGAAATTGTACTATGTAAATTGATTTTGTATTCTTTGGATGTCAATATATGCATTTTCTTTACTAGTTGAAACTTGATACAAGAACTTCAATAATAAAATGTGTTAAAAAAAGAAAGAACATGTACCACACAATTGAAACCATACCAACGGAAAAAAGCCTTATATGAGTCCTTACCCAAACTGACATTTCCACATGTCCGTGCATGGTCCGTTGATTTGGCTGACGTTGCTATCATCATGAGCAACAGCAGGCTGACCAAGATGACACCAACGGTCAACAGGCAGGGCGACCTGGGAATGAGAGGCACACAAGGGGTCAAGTACATAATAATTTCATTCAGACATGGTCATGTTGAATAGAGTAAGGTTGTACTACACTTGTACATTCCAAGTTCACACATAGCACGTCTGTGTGTGGCATTACATCTGCACCTGTGTGACACTGCACAACAAACATCAAAGTGACATTGCATACAGTCAGCTGGACACTCAGCATGCTACCCATTCAACTCTAAGGTACATGCGTGAACAATATGCACCTAGGACTCACCATTATGAAACGAAGTTGCGGATGAGCTGACTCCGGATATCATCTTCAACCTCCTCGTCACTGGCATCCTGGCCAAGTCCTTCATCCTCCACAGGCGGATGTTCCAGCTCATCAGGATCTAGGATGAGTGGCACGGCCTCCTCCACTGCCATGTTGTATAGCATGCAGCACACGGTGACGATGTCACACACCTTGAGTGGGGTGTATGGGAGGGCTCCGCCTGTCTTGTCGAGGCACCTGAACCGGCTCTTCAGGAGTCCAAATGTTCGCTCTATCACCCGCCTGGTCTGCCCATGAGCATTGTTGTACCGCTGGTCTGCAGCCGTTCTGGTGTTGCGTAGCGGAGTCATGAGCCACGGCATGTTTGGATATCCTGTGTCTCCTGCAAATTGACATTATTGAAATGAGTGTGTAATATGATGCAGTTAAGGAAATAATAGTGTAAATAACAAGGACCCCCTGTTTGGAATATTAATTCTAAATACAGGGAAATAGACAGTGTAAAAAACATGGCATAATATTGACAAATTACTTGGGAGAAAATGCACTAAGGAACCACAGAAACCAAATAATTATAAAAAACTATATTTCATTTAATAGGTATACAAATCTTCATATTAAAAGCAATTGGTAAAAAACATAAATTCAAACGAATTATGTGGAAAACAAATATACAATTATCATACAATACATAAAAACATATAAAAAAAGTTTTATAACAGTGGCAATCAATATTGTTCGACGCGCGTTTCGGCGTTATGGGAAACGCCTTCCTCAGGAGCCACAACTAAAATCTAATTACAGATCATTAGGACGGTGTTTCAAAGATAGTGCTTTCATTCTCTTTTTATATTTATGTCTTGTAGTTTAAGTCTGGAATAGAGTATAGCGTGGCACAATATCGCTAGTTGCTCACAACGGGGTAACACCACTTAGATAGATCGTAACTGTCTCTTTAGTCCATATAACCGGCCTTCATATGGATTGTCAACAGAACTCAGATCTAGATCGATAATTCAAATACTTGGTGTATTCCTTTTATCGCGGAGCGCCCACACTTGTTGACGTCCTGGACCCGCGATTGTTTACGTATCCCTTAAAACGGGAATTTAAATTTCGCGAAGGAAAGCTGGATATAAAAAAATCAAAGGGAGAGGTTGTTTGTTGTTAACTATTTCGATTCTGTCGAAGCCACGCAGCTGATACCTGCCGACGTGTTCGTAGCCGTGGGAGAGTATATCGCCACGCCAAGTTAACAATTCAAAAAAGGGAATTCCGTCCAGCATGTATCAACCCGCGGGAGCCGCAAAAGATGGCAAACAACCTCTCCCTTTGATTTTTTTATATCCAGCTTTCCTTCGCGAAATTAAAATTCCCGTTTTAAGGGATACGTAAACAATCGCGGGTCCAGGACGTCAATAAGTGTGGGCGCTCCGCGATAAAAGGAATACACCAAGTATTTGAATTATCGATCTAGATCTGAGTTCTGTTGACAATCCATATGAAGGCCGGTTATATGGACTAAAGAGACAGTTACGATCTATCTAAGTGGTGTTACCCTGTTGTGAGCAACTAGCGATATTGTGCCACGCTATACTCTATTCCAGACTTAAACTACAAGACATAAATATAAAAAGAGAATGAAAGCACTATCTTTGAAACACCGTCCTAATGATCTGTAATTAGATTTTATTTGTGGCTCCTGAGGAAGGCGTTTCCCATAACGCCGAAACGCGCGTCGAACAATATTGATTTCCACTGTTATAAAACTTTTTTATATGTTTTTATGTATTGTATGATAATTGTATATTTGTTTTCCACATAATTCGTTTGAATTTATGTTTTTTACCAATTGCTTTTAATATGAAGATTTGTATACCTATTAAATGAAATATAGTTTTTTATAATTATTTGGTTTCTGTGGTTCCTTAGTGCGTTTTCTCCCAAGTAATTTGTCAATATTATGCCATGTTTTTTACACTGTTAAGGAAATAATGACATACAGACATACATGAGTAACAGACTTTACCCACCAACAAGACATGCCCGATGGTTGCGCAGCTGCAGCATCATCTGTGGTACCCTGCTACGCCTCATGATGAATGCATCGTGGCACGATCCTGGAAAACGTGCACAAACATGATAGATCAGCATGTTGGCAAGACACACCACCAGGGCATTTATCGAGTGGTAATGTTTCCTGTTGCGGAACGCTTGCTCCTGAGCCTGTGGTGGCACCAGAGAAACATGTGTTCCATCAATAGCACCAATTACATGTGGCATGCGTCCCAGGCCATAGAATTTCCCCTTGACATCTGTCAACTGTGCAGGAGTAGGGAATGTTATGAATTCATCTATGTGCACCAACATGGCTGCCAATACATCACGTAAAACCCTGCTGCACATAGTTTGGGACATCCCCCCCACATCAGCTATGGTAAATTGGAAAGTACCTGTGGCAAAGAAATGTAGTGCTGCCATCACCTTTACCTTGGGTGTCAGCGCAGTTGGATACCTGTGTCGTGGTTGGAGATGTGGTTCCAGCCTGTCCGTCAGGTCCTGAATCAACTTTCTTGTGAAGCGGTAACGCCGTATGCAATCACGTTCCCTCATGGCTTCCAAGTCTGGCAACGGCCTTGCCAGAGGGGATGCCCTGCACAACATATAAAGGAAAAAAAGGGTACAACTTTCAGACACAGACAATTACAATGGACATGGCACATGCAACACTGCTTCAACGCATCTAATCATTTATGAGTCTGGAGTGGGCTACACATTGAGGACACATGTGCCAGCTGGCTGCCACTCCTCCATGATAACTGATTGACCTGTTGTCTGTGGCATGGACATGACATGCATACAAATGATCTGCTGGTCTGGTCTGAGTGAGCAGGACCATGTTTCATGTCAGTGACACACGTCACGTGAACTGCATGAGGAGGTTGTCTGCACATCCAGACAGCTGACAGCAATGCACACACCCACATCACATGTGCCATCATTTGCACATATCAGACATATTGTGCTTGAGGTGTGCATTTGCTACAACTACAACATGTACATTATCAGACTGCAGATATGTATATTTGGGGACAAATGGTCTATAATCCCATCACACATGTGAGCGGATGATTTGCACCAGTGGCATGGTGTGCGTACATGTGTAACCCTGTCATCACGGCAAAGACCCATCATAGATGCTCCTACAGCAGATGAACTTGACAGTATACATACAGCATGCACAATTTCGCACATGGCACACACATGACGTGGTCACACACGGTCATGCTGGGTGACAATTTTACATCTGTGACAGTGGGCATGTTGCTGTCATCATGTGACAGATGACTGTACTGAATGTTGTGCCATACCAGTGTTGATGTGCATCACAATATGTTCTAGATGTAACTCAGGTGAGAAGTGTTGAATGTATGTGGAACACATGTGCACCGTGATTAATGACATGTCTGAACAGCTCTTCCCACATTCACTGTGCCACAATATCACATTCCCTGTGCTAGATCACTGTCTGCCACACATACGGCCTGCTGATGTAAGGATGCCATGCAAATGTAGACATCCACATCCTCAACATGTGCCTACACCTACATCCCTGCCATGTGATTTCCTGGTATCACTCTCCCAATGTTGACATGAATGAGCTTATGTACGCAGCCTACACATGCATTTACTTGAGCATGTCAAACGCACAGTACCCCGATTGAACGTGCGTGTGTACGGCTCGTTTCCCTATTGCATTGTAGCTATACGCGAGCAATGCGTACCCCAAGTGAACGTGCGTGTGTACCGCTCGTTTCCCTATTGCATTGCAGCTATACGCGAGCAATGCGTACTCCAAGTGAACGTGCATGTGTACGGCTCGTTTCCCTATTGCATTGTAGCTATACGCCAGCAATGCGTACCCCAAGTGAACGTGCGTGTGTACGGCTCGTTTCCCTATTGCTTTGTAGCTATACGCGAGCAGAGTGTACCCCGATTGAACATGCGTGTGTACGGCTCGTTTCCATATTGCATTGTAGCTATACGCGAGCAATGCGTACCCCAAGTGAACGTGCGTGTGTATGGTTCGTTTCCCTATTGCATTGCAGCTATACGCAAGCAATGCGTACCCCAAGTGAACGTGCATGTGTACGGCTCGTTTCCCTATTGCATTGTAGCTATACGCGAGCAATGCGTACCCCAAGTGAACGTGCGTGTGTAGGGCTCGTTTCCCTATTGCATTGTAGCTATACGCGAGCAGGGCGTACTCTGATTGAACGTGCGCGTGTACGGCTCATTTCACCATTGAATGAGTTGCATTTGCGACGGCAATCGCACCGTACTTGTGTAGGGATTCCAGGAAATACATAGGGAACATCTAGGGGAGCAGTGGAATGGTTAGAATGCATCCAGGTTGTCAAGGAAACAGAGATTTGAGAGTGTTCTACAGGTGTTCTTGAAAATTCAGTTTGGCAAAACTATACAATGTTGCAAAAGTTGTTGTTGAGCTCAGGCTCAGTTTTCAAACCATGCAAATGTGTGTCATGGCCTTATGTCTCATGGTATTAGATGATACATAGGATGCAAACTATTCTGGCCTATCACACAGTCCTCCTTGGACTCACAGACCCTCTGCGCACAGATATAAGGCAGCATGTGGCTGTGAGAGGGCACTTGCCTGCACAACAATGGAGTGGACAGCACAGCTGCTGTCTCTGTATCCTCTGGACCCTTATTAGCTGAGCATGGAGGGGGCACCTGAATTCAGTGAGGGGGGAGAACAAGGCCCTACTGGATGCCCTCCTGCCTAACTACAGCAAGCTCTATGGGAGACCAGAGGAGCAGGTGAGTAATGTGTGCACTACCTTGGGCTGTGCACCTGTTTGTGTGTGTGACACTACAGCCATTGTGTATGTATTGTTAAGAGATGCTATGTTGTTTGGAGTGAGTGCCGGTGTGTACAGTGTGGTCTCTCACATGCAGTTAATGATGTGGTGTAATAGTGTTTACTGCTCCTCTGCATTGTGCTAACTGTGACATTAACTGCAATGTGAATCACACTTTCTGCTGTGCCACACCTTGCATGTTCATTTTGGATGTTTTCCTGAGCTCTTGCAGTGTTCCCTCACGAATGACAGATGAATGTACTCACTGTAGATGGATTTGTTCATGACATTTGTGCCTGTTGAACAAAAGCATGCTTTGAAGTGATGTACATTGAAGAGTGTGATAGATCTTTGTCACCTGGCAAATTGTGTTGGTGATGTTTTGCAAGACTGGTGCATGACACATGCCGCAGCTATACCCATGTGATGAGACAAGTATGCTGCGCCGTGTGCATGACTTGGACAGTTAGCTTGAGGCCTGTGTCACATCTTTTGCAGGTGTGACATGTGCTAAGTGATGTTGTATACACTGTTGACAATGACAAGCAGATGAGCTGTGCCAGGGTGTGCATGTGTGGTCTGAAGATGGTTATTTGGTGTAGTGGGGTGTGTGACAGCATGTCACGTGCTACTGTTGTAATTCTATCTAGGACCCTAATTCGATATTCCTGATTTATGCCCTTATGTGGTTATAATAAATAATATCCTTATAAAGGCATAAGAATCATATCCATATTTAGTCATAGCCCATGCGGTCCACATTAAGCAAAGGCTAATTCCCCAGGCTCCTAGAGAGTACAACGAGTTCTGTAAACAAACCAAACCTCCAGCAACCTGGGAATTCCCCATGGCTTTTGTTTTGATTTGTCCTAGAACTCCTGTGAGCACTCTAAGAACGGCCAGTTCTTAGTGACATCTTTATTGACGTCTTATCTCCAACCTTACCTCAAACCCGGCACCTTTCAAGTATAAATATACCAACGTTGCCTTAAGCAAACACACGGTGGTTTGGAGCAGAGCGGCTATCTACTTGCCCGAGAGCCCAGCTGATGCAGAGAGCCCACGGACGCCGCCCCTCCCTTTTTGACGCACTGAGAGAGACGCTGTCTTTTCTCCTGCCGAGAAATCCAGCTCCGGTGTTCTCAGCCACCCTTGCGGGTTGCTGGGATATCGAGTCCTGAGAGAGATACCAGACCTCCTGCTTTCTATTACCCAGGTACGGAGCTGACTAAACCCTTAAAGAGAATTCTTGATTCAGATTCTTGGCAAAACCAACTTAACTTAAACTGCTACTTACTTACTCCTTCCCACGTATTAGGCTTAGGTCAGGTACAGCGGGGTAGGCGTATTTAGAATCACCAGTTGAGTACGTTAGTCAATGTATATTTGTATGTATATATTTTATCCATTTTAAAGTATCATATGGCTAAGAAACCATATCAATGCTTTTATAGTATTATTTTATAATACTCCTTTTACTGTACGCACTTTACTTTATGCTAAGTACTGCAATTGTGGCTATTCATTTCTCTTGCATGAGAAAGAAGACTGCTCAATAAATAACAACTTTTATTGAAAACGCCCGTCTCTCTATTCTCTGCACTCTGGTGAAACTAAGTATGCACGATTGACTGAGTAAAAGAGCTGTCTATTGTTTTCACCCGACTCTAGAGATACTCTCTTATTCTGAGGGAGCAAAGTTGTCATGTTTTATGGTTGTCAGAAGCTAATCCCTTCTTGTCTAATCAGGAAAGTTAATTCCTTCTTGAACATTCGAGAAAGTTTCTAGTGACCTCTGAGCTAGCTGGCAAAACTAATTAAGTCTAATATAGTCAGTAGAGACCTAGTCGACCTCAGTCCTATGTCTACACTGCTGTTTATATTATTCCAATGCGCAGAGCCTATTGGGAATATAGGAACTACACTACACTGCAGTGCACCATGATGTAGCATATATTGCTCAGTGTGTGCCATGCTCAAAGAGTGGTTTTTTATTATTATTATTTATTCAATTTATATAGTGCATTATCACCTATAGGTCTCTAAGCGCTTGTACAGGAGACACTGAACATGACAGAAACAGGCAACTAATTTATAGCACATCCCATGCATCTTGGAAAAGCACCGTTTTTAACATCCGACGAAACGGCAATAGATTAGATTCCTTCCGAAGGTTTGCACCCCTTATTGCATCTGTAGCCTTTCTATGGCGTGTAGTGCATTATTGTTTGCTCACAGGCCACATACACATGGACAATGATGCAAGTGTGGTCAGCATCCTATGCCCTGTTGTCATCGTCCATTTGGTGCAAGTGTGTGTCTTTGGGACATGGACCAGGTGTACTGATGTTGTCTCACTTTATATTCGTGACAGGTATCTGCCTATGAGAAGGGTGACATCTGGCTGGACAATGCCACGGCTGTCAGGAGTGAGGGGGGCCTCGCAGGAGGCTCAGTAACATCAGGAAGAGGTGGCAGGACATCCGGTGCTGGACCCGCCGCATCGCCAGGATACAGCTCAAGCTAGAAGCTCCACGCCGGCATGGCGGCACCCGCCACCTCACCCCCCACATGCTCCGGGTCCTGGAAGTGGTGTTCCCAGACCTCCATAGGCAGTTGCAGGAGGGACAGCAGCAAGAAGGGGGTAGGTACATGTCTGTTTGTTGTCATGTGTGTCACATGCTACCTGCAGTGCTCCGAGGCATGGTAACACTCCCACAGTTGGAGTGGTGTGGTCAGACAGGCACTTTATGCAATGGCATAAGAATGGCCCAGTTTCAGCAGATGCTTCTTTACATGCCTTGCCCTACTCCACATTTGACCAGCGCTTTGGCTATTGATTGTTTTTCACATGTACTTCTATGGTGCAATGTCTTAGTATGCATATTCCTTTGCACATCATCATGTTGGAGGGGGGTCTGTGACACCTGTTGGTACCTTACATGTAGCACCACATGTGCACTGTGGCTGCCCTTCTTCATATTTTGGCACTGATCTTGAGTCTCAACATGTGTTTTCTGTACGAGTCAGCCTCAGTGGCCTTTGTCCATGGTACACTTTCTAATTGTCATGTGTTAGCTACAGGTGCACACTGTACATGTGCAATAATTTTGGCTTGTGCATACTCACACTGGGCAGTGCGTGTGTGCATATTCTCAAAATATGTTGCATGTTGTTTGTAAATAATATTGATGGTCAGCCACACAATGTGAGTTTGGGTGTACACAGCTGTGATGCCAGTGTGAGGTGATGGAACACTTGGTTCAGGTCCCAGGATGGCATCACATGGCAGTTCGAGCAGGACTTTTACCATGTGGCACAGGGTCAAAGCGAATCAAACATGGCCAGGCCTGGATTTGGGTGGCAGGGTGGGCAAATGAACTGTGATTCATCATCAGCTATCCTGTTGTCAGGCAGTGGCTCATCATTGTGTCTCTCATACAAGTTTTTGCCTTGCCTGTTACTTGTATCCTACTATACATTGAGTGTTGTGTCTCTTACAATTGCCCAAGACTAGGCTTAGCATTGTGCAGAGTTCAGTGGCATGTGACTCATGATGCATGCCATGTTTAGAAATGTGCCCAAATGATTTGTAGCTGATGTGTCTGATGTCTACAGGTGACTGATATGTTTTTCTTCTTCTCCTTGCCAACAGCATCATCACCACAATCTGGAGGAGACACAGGCCCGGACCAGGCAGTGGGACCCACCGACAGTGCCACCTGCTTTGAGGAGTCAGAGGGAGGCAGTGGCACGCAGGGTGAGGAGAGTCAGACGGCCGGACCTCATGAGCACGACACCTCCTACCATGCGGACGGCTCGGAATCAGACTCTCTGGAGGAGGGGGAATATGCAGCTATGCCATCTTCTACATCTTTGGCTGTCCCCTCCTCCTCCAGTACCATCTCCACCCTCCCAGTTGTTAGGGTCACTAGGGTCCGTGCTAGCCCCCGTGTCACCTTTGTTCCCGGCACCGCAGCCCCTGCCCCTGTCTCCCCTGCTGCCCTCAGTGCTGAGTCTGTGGACCTACTCCGGCAGATTCTAGTAGGTCAGGTTTACTGTCCTCCATGGACATACACGAATAATGAGACAGTTGTTGTCGTTCATGGAGGGCATGTCATCTGCCATGTCTGATCTACGTCAGAGTGTGGCTGCCATAGAGTCATCACTGACGGCAGCACTGTCCACCCAGCAGCATCTGCCTCCTCCCTTCCTTCAGACCCATCCACCTCCGCCTCTCCCATACCTACCCAACGTACACGCAGAGGCCACAGGTCAGACACAACAACAGACACACCCAGCACACCCACATGGCAGACAAAGCGCAAATCTCCACGCACCCAATCTCAAGGGGATGTAGGCACACCCACAGGGATATGGGACACACGTCACACACGCATCCACAGACCCACGACAACAGACTCACAGCCCTCTACCTCCACCCCCAATGTGTCCCCGGGTTCAGGTGGTAGTTTTTCTGAACTGGCTGAAGTGTGCAGCCAAGTATATGTAGCCACATTCGGTGAGGCACCGGCCAGTGTGGAGGGATCCAAACCACCTTCACCCACTACACCTGTCCTTCCCTCTCCTGTCCCTACGGTGCCGGAGGATTCCCCAGATGATGCCCCCACTGTTTCCACAGACAATTGAACTCTATGTGCAGGCAAGTGTGGGTGTGACAACATCCAGGAGGCCACAGCCTTTTTTCAACGTTATTTGGACTGGCCATTGGCCTTCTATGAGCATGGACTCATATTTACGTTTTATCTTTGGATGCGGCTGAATAAAGCTTTTGCTTTTTGGCTCAGTACTTTTGGTTTTCTGATAATGGCTTTGACTGCTGTGTGCCTGGGAGCTGGTGTGATGTTCACATTTGGGTATTGTTACATGTGTCTATTTCCTGGTGGTAATGAGGTTAACCAGGGTATGTTTCTGCTTTCAATGCTGGGCACTGCTGGGGGTCTTATCCACACACACACTCTGATGCTGTGCACTGCTGGGCACTGCTGGGGGTCTTAGCCACACATGCCCTATGATGGCGGGCACTGCTGGGGGTCTTATCCACACACAAACTCTGATGCTGGGCACTGCTGGGGGTCTTATTCACACACACACTCTGATGCTGGGCACTGCTGGGCACTGCTGGGGGTCTTATCCACACACACACTCTAATGCTGGGCACTGCTGGGCACTGCTGGGGGTCTTAGCCACACGCACACTCTAATGCTGGGCACTGCAGGGCACTGCTGGGGGTCTTAGCCACACACACACACTCTAATGCTGGGCACTGCTGGGGGTCTTAACCACATGCACACTCTAATGCTGGGCACTGCTTGGCACTGCTGGGGGTCTTAGCCACACACACCCTATGCTGGTGGGCACTGCTGGGGGTCTTATCCACACACACACTCTGATGCTGGGCACTGCTGGGGGTCTTAGCCACACACACCCTATGCTGGTGGGCACTCCTGGGGGTCTTATCCAGACACACACTCTGATGCTAGGCACTGCTGGGCACTGCTGGGGGTCTTAGCCACACACACCCTATGCTGGTGGGCACTGCTGGACACTGCTGGGGGTCTTAGCCACACACACCCTATGCTGGTGGGCACTGCTGGGGGTCTTATCCACACGCAGATTCTGATGCTGGGCACTGCTGGGGGTCTTAGCCACACGCACACTATAATGCTGGGCACTGCTGGGGGTCTTATCCACACACACCCTATGCTGGTGGGCACTGCTGGGGGTCTTATCCACACACACACTCTGATGCTGGGCACTGCTGGGGGTCTTAGTCACACACACCCTATGCTGGTGGGCACTGCTGGGCACTGCTGTGGGTCTTATCCACACACACACTCTGATGCTGGGCACTGCTGGGGGTCTTAGCCACACACACCCTATGCTGGTGGGCACTGCTGGGGGTCTTATACACACACACACTCTGATGCTGGGCACTGCAGGGGGTCTTAGCCACACACACCCTATGCTGGTGGGCACTGCTGGGGGTCTTATCCACACACACACTCTGATGCTGTGCACTGCTGGGGGTCTTATTCACACACACACTCTGATGCTGGGCACTGCTGGGCACTGCTGGGGGTCTTATCCACACACACTCTAATGCTGGGCACTGCTGGGGGTCTTAGCCACACGCACACTCTAATGCTGGGCACTGCAGGGCACTGCTGGGGGTCTTAGCCACACACACACTCTAATGCTGAGCACTGCTGGGGGTCTTAACCACATGCACACTCTAATGCTGGGCACTGCTTGGCACTGCTGGGGGTCTTAGCCACACACACCCTATGCTGGTGGGCACTGCTGGGGGTCTTATCCACACACACACTCTGATGCTGGGCACTGCTGGGGGTCTTAGCCACACACACCCTATGCTGGTGGGCACTCCTGGGGGTCTTATCCAGACACACACTCTGATGCTGGGCACTGCTGGGCACTGCTAGGGGTCTTAGCCACACACACCCTATGCTGGTGGGCACTGCTGGACACTGCTGGGGGTCTTAGCCACACACACCCTATGCTGGTGGGCACTGCTGGGGGTCTTATCCACACGCAGATTCTGATGCTGGGCACTGCTGGGGGTCTTAGCCACACGCACACTCTAATGCTGGGCACTGCTGGGCACTGCTGGGGGTCTTATCCACACACACCCTATGCTGGTGGGCACTGCTGGGGGTCTTATCCACACACACACTCTGATGCTGGGCACTGCTGGGCACTACTGGGGGTCTTAGTCACACACACCCCATGCTGGTGGGCACTGCTGGGCACTGCTGTGGGTCTTATCCACACACACACTCTGATGCTGGGCACTGCTGGGGGTCTTAGCCACACACACCCTATGCTGGTGGGCACTGCTGGGGGTCTTATACACACACACACTCTGATGCTGGGCACTGCAGGGGGTCTTAGCCACACACACCCTATGCTGGTGGGCACTGCTGGGGGTCTTATCCACACACACACTCTGATGCTGGGCACTGCTGGGGGTCTTAGCCACACGCACACTCTAATGCTGGGCACTGCTGGGCACTGCTGGTGGTCTTAGCCACACGCACACTCTAATGCTGGGCACTGCTGGGGGTCTTAGCCACATGCACACTCTAATGCTGGGCACTGCTGGGCACTGCTGGGGGTCTTAGCCACACACACCCTATGCTGGTGGGCACTGCTGGGGGTCTTATCCACACACACACACACACACACACACACACACTCTGATGCTGGGCACTGCTGGGCACTGCTGGGGGTCTTAGCCACACACACCCTATGCTGGTGGGCACTGCTGGGCACTGCTGGGGGTCTTAGCCACACACACCCTATGCTGGTGGGCACTGCTGGGGTTCTTATACACACACACCCTATGCTGGTGGGCACTGCTGGGGTTCTTATACACACACACACTCTGATGCAGGGCACTGCTGGGCACTGCTGGGGGTCTTAGCCACACGCACACTCTAATGCTGGGCACTGCTGGGCACTGCTGGGGGTCTTAGCCACATGCACACTCTAATGCTGGGCACTGCTGGGGGTCTTAGCCACACGCACACTCTAATGCTGGGCACTGCTGGGGGTCTTAGCCACACGCACACTCTAATGCTGGGCACTGCCGGGCACTGCTGGGGGTATCAGCCACACACACCCTATGCTGGTGGGCACTGCTGGGGGTCTTATCCACACTCACACACTCTGATGCTGGGCACTGCTGGGGGTCTTAGCCACACACACCCTATGCTGGTGGGCACTGCTGGGCACTGCTGGGGGTCTTAGCCACACTCACCCTCTGCTGGTGGGCACTGCTGGGGGGCGTATCCACACACACACTCTAATGCTGGGCACTGCTGGGAGTCTTAGCCACATGCACACTCTAATGCTGGGCACTGCTGGGCACTGCTGGGGGTCTTAGCCACACACACCCTATGCTGGTGGGCACTGCTGGGGGTCTTATCCACACACACACACACTCTGATGCTGGGCACTGCTGGGCACTGCTGGGGTCTTAGCCACACACACCCTATGCTGGTGGGCACTGCTGGTCACTGCTGGGGGTCTTATCCACACACCCACTCTGATACTGGGCACTGCTGGGGGTCTTAGCCACACACACCCTATGCTGGTGGGCACTGCTGGGGGTCTTATACACACACACACACTCTGATGCAGGGCACTGCTGGGGTTCTTAGCCACACGCACACACTAATGCTGGGCACTGCTGGGCACTGCTGGGGGTCTTAGCCACACACACCCTATGCTGGTGGGCACTGCTGGGGGTCTTAGCCACACACACACTCTGATGCTGGGCACTGCTGGGGTCTTATCCACACACACCCTATGCTGGTGGGCACTGCTGGGGGTCTTATCCACACACACACTCTGATGCTGGGCACTGCTGGGGGTCTTAGCCACACACACCCTATGCTGGTGGGCACTGCTGGGCACTGCTGGGGGTCTTATCCACACACACTCTGATGCTGGGCAATGCTGGGGGTCTTAGCCACACACACCCTATGCTGGTGGGCGCTGCTGGGGGTCTTATACACACACACACTCTGATGCTGGGCACTGCTGGGGGTCTTAGCCACAAACACCCTATGCTGGTGGGCACTGCTGGGGGTTTTATCCACACACACACTCTGATGCTGGGCACTGCTGGGGGTCTTAGCCACACGCACACTCTAATGCTGGGCACTGCTGGGGGTCTTAGCCACACGCACACTCTAATGCTGGGCACTGATGGGGGTCTTATCCACATGCACACTGTAATGCTGGGCACTGCTGGGCACTGCTGTGGGTCTTAGCCACACGCACACTCTAATGCTGGGCACTGCTGGGCACTGCTGGGGGTCTTAGCCACACACACCCTATGCTGCTGGGCACTGCTTGGGGACTTATCCACACACACACACTCTGATGCTGGGCACTGCTGGGCTCAGCTGGGGGTCTTAGTCACACACATCCTATGCTGGTGGGCACTGCTGGGGGTCTTAGCCACACACACCCTATGCTGGTGGGCACTGCTGGGCACTGCTGGGGGTCATATCCACACACACCCTATGCTGGTGGGCACTGCTGGGGGTCTTATCCACACACACACACACACTCTGATGCTGGGCACTGCTGGGCACTGCTGGGGTCTTAGCCACACACACCCTATGCTGGTGGGCACTGCTGGTCACTGCTGGGGGTCTTATCCACACACCCACTCTGATACTGGGCACTGCTGGGGGTCTTAGCCACACACACCCTATGCTGGTGGGCACTGCTGGGGGTCTTATACACACACACACACTCTGATGCTGGGCACTGCTGGGGTTCTTAGCCACACGCACACACTAATGCTGGGCACTGCTGGGCACTGCTGGGGGTCTTAGCCACACACACCCTATGCTGGTGGGCACTGCTGGGGGTCTTAGCCACACACACACTCTGATGCTGGGCACTGCTGGGCACTGCTGGGGTCTTATCCACACACACCCTATGCTGGTGGGCACTGCTGGGGGTCTTATCCACACACACACTCTGATGCTGGGCACTGCTGGGGGTCTTAGCCACACACACCCTATGCTGGTGGGCACTGCTGGGCACTGCTGGGGGTCTTATCCACACACACTCTGATGCTGGGCAATGCTGGGGGTCTTAGCCACACACACCCTATGCTGGTGGGCGCTGCTGGGGGTCTTATACACACACACACTCTGATGCTGGGCACTGCTGGGGGTCTTAGCCACAAACACCCTATGCTGGTGGGCACTGCTGGGGGTTTTATCCACACACACACTCTGATGCTGGGCACTGCTGGGGGTCTTAGCCACACGCACACTCTAATGCTGGGCACTGCTGGGGGTCTTAGCCACACGCACACTCTAATGCTGGGCACTGATGGGGGTCTTATCCACATGCACACTGTAATGCTGGGCACTGCTGGGCACTGCTGTGGGTCTTAGCCACACGCACACTCTAATGCTGGGCACTGCTGGGCACTGCTGGGGGTCTTAGCCACACACACCCTATGCTGCTGGGCACTGCTTGGGGACTTATCCACACACACACACTCTGATGCTGGGCACTGCTGGGCACAGCTGGGGGTCTTAGTCACACACATCCTATGCTGGTGGGCACTGCTGGGGGTCTTAGCCACACACACCCTATGCTGGTGGGCACTGCTGGGCACTGCTGGGGGTCATATCCACACACACACTCTGATGCTGGGCACTGCTGAGGGTCTTAGCCACACACACCCTATGCTGGTGGGCACTGCTGGGGGTCTTATACACACACACTCTGATGCTGGGCACTGCTGGGGGTCTTAGCCACAAGCACACTCTAATGCTGGGCACTGCTGGGGGTCTTAGCCACTCACACCCTATGCTGGTGGGCAATGCTGGGGGTCTTATCCACACACACACTCTGATGCTGGGCACTGCTGTGGGTCTTAGCCACACACACCCTCTGCTGGTGGGCACTGCTGGGGGTCTTATCCACACACACACTCTAATGCTGGGCACTGCTGGGGGTCTTAGCCACACACACACTCTAATGCTGGGCACTGCTGGGGGTCTTAGCCACACACACACTCTAATGCAGGGCACTGCTGGGCACTGCTGGGGGTCTTAGCCACACACACCCTATGCTGGTGGGCACTACTGGGGGTCTTATCCACACACACACTCTGATGCTGGGCACTGCTGGGCACTGCTGGGGGTCTTAGCCACACACACCCTATGCTGGTGGGCACTGCTGGGGGTCTTATCCACACACACACTCTGATGCTGGGCACTGCTGGGGGTCTTAGCCACACACACCCTATGCTGGTGGGCACTGCTGGGTGTCTTATACACACACACACACACTCTGATGCCTGGTACTGCTGGGGGTCTTAGCCACACGCACACTCTAATGCTGGGCACTGCTGGGCACTGCTGGGGGGTCTTAGCCACACACACACCCTATGCTGGTGGGAACTGCTGGGGGTCTTAGCCACATGCACACTCTAATGCAGGGCACTGCTGGGGGTCTTAGCCACACACACCCTATGCTGGTGGGCACTACTGGGGGTCTTATCCACACACACACTCTGATGCTGGGCACTGCTGGGCACTGCTCGGGGTCTTAGCCACACACACCCTATGCTGGTGGGCACTGCTGGGCACTGCTGGGGGTCTTATCCACACACACACTCTGATGCTGGGCACTGCTGGGGGTCTTAGCCACACACACCCTATGCTGGTGGGCACTGCTGGGTGTCTTATACACACACACACACACTCTGATGCCGGGTACTGCTGGGGGTCTTAGCCACACGCACACTCTAATGCTGGGCACTGCTGGGGGGTCTTAGCCACACACACCCTATGCTGGTGGGCACTGCTGGGGGTCTTAGCCACACACACACTCTGATGCTGGGCACTGCTGGGGGTCTTAGCCACACCCACCTTATGCTGGTGGGCACTGTTGGGGGTCTTATCCACACACACACTCTGATGCTGGGCACTGCTGGGGGTCTTAGCCACACACACCCTATGCTGGTGGGCACTGCTGGGCACTGCTGGGGGTCTTATCCACACACACACTCTGATGCTGGGCACTGCTGGGGGTCTTAGCCACACACACACTCTGATGCTGGGCACTGCTGGGCACTGCTCGGGGTCTTAGCCACACACACCCTATGCTGGTGGGCACTGCTGGGCACTGCTGGGGGTCTTATCCACACACACACTCTGATGCTGGGCACTGCTGGGGGTCTTAGCCACACACACCCTATGCTGGTGGGCACTGCTGGGTGTCTTATACACACACACACACACTCTGATGCCGGGTACTGCTGGGGGTCTTAGCCACACGCACACTCTAATGCTGGGCACTGCTGGGCACTGCTGGAGGGTCTTAGCCACACACACCCTATGCTGGTGGGCACTGCTGGGGGTCTTAGCCACACACACACTCTGATGCTGGGCACTGCTGGGGGTCTTAGCCACACCCACCTTATGCTGGCGGGCACTGTTGGGAGTCTTATCCACACACACACTCTGATGCTGGGCACTGCTGGGGGTCTTAGCCACACACACCCTATGCTGGTGGGCACTGCTGGGCACTGCTGGGGGTCTTATCCACACACACACTCTGATGCTGGGCACTGCTGGGGGTCTTAGCCACACACACCCTATGCTGGTGGCCACTGCTGGGGGTCTTATACACACACACACTCTGATGCTGGGCACTGCTGGGCACTGCTGGGGGTCTTAGCCACACACACCCTATGCTGGTGGGCACTGCTGGGGGTCTTATCCACACACACACTCTGATGCTGGGCACTGCTGGGGGTCTTAGCCACACGCACACTCTAATGCTGGGCACTGCTGGGGGTCTTAGCCACAAGCACACTCTAATTATGGGCACTGCTGGGGGTCTTAGCCACACGCACACTCTAATGCTGGGCACTTCTGGGCACTGCTGGGGGTCTTAGCCACACGCACACTCTAATGCTGGGCACTGCTGGGGGTCTTAGCCACACACACTCTACGCTGGTGGGCACTGCTTGGGGTCTTATCCACACACACTCTGATGCTGGGCACTGCTGGGCACAGCTGGGGGTCTTAGCCACACACATCCTATGCTGGTGGGCACTGCTGGGCACTGCTGGGGGTCTTAGCCACACACACCCTATGCTGGTGGGCACTGCTGGGGGTCTTATCCACACACACACTCTGATGCTGGGCACTGCTGGGGGTCTTAGCAACACACACCCTATGCTGGTGGGCACTGCTGGGGGTCTTATACACACACACACACACACTCTGATGCTGGGCACTGCTGGGGGTCTTAGCCACAAGATCACTCTAATGCTGGGCACTGCTGGGGGTCTTAGCCACACACACCCTATGCTGGTGGGCACTGCTGGGGGTCTTATCCACACACACACTCTGATGCTGGGCACTGCTGGGGGTCTTAGCCACACACACCCTATGCTGGTGGGCACTGCTGGGGGTCTTATCCACACACACACTCTGATGCTGGGCACTGCTGACGTTCTTAGCCACACACCCCCTATGCTGGTGGACACTGCTGGGCACTGCTGGGGGTTTTATCCACACACACACTCTGATGCTGGGTACTGCTGGGCACTGCTGGGGGTCTTAACCACATGCACAATCTAATTCTGGGCACTGCTGGGGGTCTTAGCCACACGCACACTCTAATGCTGGGCACTGCTGAGGGTCTTAGCCACACGCACACTCTAATGCTGGGCACTGCTGGGCGTCTTAGCCACACGCACACTCTAATGCTGGGCACTGCTGGGGGTCTTAGCCACACACCCTATGCTGGTGGGCACTGCTGGGGGTCTTATCCACGCACACACACTCTGATGCTAGGCACTGCTGGGCACTGCTGGCAGTCTTAGGCACACACACCCTATGCTGGTGGGCACTGCTGGGGGTCTTAGCCACACACACCCTATGCTGGTGGGCACTGCTGGGGGTCTTATACACACACACACTCTGATGCTAGGCACTGCTGGGGGTCTTAGCCACACACACCCTATGCTGGTGGGCACTGCTGGGGGTCTTATCCACACACACACTTTGATCCTGGGCACTGCTGGGCAATGCTGGGGGTCTTAGCCACACGCACACTCTAATGCTGGGCACTGCTGGGGGTCTTAGCCCCACGCACACTCTAATGCTGGGCACTGCTGGGGGACTTAGCCACATGCACACTCTAATGCTGGGCACTGCTGGGGGCCTTAGCCACACACACCCTATGCTGGTGGGCACTGCTGGGGGTCTTATCCACACTCACACACTCTGATGCTGGGCACTGCTGGGGGTCTTAGCCACACACACCCTATGCTGGTGGGCACTGCTGGGGGTCTTAGCCACACACACCCTATGCTGGTGGGCACTGCTGGGGGTCTTATCCACACACACACTCTAATGCTGGGCACTGCTGGGGGTCTTAGCCACACACACCCTCTGCTGGTGGGCACTGCTGGGGGTCTTATCCACACACACACTCTAATGCTGGGCACTGCTGGGGGTCTTAGCCACACACACACTCTAATGCTGGGCACTGCTGGGGGTCTTAGCCACACACACACTCTAATGCAGGGCACTGCTGGGCACTGCTGGGGGTCTTAGCCACACACACCCTATGCTGGTGGGCACTACTGGGGGTCTTATCCACACACACACTCTGATGCTGGGCACTGCTGGGCACTGCTGGGGGTCTTAGCCACACACACCCTATGCTGGTGGGCACTGCTGGGGGTCTTATCCACACACACACTCTGATGCTGGGCACTGCTGGGGGTCTTAGCCACACACACCCTATGCTGGTGGGCACTGCTGGGTGTCTTATACACACACACACACACTCTGATGCCTGGTACTGCTGGGGGTCTTAGCCACACGCACACTCTAATGCTGGGCACTGCTGGGCACTGCTGGGGGGTCTTAGCCACACACACACCCTATGCTGGTGGGAACTGCTGGGGGTCTTAGCCACATGCACACTCTAATGCAGGGCACTGCTGGGGGTCTTAGCCACACACACCCTATGCTGGTGGGCACTACTGGGGGTCTTATCCACACACACACTCTGATGCTGGGCACTGCTGGGCACTGCTCGGGGTCTTAGCCACACACACCCTATGCTGGTGGGCACTGCTGGGCACTGCTGGGGGTCTTATCCACACACACACTCTGATGCTGGGCACTGCTGGGGGTCTTAGCCACACACACCCTATGCTGGTGGGCACTGCTGGGTGTCTTATACACACACACACACACTCTGATGCCGGGTACTGCTGGGGGTCTTAGCCACACGCACACTCTAATGCTGGGCACTGCTGGGGGGTCTTAGCCACACACACCCTATGCTGGTGGGCACTGCTGGGGGTCTTAGCCACACACACACTCTGATGCTGGGCACTGCTGGGGGTCTTAGCCACACCCACCTTATGCTGGTGGGCACTGTTGGGGGTCTTATCCACACACACACTCTGATGCTGGGCACTGCTGGGGGTCTTAGCCACACACACCCTATGCTGGTGGGCACTGCTGGGCACTGCTGGGGGTCTTATCCACACACACACTCTGATGCTGGGCACTGCTGGGGGTCTTAGCCACACACACACTCTGATGCTGGGCACTGCTGGGCACTGCTCGGGGTCTTAGCCACACACACCCTATGCTGGTGGGCACTGCTGGGCACTGCTGGGGGTCTTATCCACACACACACTCTGATGCTGGGCACTGCTGGGGGTCTTAGCCACACACACCCTATGCTGGTGGGCACTGCTGGGTGTCTTATACACACACACACACACTCTGATGCCGGGTACTGCTGGGGGTCTTAGCCACACGCACACTCTAATGCTGGGCACTGCTGGGCACTGCTGGAGGGTCTTAGCCACACACACCCTATGCTGGTGGGCACTGCTGGGGGTCTTAGCCACACACACACTCTGATGCTGGGCACTGCTGGGGGTCTTAGCCACACCCACCTTATGCTGGTGGGCACTGTTGGGAGTCTTATCCACACACACACTCTGATGCTGGGCACTGCTGGGGGTCTTAGCCACACACACCCTATGCTGGTGGGCACTGCTGGGCACTGCTGGGGGTCTTATCCACACACACACTCTGATGCTGGGCACTGCTGGGGGTCTTAGCCACACACACCCTATGCTGGTGGCCACTGCTGGGGGTCTTATACACACACACACTCTGATGCTGGGCACTGCTGGGCACTGCTGGGGGTCTTAGCCACACACACCCTATGCTGGTGGGCACTGCTGGGGGTCTTATCCACACACACACTCTGATGCTGGGCACTGCTGGGGGTCTTAGCCACACGCACACTCTAATGCTGGGCACTGCTGGGGGTCTTAGCCACAAGCACACTCTAATTATGGGCACTGCTGGGGGTCTTAGCCACACGCACACTCTAATGCTGGGCACTTCTGGGCACTGCTGGGGGTCTTAGCCACACGCACACTCTAATGCTGGGCACTGCTGGGGGTCTTAGCCACACACACTCTACGCTGGTGGGCACTGCTTGGGGTCTTATCCACACACACTCTGATGCTGGGCACTGCTGGGCACAGCTGGGGGTCTTAGCCACACACATCCTATGCTGGTGGGCACTGCTGGGCACTGCTGGGGGTCTTAGCCACACACACCCTATGCTGGTGGGCACTGCTGGGGGTCTTATCCACACACACACTCTGATGCTGGGCACTGCTGGGGGTCTTAGCAACACACACCCTATGCTGGTGGGCACTGCTGGGGGTCTTATACACACACACACACACACTCTGATGCTGGGCACTGCTGGGGGTCTTAGCCACAAGATCACTCTAATGCTGGGCACTGCTGGGGGTCTTAGCCACACACACCCTATGCTGGTGGGCACTGCTGGGGGTCTTATCCACACACACACTCTGATGCTGGGCACTGCTGGGGGTCTTAGCCACACACACCCTATGCTGGTGGGCACTGCTGGGGGTCTTATCCACACACACACTCTGATGCTGGGCACTGCTGACGTTCTTAGCCACACACCCCCTATGCTGGTGGACACTGCTGGGCACTGCTGGGGGTTTTATCCACACACACACTCTGATGCTGGGTACTGCTGGGCACTGCTGGGGGTCTTAACCACATGCACAATCTAATGCTGGGCACTGCTGGGGGTCTTAGCCACACGCACACTCTAATGCTGGGCACTGCTGAGGGTCTTAGCCACACGCACACTCTAATGCTGGGCACTGCTGGGCGTCTTAGCCACACGCACACTCTAATGCTGGGCACTGCTGGGGGTCTTAGCCACACACCCTATGCTGGTGGGCACTGCTGGGGGTCTTATCCACGCACACACACTCTGATGCTAGGCACTGCTGGGCACTGCTGGCAGTCTTAGGCACACACACCCTATGCTGGTGGGCACTGCTGGGGGTCTTAGCCACACACACCCTATGCTGGTGGGCACTGCTGGGGGTCTTATACACACACACACTCTGATGCTAGGCACTGCTGGGGGTCTTAGCCACACACACCCTATGCTGGTGGGCACTGCTGGGGGTCTTATCCACACACACACTTTGATCCTGGGCACTGCTGGGCAATGCTGGGGGTCTTAGCCACACGCACACTCTAATGCTGGGCACTGCTGGGGGTCTTAGCCCCACGCACACTCTAATGCTGGGCACTGCTGGGGGACTTAGCCACATGCACACTCTAATGCTGGGCACTGCTGGGGGCCTTAGCCACACACACCCTATGCTGGTGGGCACTGCTGGGGGTCTTATCCACACTCACACACTCTGATGCTGGGCACTGCTGGGGGTCTTAGCCACACACACCCTATGCTGGTGGGCACTGCTGGGGGTCTTAGCCACACACACCCTATGCTGGTGGGCACTGCTGGGGGTCTTATCCACACACACACTCTAATGCTGGGCACTGCTGGGGGTCTTAGCCACACACACACTCTAATGCTGGGCACTGCTGGGGGTCTTAGCCACACGCACACTCTAATGCTGGGCACTGCTGGGGGTCTTAGCCACACACACCCTATGCTGGTGGGCACTGCTGGGGGTCTTATCCACACACACAGACTCTGATGCTGGGCACTGCTGGGGGTCTTAGCCACACACACCCTATGCTGGTGGGCACTGCTGGGGGTCTTATCCACACACAGACTCTGATGCTGGGCACTCCTGGGGGTCTTACCCACACACACCCTATGCTGGTGGGCACTGCTGAGGGTCTTATACACACACACACACTCTGATGCTGGGCACTGCTGGGTGTGTTTCACACACATCACTTGGATGTGACGCAACATACACATATATTACTGACGTATGTCCCACTATTACACTGGTGATATGCTGTAGCGTACCGTACCCCGAGGTCGATGACATAGGTGCGGCACATCTCACTATTACAATGGTGATATGCGGAAGCGTACCGTACCCAGAGGTCGCTGAAGTAGGTGCGGCACGTCTCACTATTACAATGGTGATTTGTGGTGGCGTACCGTACCCTGAGGTCGATGACGTGGTGCGGCACGTCTCACTATTACACTGGTGATATGCGGTAGCGTACCGTACCCCGAGGTCGATGACGTAGCTGCGGCACTTCTCACTATTACAATGGTGATATGCAGTGGCGTACCGTACCCCGAGGTCGATGACGTAGGTGCGCCACTATTACAACGGTGATATGCGGTAGCGTGTGGCGCAACGTACCCAGACATTACAGGCATGCAATGGTGATGTGCACGTGTGGCACCACGTACAGGTATACTTCAGTTGTTGGGGTTCATTGTACTCACCGTCTGCGCCGTCGTCGGTTTCTATGTACGAGGTGGTGGGGGTACCGGACTGGGATCACACAGACGATGGCGTTCCTGTCTTGTTTGTCGCGTACCGGGGTGCGGTTCGAGGCGGACTCTGGTTTTACGGCAGTTTTGAGCTCCTGTAGCAAAAGAGCCATACGGAGTGTCTTCAACACAGATTGTACTTCCTGGTACGGATGACGCGGTCTATTTACGTTCAGACGTAGCGTGGAGCGTCAGCCGACTGAAAATCGTATGGACTTTCGATTTGTACGGAGTTTTTTATGAGTCGTACGGAGTGACGCTTTTGGTTGGGATCGTACTTGCTGATTAGTACGGGGACGTTTATGAGTATGAATCGTACGGGGAAAACGCTCCGTACGTAGATACGGAGCGCTATTTACCGGATCGGAATCGACCCCTTGATGTTCCATATTGATTTCCAAATACTTATATGTGGTTACAACCTGGGTCTTTTGTCCTTAATGAGCCAGGTAAATGTCTTATACTTAGTGCTGACCAGACAGACCACTTTGCTTTTGTTTAAATTCAACTCTAAGCCTTGCCTCTTCCCTGTAGGCTTTTAGTGCGTTCGTATTATGTTGCAGACCAATTGGCGTTTGGCTAAAGACGACAATGTTGTCGGCCTACTGCAGGCATATGATTTTCTGTGTTGCCATGGTTGGGGGATGAATTTCCTCTTGTGGAAGATGGCTTTCAAAGACAGCTAGGTATAAATTAAACAGAATTGGGGCTAAATGCATCCCTGTTTCAGGCTGTTGATAGTATCTATTTTTTCGTAACTCTGCTGCCGTCTCCTATTTTGACCTGAGCCCAAGTCTCTTCATACAACCATTTGATTGCTCTTAACAAATAACTTGGGATGCCCCAGTCTGCCAGTTTTGCCCAAAACGGCCACGCTGGGCTCGGTCAAAGGCCGAATTGTGGTCAAAGAAACATGTGAACAGCCGGGTTTTACGCTGTTTTGCTTTTTCAGCTAAGATGGCAAGTGCTGTTAAGTTTGTGATCGTCCCCATACCTGGGCTGAACCCTATTTGTGTTTTTGGAATTGGGTTTTTTTCGTTGATCCATGACACCTATACTTTTGCTTCTACGTTGATGAGTGCAATTAGCCTATAACTGGGATTGCCACTATTGTTTTTACTATTGACTGCAATGGAAAAGTTTTGCAGTTTTGTTTTGCACTGATTTAATTTTGCTTCTAAAATCCATAACTTAATTTATACTCATCGGATTGACTTCGATTTTGGTGTCTAAATTTATATAAAAATGTGCTTTAATTTCAGAAATTGGTGTTGGATTTCTTTTGAGTCATCTCAATTACTTAGCGCCATGTTGGTACTCTGAAATGCTGAACACATATTTCTCTAGTAAAGCCTGACTGGTCTTCTGCCAGGTCTGAGCTATGGATTCATTATTGTGAATCCAAAGTCCATCTCTGGGGTATTACACTAAGAGAAAAACAAGAACAGACAGTGGAACATGTAGTCTGACAGCACCTTACCCGGATTATCTACTCTATTAATAATTACCCACTGTTTCTGGTGGGGAAGATGTGCACACTGTATAGTACCCACCGCCACAGTACTATATCCCAGATGGGACCACAGTCAATTTTCAAAGCAAAGCAAAGGTGCAGCACCAAGGAGTTCTACCAGCAAAGACAAATCAAATGTCCATATTCAACATTTCTTTGACGATTCTTTCTTTATTTTTCTCTCTCTTTGTTATTATTCCAGAGAAAACAGTGCAAACAACACAACGGACAGCCAACGCGTTTCGTCCATATACAGGACTTCTTCAGGGCATAAGATTAGAGTTGGACAAGCCCCTCCAGATGTATTCGGTAAGGCGTATGCTATCTTACTGGACGTTGTTCACCGTCAAGTACAATATATTAAAAAGAAGTGGTCTTGAAGTAACTAAACAAGGGGTAAAAACTAACAGAAGGACCACGTCCACATAAGTATGCGTTAATCCCTAACACCGATAACCTATTTCCTGGCGATCCCGAATATATCACGTCTACTTCATATAGCATCATCTACGTATAGTATGAGTATCTATTGGGGGGATGGTCATATACTACCTTTCCCGTGTAAGATCTAGAATGGCACCGTCGCGCTAGTAAATAAGATCCTTTCCAAGTGTAGAATATGTCCGTACTAAAATAGGTCACGGAGTACCTAGAGTTAATCAAAATAGGAGTGGAGGCGTCCCCATAGGAGAGTTATCATCAGTTAATGAGCCCCAGAGTGTCTCCAAGCAAGTCAAGATGCAGGCATAATAGCATGGACCTCGTAACGGGGGGAGAAAGGCTCCCCCGTTACGAGGTCCACGCTAATATGCCTGCATCTTGACTTGCTTGGATAATAGCGTGGACCTCGTAACGGGGGGAGAGCCTTTCTCCGACGCGACGGTGCCATTCTAGATCTTACACGGGAAAGGTAGTATATGACCATCCCCCTAATAGATACTCAAACTATACGTAGACGATGCTATATGAAGTAGACGTGATATATTAAGGATCGCCAGGAAATAGGTTATCGATGTTAGGGATTAACGCCTACTTATGTGGACGTGGTCCTTCTATTCGTTTTTACCCCTTGTTTGGTTACTTCAAGACCACTTCTCTTTAATATATTGTACTTGATGGTGAACGACATCCAGTAATATATCATACGCCCTACCGAATACATCTGGAGGGGCTTGTCCTACTCTAATCTTATGCCCTGAAGAAGTCCTGTGTATGGACGAAACGCGTCTGCTGTCCGTTGTGTTGTTTGCACTGTTTTCTCTGGAATAATAACAAAGAGAGAGAAAAATAAAAAAAAGAAATAAAGAATCGTCAAAGAAATTTTGAATATGGACATTTGATTTGTCTTTGCAGGTAGAACTCCTTGGAGGTGCACCTTTGCTTTGCTTTGAAAATCCATCTCTGCGGTATTGTAAGAGTATTGTTGTGAAGTTTAACCAACATCACTTCATAATACTCCACCTACCCAATCGACTGATATTCCATCTGAAGTCATCGAGGGGCCAGTAAATGGCCATAATGCTGGACGTGGCAACCCAAGCCATTCTTTCCTTTTGGAGCTCTGATCATGCAGCAGATCAAATTAACTGGCTCCATAAAATCTAGAACATATAATGGTCGGAGAAGCTGTCCCTCACTGTGAACACAAATTGGATACTTTCAGAGCGGTCTGGGCCCCTTTAATTTTTTTCCTTTCATCGGAAATCAACCAGCTGGTTTGCCCCAAATACCTCAAATTGTTTTGCACAAACCCGTGACCCACAGGTGGATACAACAAACAACGCTTATTAGAAGCCGCTGCAGCCCATAGTCTACGACACAGATGTTCCCTTACCATTGATCACACACATAGGGAGTGCAGGTATAGACTAATTTGCTATATAAGTGCTATGAGTGTCCCGAAATGGGTGGCGACAGGGAGAAGTAATTTTATGTTATTGTTTGCTTGGTTTATATTTATCACGCTGGCCCATGGGATGAAGGCAGTCGTATCGGGAGTCTTTAAAACCTAATAAATAGAAATAATCTATAAATTGTTGAGACCTTCCCACTTGTTTTATACTCCTCTAGGACTTTACCAGCATTCCAATCATCATGTCCCCCTTTCCAGCCCAATACAATATCAGCAAAGGACATATTACAGGGCAGCCAGCGCACGGCTCATCCATGGAAAGCCTTTCTTACCTAATAGTTTTCAAAGGGATTCCCAGAAACTATAAATGCTATTTTAAGTTCAACCGGTAAGAGAAAAAGGGGGAACTGAATAATAGCAGACATTAAAACAGTTCAATATAGGCACCCTGGTGTAAATTCAAGGTGATTAGAATTGGCTTATAATGGCATTAGCTTCTCAATGGTGTCCAATCGTGCTATTTGCTTTCACTTGGTATTTTAATTTGGCCATCAGGTGCCACTGCGGTTTCCAAAGTAGAAGTTCAAATTCAGTAACATATTTGTTGCAAATGTAGCCAAAAGAAAGCATTTTCGAATTGGCTGACTCTATTCTCCCCTAGGAAATGCTAGGTGGCATATGGCGTCAATGGGAACTGGGTCCCAGATTTACTAAGGCTTTGCACTGGTGAAAACCAACACAATGCTTCCCATTGTATTTATTATTCAGCACAAAGGGTGTTTTGCGCTGAAAAGGCTCCCTTTTTGAGGGCAAAGACTACCTTGTGCTGCCTCGCATCAAGGAGCCATTACTGGGGCGTATTAGTGCAAACATGCATAAGCTTTGACGCCTGATCTACTAAGGGAGACAGAATGGGTGGTGCATCAAAAATAATGCCCAGTCGAAGCAGGTGTTAGCAATAGGAAATGTTTAAATGTAATTATATATATATATATATATATATATCAGTTACATGTGTGCTGTAGTGCATAGCACTCATCCAATGTTGGGGAACCTTCTGGATTTATCAAGACAGAAGAATCTGTACTGGAGGGAACACTTTAAATACAAATTCTACGCTAGGCAGTACACACTCACCCTGGTGCAAGGTTCTGCATAGTGCAAATAAGCCTTGCTAGACTGCCAGTGCAGGGGATGACAGCTGCAGCAAGCCACTTTTGGTAGGCATGGCTCCCTCCTGTGTTTCCCACTTCTGCAATGCAGCGCAGCAAATTGCTATGCTGTGTTACGTGAAAAAATGGAAATGTTTGGCCAGGTGTTTAGGGAGAGGCGCATGAAAATGTGTCTTCTAAAAGTCTGAGGGGGTAGATTTTAGGCGCCATTTTCTTAATTACTCTTGGTAGTAGTTTGCAAGTACGTACAACTGGACAGAGGATGAACGTCATCTCCGAATACCACAGCATGGTTGCAAAGGCAGTCAAACAGATAAACATGTGGTAATGCAAGTGTATAGATGCTAGCTATAAGCAGGTTACATGCGAGAAAATACCTCCGATTCCTTCACCTGCTATTACAGAGGGCCAGGGTTCAAATGCACGAAGCTGTGATTCACTAGGTTACCTATTGGGTATGAACTGAGTGTATATGCCTTGCTTTACACAGTGCTGTCTTGCCCTGCATGGTGACCCCGATGACATGCGGCAAAAAGCTCTCAGATTTCCCAACCTCATCAGCCAGTACCAAATCCAGTTGAGGCTTTGCATTCTGGGACTTTTAGTCCTGGTTTCATAATGGGAAAATCGAGACGTCAACTCCCATAATGCAAAGTAAAATACCCGGACTGGCAGAGGTACTCCCTACACATGCGTGCATGCCTGACAGCTCTCTGGTACAGACGTCCACCACCCATAAACCCAGTGATACGCTGCTTGCCACGCCTGTCATCCCCACCTGCTTACAGCAGAGGGGAGTTTCGATGCGGGGGAAACACACTAAGCAGGGCAGAACTGCGATTCCTTGTGAAATCCAGGCAAATGTAGAAAGACGATGAGCTGAAAAGTTCGGGTGCCTCCTAATAGTGCTTTCCGGTAGCAACCTGCGTACACACTGAACGACTTCGGAGAATTTGCCCGATGCAGATGCACTACGGTGCGCCTAAGGGGCTTTCAGCCCAGATGGGCACTATGTGTACCTAGAAAGAGTTGTAGTTGTAGTTTTCGGACCTCTGGCTGCATTTCCGCCATCCCCTTGCGAGACACGAATTCAATAACTACTGTATTGGTGCAAAAATGGCGACACGTTTTTCAACATAACTTAAGAAATCCCTCTTCTCGCTGCATAACGAAGCCCAACATGATATACAAAGTTCCAAACAGTGAAAAGGTGAAGCTGGTCAGCTCGCGTTCTCACAAAGAGGTGGGACACACTTTTATTATCGTGAAAAGAGAAACCTGGACCGTTAAACATAATCAATTTAAAGTAAAAGGGAAAGTATAAAGTAAGTGTCCTTGGAAAACTGGTGTATTCGAAAATATTGTCGGGTCAAACGTTGGCACAATCCGCGAGACCCTCGAGAATGAAACGCTCAAAACAAATCATTGCAAGTGAATTCAACAACGGGTAATAAATCAGGAAACAACGGGATTTCGTAGTTATTATATTCTAACCAGTTTGTGCATGGCACATTTTATTACTATAAAACTATTACAAAATATTCAAAAATACATTTTAGTAAATTTACAGCAGTTATTCCTCAATATGTTTTATGCAAAACGTCTTTTTAATCCCTCTGTACAAACTACAGTCTTCATCCTCAGGAATTCGTCACGATATTGCGCGCTTTTTAAAAATATTATCTTCTAATAAACTCTCTCTGAAGTTAAAAATAACAGTTACTGTCGGCAAATAAGTTTTGTAACAGTCTTAACTTTGCAGGAAGTGGCCAGAACGTTTTAAGAGGAAAATATTAAAACACAAATAAGAAAAAAATATATATATAAGAGATGTAGTTACGTTTTCAAAACTATGTTTTTAAATTAAAATAATATATTCTCATATTTTACACTATTTCAAAAACGAAATGTGATTCGGTAAGTAATGATCTCTCAAAAAAAATCTAATTTACAATTCTGTGTATAAAAATATAATTTATGGACCCTCGAGAAATATGTATTTTAATACGTTTCTTTAACCGACGAGATATATGTAGATAAATGCACTGTATTTTTGTTCAGCTGAAAGTTTCAGGACATGAATGACACATAGAAAAATAGACTCTGCGTATTTTTTCCTGGCCTCGCAACCCACTTCCTTTGTGTGTTTCCAAGTGCGGCCAGAAGAAACAAAGCATAACTTGACAATAAATTATCGACACAAAGAATTAAAGGCTCTGGAAGGTCCCATTCATATCATTAAAAACATCAATTAAAATAACAAACAAATAAATATCTAGGGTGTACGGTGAGGGGGGTCGGAAAACGTGAAAAAATAAACCAAAACAAAAAATAGGCCTAAAACACAACACAAAATGAAATCGTCTGCCGTACTTCTTTACTTGACGTATATTTGGAGTGTCCTGCTTTTATTTCTATTATTTTAGCGCTTTGAAGAAATTGGCTTTCAGCTGGGCTCATCTGGCATTCCCGAAGAAATAAATATCCAACAGGCAAGGGAGCAACGGAACAAATAAAGACTACAACAATAAAGGTATAAAACATAACAAAGAAAAACAAACTTCCGGGGTCTTTGTTTCCTTAATGTCTACTTTGGACAGTCCTACTTTTGTTTTTATTGTTCTGAAAGTCTTTTAAACTGGCTCCCAGGCTGGTTTTCAGCTGGACTTTGCTGCCATTCCCAATGGGTGGATAGTGTCCTCCTGTAACACCCATGTCCCTATCCGGTAGAGGATCTCCGAGTACCAGTGCACTCCCTCTGCCTGAGAGGGCGCTGGCGGGGAATGGCTGGAGTAGTCTTGGGGGGAAAAGAAAGACAAGACCCCTAAGCCCACTCTCAGAGGGGCGAAGGCCCAGTGCGCCCAGCTGTGGTCCTCTATGACCGCGTAGCAGGAGGCCAGCACCCTGTCTATGACCACGGTCCCGTGTGCAGTGACGGGAGCGTAGGCCCCCGTGGCCTCCTCCAGGTAGACTCGCTCCACCGTGGCTTCCCTTAGCCCCCGGCCTTCCCGGTCCACTGTGAGCACCCGGTACCCCGGCCGCACGCTGCTGGCGAACGTGGAGCGGAAGCTGCCAAACGTGGACCGGAAGTCGCCCCCGCTGTCATTTCCTGGGTGCGCCTGGGCTACAAAGAGGAGGTGAGCGGCGGTCAGACGGAGCCTCTCCCGAGGCCGAGAGGTCTCTATCACGTAGAAGACTTTCCTGACCGTCTCCTCCTTATCCATGAACAAAAGGAAGTCGCTGTAGGCCAGCTTGCCCTGGACATCCGCGGCGAGCACCCTGTCCCCCGGCCGCAGGTCCTTCACGGGAATCCTCGCCCCTTGCTCCAAGGTCACCGTGGCAGAGCCTGGAAAGCAGCCTCCCGATTTTGCAGCTACAGAGTTCTCTGTAAAAAAAAAAAAGACAAATTAAATGCCTTTTATTAAAATTGTTTCACTTAAAATGTCAGTTAACACCTGTTCATTGTTTATTAACAGAGCGCATCTGCCTTGTTATTTTAACCATAGCCCACACACACCGGCACATGTGGGACTATATATAGATAAAGGAAAGCCAAGGAAAGAGATAACACAGGAAAGAGACAGAGTGATATAGAAAATGGTGACATGCAGAAATGCAGAGAGGAGCGGGTATGGAGTACGCTGGAAGAAAAAGACAAAGCGAGAGAGAAATAGAGGTTGCCTCAAAGACAGTAACAGACAGGGAGATGGAGACGGCAAATAGAGATAGCACAGGAGATAAGCAGATAAGAGAGCAAGTGACAACGTGACATAGGAGGACAGATACACAGGCAAGGGATCACAGTTAGAGAACGAGATATGCAGAGGAGTGAAACGCAAAGACAGGGAGATATTGATGGTGAGAGAAAGAGACAGACACGCTCAGGCGGTGTCATAAGTAGCTCAGACTAGTTGCAAAAGGCATCTACTTAGGCAGCAATTCTATGTTATTCGTGCCTTATCGTACATCATTACACTTTACAAATGCATTTAATATTTAAAGTTCCCCATTGGTGTAATACATCTGCGAAAACAACCAGCCGTACCGATTACATGCAATCTCAGACCCGGATGAGCATATAACACAGAGCTCAGCTGATGGGTGTATCTGTTAGATAAACACACGGAGCGTTAACTCGTTTGCAACAACACTAATGACGTCCCAGGGAAAGACAAGAGGGCGAAATTGGATTTTATTGATTCGCTAACGGCTTTATCGCACCTGCTTAGTAAGTTAAACAGATCAGAGGGAGCTCCTGGGAAAGACATGGCAACAAACAAGCTCTGCGCCTTGTGTGCAGAGGGGTCCTGGCGAGCAAACAGCACCCCTGGGCGGCGCTGCCCCCTCGAGGCCGGCCCCGCTAGCGCTTTGTTTGCACATTCTGGACGCGATGAATACATCAAGTAGTGGAGCAACTCTCCAAACATGCCAGTGAATTGGCAGAGGTGTGAAAATCTGCCGCTCCGAGCAGCCCTTGTGTGGGCGCCCCTAATTAAAACCCAATAAAGGGTTGCCATTGTCGTCACAGGCTCATGCAATAAATGGAGACACTCTTGGAAGAGAGGGGCCACTTCCATTTTCACTCTCCCATTTTCTTTCTCCCCCTAACTCCTGTTTGCTCAGGTGCACAGCCCCAAAGTGCCAATTCACACACATCCCCTCCAAACCCCTGAGCCCCACAATCCCTGTTTGCACAGCAGGGCCGCATTTCCAAGTCACTTCAGACGAGTATTTGAATTTTAAATGCAAGAGCTTGTTTCCAAATACTTGTTGAAGCCCCCATCAGTCTGCCCTCCGGGCCCCCCGTCTCTCATCCCCATCTCGGAGACAATAATTCAGGCCTTTGGGGGGACCCTGTCTTTGCATTCCAGGCTACAGGACTTCACTTTCTGCAAACAGAGATGTGCAGGGAAGACTCTGCCCGCCTCAGAACTGCCCCCTTTTAATCTCCTCATCAGATTCCCCGTCATGACACGAGGGCTGGACAATTCTCATCAGACTGAGGCAGCGGGGTGCCGGCCGAGCCACCTCCACCCCCTGGAGTACAGTCACACGACCCCGCACGACACCTTAATATTGGCCTCCGTGGCTTGGCCTGTCTAGAATGCTAAACAGGAGATTTAGATCCCGCAGCGAAATAACGCGGAGGCGGATTAAGATGTTCTTTTGGGCGGTGAGACCTCGCGAGATTCATAATTAGTGACAACTTGGGACCGTCTTTACCACTGGGAATACATGTCTGAATCAGGTACATGCACAGATAACTCTTAGCTGAACTTATGAGGTGCCAGGTAGGTGAGTGGATGATGGATTGATTTACACACTGCTAATAAATGGTACATATCCCATGTTTAAAATTTAGGCAGAGAGAGGCATTGCTGATAGGCCTGCAGGCAGAGCTAGATTGATGAGAATGGCTGGCTAACTGGAAGGTAGACACATATACATTTAAAGTACAAGCAAAATACATTTTTCAATAAAAATGTTATTGTTTAAAAAAAAATACAACTATGCATAATATACAAATGTGTAATGTGTTCCTTGGTCCAGCAAAGCCACCTTATAGTTCTGTTGGCATTTACTAGCCTGGCACCAGAAGCAATCAATAGCATTAACCCACTATACTGCAGAGGTACCCATTATGTATCTTTTAACTTTGTACACATCCACACGCACAACACACCTAAACACGCAGGAGACTACCCAGTGGACCTGAGATGAAAGACCGAGTGAAGGGGGAAATTGAAATCCAGGTTCCTTAGTCATTTAGCTACTGAGAGAAAAGACCACTTCCTGACGTCCTGCAATAACCTGTTACTTTGTGTTTGCACAGCACACTGTTGCCATTGTCATGACCTCACTGGCTGCATGTTTTCTGGAAGGTGACGTTCTGCTTATGTGTGTAGCTTCCAGCAATTAACATATCCCCTATGCATTCTGGTGTTTCTCCTTGTCCCTATATTTCTGTGTCACTACGAGTCTGTTTGTTGAAGGGCAGGGGCGAAGGCCTTTTATTCCACTGGACAGTCCCCCAGTGGGCTAAACCCCTTGGACGCTGGTTATTAAAGCACAGAGCTGCTATTGATGCCTCTGTCCTAGTACCCAGCACCTGGGGTTGATTGCAGCAGGCAAGAGAAGGATTCAAGCGAGAGAGAAGGAGTGGATGGCAGTGGGAAGAAAGAGAGAAAGTGATCAGAGTGGATAGAAGGAGAGATTGAAAGTGGATAGAAAGAAAGAGTTTGAGCGAGTAGACAAAAGGAGCTGGGCAGGTTTTAGCATTTATGCCAAGGCTGCTTTTGGTTCCCCAGTCCCACCCTGTCCAAGGGTCACTGGCACCCTAGCATCTTCCATATTTCCTGATGTCCATCTCTCCTTGTGCCCATTGCTTGATTTGTAAAATAATATGTACAGGACCCCAGAATTTTCCTTATGGACCTTCTGTTGGTGCTGCCACATACTAGCGTTGCAGAATACCAAACCTACTTAGCCTTGAGTCCTCCTCATACCTCCTTTTTCAAAACCTTTGGCTTTCTATCTTTTTATCTCACTTTTGTGATTTCTTTTTTTTTTATCTCTGCTGTCCCTATTGGTTGTTGCTTTTTAGCATTTCTTTCCCTTCTTCTTTATTTTGTTTGTGCCTTTCTCTATGTTGCTCTAGGTCAGTCTGATGATGAAAAATAGGTTATGGTCCTCAAACATGGTTGCTAGTGCCCACCACATGCACCACTGTCTGTGACTCGTAGTGTTTCTGACTTTAGAACTTCTTTTAATATCTGTGTCTATCAGTGACCATATCTCTCAGTGCCTATATCTCCCACTGTTAGTGTCTCTACTGTCTCTGGCTCCGCAGAGTCTTTCACTGTCTCTGGGTGTCTTCCTCAGGTCATGTCTCCAAGTGTCTCTTGTATCTCCTTGTCTCTGAATCTGCAAAATGTCTGTGCCTTCCAGTGTCTGTTGGCTATCATATCTCTTAGAGTAAGTGTCTTCCAGAATTAATGTCTCCCAGTGTCTAAATGTGCCAGTGTCAATGTATTTCCTATTTGTTTCACTCCGCACTGTCTTCTTGTGTCTAAAACTCAACAGCGTCTTTATAGTGTCCTCACAGGTCTCCCCTCTCTCTTCATGTGGGCCCCTGTATTTTCACGGGTCTCTGATCTGATGTCATTCCACACCACATCACATCACACCACACCACACCACAAACCACCCCACCCCACACTACCCATACCATACCATACTAAGTCAAGCCATGCCTTGCCATACCATACTAGATGTATATGTGGTATGTGTATAGTGCAAACCTATCTGAAAGGCAGCATAGTGTTTTATTGTAAATTACCAAAAACAAAATTGTACTAAACCATAGTGCACCATACCATACTATACATCCCATCACTTTTTTTTTTTCCCCACAGTTGTATCAAGTGACAAAACCAGTTAAATTCCTTCAATTACAATAAAAACAAGGTAACACAAAAATAGGCTGATCAGCCAGTTCTAAACATTTAAGCAACCAATGATATTTCTCATTCATATCTCCTCCAAATAATCTTTGATGACAGCCCAAATTAACAGGCCTACTCGTTTTTTCCTAGCCCCTTTTAACGCATACAAACTCCATTCTATTTCATATATATTATATCATTTTGCTCTCCAAAATTCAAATGTTGGTGCCTCCGGTTGTAACCATTCAGTTGCGATGCATAAACGCGCGACAGTCGTGGCTAGAAATAAAAAGTATTTATGTCTGCATAGTACTGTATCCTTTCCAACAGCTTGTCCCCCTCCTAATACCATAAGAGCGGGAGATATTGTAACTGGATTTTGAAGGACCATGGAGAGAAAAGTTTCTATGCTAGTTAAAAAGTGCGCTAGCTTAGGGCAATTGAAAAAAATATGCAATATATCAGCATCCGCCACAGCGGAAGCATTTACCATCATATAGTGGGCCCCAGGTTGCCATCTTTTTGGGAGTATAATAAAGTCTAAATACTGTCTTATAAACTTGAGTCTTTAAATTAGCTGATAGACATCCCATCACATTTAAAGGTATGTTTTTATCACACTATGCCACAACATACCATACCATAAACTACAATATAGGACTGGACTGGCCACCCTTTTACTTTGTTTTTTCCACAGTAGGCTGCTAGCTAGGAGGCTGAGTTCAGAGGAGGATGTGCTGCGGTAGCCCATCCATGCCGCTGTGGGTACATTCTAGTCGTAATCTCCTTCTGTGTGGGGCTGGTTTGAACATTTTGTCTGAACTTAATTTGGTTTCCATTCCCGCCCTGCTACCATACTGTACGATACCATCATACTATACCGTACCATACCATTCTGTACCACACACCAATGCATACCATACCATACCAAGTCAAGCCATGCCCTGCCATAGCATAACGTGCCATGGCATACCATACAATGCCATACCACACCATGCTATACCATACCTATCAAACCGTTCAATGCCACATACCATAGCATACCATACCATACCAAGTCATGCCCTGCCATACCATGACATACCATACCATACCATATACCATAGCATAACATACCATTCCAAGTTAAGCCATGCCCTTCCGTAGCATACCATACCATGCCATAACATACCATACCTATCAAACCGTTCCGTACTACATACCATACCATAGCATACCATAAAATGCCGTACCATACCATCATTGTCTTGCTATTTTTGTGTATGTATAAGGTACTTGTATAAATCAAAGCTAGACGAACGTTAGCAGTGTTGGATTATGACCTACAACACAGCACACAATGTCATGTAAAGCTAAGCCTCGTCACAATATACCATAACATACCTACCACACCACACATTGCACCACACAATACCACTTGTGCAAATACACTAGAAACTCATCACCTATGCAGATAAAGAGTTGTGTTGCATGTCTGAAGTTTCCCACACGTGTTTTTTCTCAAACACTCAAATTCGGCAAGCATTTAACAAAAAATGCTCTTTTTCAGTAACCCCGGCCATAGCTACATTTTGCGGAAGTCGCACGTGGCGCTCAGAAGTGAACAGGGCGCGTGCGCCGGCCGCCACTTCCAGGCCCATGAGCCGTGACAGCGAGCAGACACTCGACAGACAAACAAGGATGTCTGTCCAGACGGCAGAGATGAAAGGCCGCTCATATTTTGACGGCCATTTACATGTTTTATATGCAATTTAGACCAAAAAAAAAACGCGCAGGCCCGGCCGGGTCCTGATGGAAATTAATGAAACCGGGCCCATAAATGAATCAGCCACTCGTCTTGAGCAGTTCGGACGTTTGAGGGACCGAAACAATGCGCTCGCCTCGGCCGCAGTGGAAATTAGTTTTCGCCAGACCGCGGTAATTGTGGTGGCAGGGCAGGGCTTCCCCTTGTAAAGTCAAACTACACATCTCGGCTAATCAGAGCCCTGACGGAGCGAGGCATCGCGCGGGGGCAGCCGCCCCCTGACTCATTTACTAGCGAGGCAGGCCAATAAAGCTTGCGGTCAGCTCCCATAATTAAAAAATGAAATAAATATACGTTTGACAATATTGCTCGCCTTCCGCAGGTCCGAAGTGATGCAAACCATGAGCCGTCGGCCTCTCGGCGGATGGGACCAGCCTCTTCCTCCCAGGATAGGGACGAGGCCCATTCATCCTGCATGTTGAACAGCCCACCCCATGCCCCCGCCGGGACAAACTAATTTTGCAGATATCATTTAACAGACCCAGCGATATTTTAATTAACTGTTATATGAGTGTTAAGTTATCATCAAAAGGAAGTGGTCCAAATTGAAAACATGTTCCTTTTACGGTCAGCTCCGCGTCTTTTATAAGAGGCCTGTGATATCTCAGGGAGGTGATGTTTGATCCTTTACTACTGTAGAATTTCTTTGCCTTGCATCTGTAAGTCTGCCTTTGTAGAGCATATTGGCAAGTGTAATGTGACACACACACACTTTACTTGCTTTTCTGCTTCTATTGCACAGTGCTGTTTTTTCAAAAACCTATATATCACGGGGGTGATCTTATACAGTCAATTATTTCCCAGCATTTACATAAATGCAATAATATCCATATTTTGGATTTTATCAAATGAAAAAGCTTAGTCTTACAATGAGTTCCTTCTGACCTATTTAGTCTCTAAGTATGGCAATGATTTTAGACAATGAAAGTGTCAATAGACACTGTTCGGCTTCATCACTGCCTCTTTTAATTAGGATTATCTTCATAAAAGGTAGACACAAGGTTAACATTCTGATAGTAGTCACCGTCAGTTGTTAGCTGAACATTTCAGAGAGCAGTTTGAAAACCATTTACTTATAAACACAGTTGACCTTCTTAAATAAAGTTTAATGTATAGTAAATAGTTAAATAGTATAGTACAATATCATATTGAATAATCACTTAATTGTTTATTTAAAAAATCATCTTTTCAATGATAAGTGCAGAAAAGTCTGACTAAGTGGCCCATTTTAAGTCGACATTTGGGGTTCCCTGCCTGCCCCTTATCAACCCATATTGTAACTGCGGATGTCTACCATACACATACCAATGTCATAGTTTAATATACCACTAAAATAAAGACAACAAAAAATAAAAATAATCCCTCAGCTACAAGTACACCGTGGGCGCCTTGGATGGAAGACAAAGCATCTGCTGAGTAGTGCCAGCCTGTCTGTAGCTTAAGCTACAGATTTCATTCAAACTCTCTCCATCACAGAAAATGCCCCCATAGAAACTGGTGAACAATTCATTTGAAAGGGTCTAATGTCCCTATCCCAGCCATGTGTAACAGTACAAACACAAATATCTGATATAAAAAGTGTGTAATGTGTAACACTAGAATAAATACGTACATAAGTAATACATGAAACCTAAATTCACTGTTACCAATCAACACCCACAGCAGCACAACCTGCAACCCAAGGCATTGCTCTGAGTGAGTTGACGTTGGATTTCTGTATTAGTTAATTTTGATGTCATATAGGGAGCTATGTCACTACCATGTGCCCACTTCAGAGCATTAACTTAGCACCTTAGGATCTAACATTCCTGGCGATTGAGAATTTAATATCACGTTTTATAACACAAACATTCCACTATTTTGACACTTTGTATTTTGTAATTGTTTTAGCACATAACTTATCCTGAACACTTTTTTATCCAATGATTGCTTTGATTTCTTAAGCGAATGATGGTCACTAAGTAGAGTTAAGTAGCACATAGTTTGGATTTAATCACAGCTGTCTAATGCCATAAAAATAGGACTAGTGATTGCATCAACCATTTTGTATCTATTATGTATTTATTGTTCTCTTTATATTTGTGTTGTATTTTGTATATCAATCCACCTCATTGCGAACTTCCCGGTATTCGGGTTGAAAGGGTACAATGTATGTCCCATCATCGGGGTATCTGTCCTATTTTTTCTCTGCACCATCACAAACATTTCTACTGATCAACCAGGGGTGTGCTGGCAAAACTGGGCTCTTCCATTAATTTCTGGAAGTAACTTTGCTGACTCCAATTGCCTTTTGCTGTTGAGAGAGGTTTGCGGTAATAAGTGCCAGAAACAATATTTCTGCTATGACTTCGAAAAAAGTTTAATACTTGCTGGAATGTGACTGTTGGTAATCCTTATATTGGAGCAGTACGCTTCAATGTATTTAACATAATGATTGATATATGTACAATAAGAGGTTTTTCCATTGTTCTCCACTGTGTGCATGCAAGCTGTAAATGTATACTCAAGAAGAATTAATATGGGGTTGTTTATGCTCCACTGAATACTGTCCATGGCACTATGTATCGTTAGTAAAAAAATGTATATCTCTGTAACATACAAATGAGTATTCTTTCCACATTCACTTTGTAGTCAACACCTTGATGATTTACTGGTCATGAAAAATATGTTACTTTAAGGGCCATCTACTGCTGTGAATGTCAATGTGCATGGAAAGTGTACAGATATAGATTTACGAATCCTTCATTATGTATTGCACATTATGGTATTAATGCGTAATGTAAACATTTATTTTCTACAGGTTTAATAGACATATGCATGTCACAGTGCAGGGATATATATGGAATCTATAGTCATCATTTGGATGTGACATATTATATACACAGAAAACAAAATCAGTTTTTATTGTTTTGGCTAAAAACTTAATTTATCATTATATATAGATAGTAAACAAACATGAATCGGTAATGCCTTTGTTAAGTATTGTACATGTTCACATACTCCAGGCATTTAATGAAACTGAGTTATTTTTGTCCATGCCAAAATTCTAGATACATCTTGACATGAATTCTTTGGGGCAATTCACAAACGCCTTTATATATAAAGGAAGTCGTTTTACAGGAGTACTCTTTTAATTGCTAGTACATGTTTTTGTGGTTCAGCCTAAAATGTCCAGCGCCCTGCTAGTTAAAGTGAAAAGTAAGCACGATCCTTTCTATTTTAACTCTTTTTTTATGGATATTCACTGACTCCACATTTTATATGTTATGGGGCAAGTGCGTGATAAAGTATGTAAAGTATTACTACAGGCTCAGTAGTTTATGTACTCGCAAATGCTTTTGTGAATCGGCCTGAAAACGACCAAATTCCTATTAGTAAAAGTGCAAAAACGCACAATCCTTTCTATTTTTTATTTTTCTTAATGAATATTCCCTGAGTTTTCTCTTTGTATATGTGTTGGGGCCAAGTCACAACCATCCATCCATCCATCACATCCATCCGTCCATCCATCCATACATGGCACCACACATAGACACACGCACACGTAATATGTAAAGTTGTACAAACTAAAAATTATGAATCCCATATGCAGCTCATGCCTCCCACCTGCTGCCACTTACAACACCACAAACTAACACTGGGTATGGCTGTCCCACATATACTTAGAGTAGGACACAGGATATAAACAACAATGCATGGCCTTTGGTTATGCGCAGTGTTGGTTTGAGTGCAGAGCTAGTACTTTGGCCGAACGCTGTACCAAATCCTCATGTTGACAAAACCCCCCGCTGAATGTCTTTGGCCATGCTCAAGATCCAGCTGCAAGTCCACTTATCTCACTGTCCTGGCCACGAGTTGTGATTTGAGTAGTGTTTGAAATGGGATTTTTGGCAGGCTAGGGCATGTGCCAAAGCCAGGCATAAACCACCACTCTAGTCAGGATAAGGGAGTTACACTCCTAAAATAACACCTGCTCATCCCCTTGGTAGCTTGGCATGAGCAGTCAGGCTCATCTTAGAGGCAGTGTGTAAAACATTTGCACATAACCGACAGTAAGACAGTGTAAGCACTACAAAAGGACACCACACCAGTTTAGAAAAATAGCCAATATTTTTATATACAAAACCAAAAACGATAAAAATCCACAATACAGTACTTAAAATGCCACAGTTATCAAAATACGCTTGAAAAGCCGTTCCTTGATGCCGATAGCTCCGTACAGGGCTATCACAGCATCGTGAGCAAACAAATCCAAACAGTTCTGGCTGAATGCGGCTTCATGGGCAGCTACCGTGTCAGGAAGATCCACCAACAGTACCTTTTAGAAATGCAGGGCTTCGATGACCTCTCGTTGAGCTTCCGAAAACACGGCGTCTGCAGGTGTCGGTTCCAGAGGTCGGTGCAGGAGTCGTCGGGGCCCTCGAAGTCACACACGTTGCAGGTCGATCTCTTCTCTGATGGAGTCAGGAGTGCTGGCGTCAGTGGCGTCGTGTGCTGCTGTGCGAAGTGCAGCGGTGCGGCATGTGGTGCCATCAGGTCACGGTGCGAGCAGCGGCTCGGTGGCGGCGTCAGATGACTTCGTCGGTGAGACCAGGGTAGCGGTGCTAAATAAAGGCTGTGCTTGTCACAGTGCTGGCAGGTCACGGTGCAAGCAACGACATCAGCATTCCTGAAGCACTGTCGTTGTCTGACGTACTAGAGTCAATGGCGCCGGCGTCGGTAGGCCAAGGCTGTGGTGCGGGATGAGTGCGGTGCGTCGTGTACCTTTACGAGCGGTGCTCTGAAACCATGGTGCAAGCAGCGGCGTTGATTTCGGCGTAGAGAGTCGTCGTTGGAGATACCAATACGTCGTTGTGAAGTGAGGCGGTGCGGAGTGCGGTGCCCACAGGTCGCGGTGCGAGCAGTGTCTCGGTGACAACATCAACAGGCATCGTCACTGAGACCAGGGTTGCAGTGCAGTGCCCTCTACGGTGCCTTCAGGACACAGAGTTGGCAGCGGCATCGTAGATTTCATGGGGTTGCTTTTCTTCTGTTGCAGCACAAAACACACAGTCCCCAGTGCTGAGGGCAGAAGATCTTGAAGTCTTTGTTGTTCCTGAGACTTCTTGAACAGGGGGCAAGCTCTACCTCAAGCCCTTGGAGAAACTCACAAAGTAGATTTCAGAAAGTTCAGTCCAGTCCTTTCACTACCCAAGACAGAAGCATCCACTGCAGGCCAAAACAGCAAAGCACACAGTAAAGTGGTAGTCCCTCCTCACAGTTTCTCCAGCTCTTCTTCTTGGCAGTCTTCTTGATCCAAAAGAGTTCTAAAGTTAAGGGGTCTGGGCCCCAGTATTTGTATCCAAAAATCCTTTGGTTTTCTAGGCAGATGGTGTCTGTGCCCAGTCAGAACCAGTTCTGCCTTCTCTGGTGTGATTTCCTGGCAGGAGGTGGAGACGGCATTGTCAGTAGTGGCCCAGGCCCTTTGAGGTGCAATGATATCTCCTCCCCCTTCCCCCATCGCTGCCCAGGTCTATTCAGTCCTTTCCTGACCCACCTAGACTATCTGGAGCCCCTCCTGCTCTGCCAGCCTTCTGTCATCCAAAACCCAGACAGGCAATCCACATTCCGGCAGAGGCACACGGGATGACTGAGCAAGAAAATACCTACTTTCTAAAAGTGGTACTTTCAAACACAGAACGTAAAAATCACTTTCACTAAAAGATGCATCTTTTACTAAATTTTATTTTCCTACCTAGTTCCCAGGGCCAGTTATGTTTATAAGATGTTATAAACAAACTTCCCATTCTGACCTATGGGGAAAATGTAGCCTTGCAATAGTGAAAAACGAAATGGGCTGTAATTCACAATCAGGGCATGCCACACACACCAGGGCATGTCCTACTTTTCACATACACTGCACCCTGCCCACAGGGGTACCTTGGGCCTACCTTAGGGGTGCTTGACATGTAAGAAAAGGGAAGGTTAGGGACTGGCAAGTGTGTGCACTGGCCAAGTCGACATGGCAGTTACCAACTGCACGCAGACTCTGCAATGGCAGGTCTGAGTTACCTTTTTAGGGCTACTCACGTGGGTGGCACAATCAGTGCTTCAGGCGCACTAGTAGCATTTGATTTACAGGCCCTGGCACACTCAGTGCACTTTACTAGGGACTAACAAGTAAATCAAATACCCAATCATGGAAACGCCAATCCATAACCCAATTTACACAGAAAGTATATGCACTTTAGCACTGATTAGCAGTGGTAAAGTGCCCAGAGTCCTAAAACCAACACAAACAAGTCAGGAAAAATTAGGAGCAAGAAGCAAAAAGTTTGTGGATAACCCTGAAATAGGGGCATTTCCAACAAGTAGCTTACCATAACTAGGTAATTTTGGGTTTTGTTTAGGATTTACATTGTACTGTCACTGTAATTTGAAATGGAATTTCTGAGGATTATATAAATACATTTTTATATCATCCAAGTAAAGGTAACTATAATTTATATTTGACAGATATTTAAACGTTTTTATTTATTTTTTAGGATATAGTGCACCAAGCCCAATCTCACTTAAACCAGCCATGTACACTTGGCTTTGGGCAGAGGATTTGGCCAATGGACAAGCCCTGTGCTCAGCCCCCATTCCAAAAACAAGCTGTGCTTTGCCTTTGGCCTTTCACAGAAGGTGAAGGGTGCACAAATGAGGACTAGGCAAAGGGCCAGGCCCTACACCAATGCCCCTTGTGAAAATAAGGCATTGTGGACAGTGGGTGTGGGATCAGGGCCTGGGTGACCCTGAGTTTGGGCCTACTGTCAGCATTTCAGCCAGGCACTTTGACAATCCTGCTTGTCAAGATAACCCATCATAACCCATCGACTATGAACAGTTGAGCACAGAATCTGACATTTGTGCAGGTATTCGCCCGTCTCACATCCTCAGCTTTGACATAAAGAATTTGGCCTTTGACAAAGGTCTGCACCCAGCCCATATTTCCACAGAATTCACTGGCCGTGCAAATTTGCATTGGATTTTCTTTTAATTCTTTTTCTACGTTTCACATATTGGGATGTACAGATCCAATATTGAGCCGAGGATCCCCAGCTGTTATTGGCACCCTGGGATCCAAGAATTTGGCTAACATCCACAGCATGCATAAATAGGAAAATACAGGTTCCAAACTCCTGGAATCATGACAATAATTGCAGATCCCATGGTGAGTAAATGGTATTCTGTTTTTTTACCTAGGATTGGCTCTACCTCTCCCTTCATGATCCCCTAATCACACCCACCCTAGATTTGAGGGGATGCTTCTTCTGCACCTTTATACTCTCCATATATTGTTTGGCAATTCTGGTTCCGTGCAAACACTCACGCCACATAAAGTCGCAGAAAGTACAATATTTAAGTTGTGGCCAATCTATTAGATTGTAGGGATCTAGAGATTGGCAAATCTTCATTGGACCGCAGGAAAAAATATCACTCGTCCAAACAGATTTACTTATTTTCCAAATTCTGTTTGACTAATTGAACATACCAAAGATCTATACACACATTTTCACATTTCTGTCCTTTTTGGGCCCGATATGTTTTTACTTTTTTACAAACACCACTGAATGACTTTTCTCCAAACTTCCTAAGGGTTGCAAGTTGGACTAAGCCACTTCACCTCATTCAAGTCTGGAGAAAATCTGCCCTGCTTTTTACTGTTGCAATGTTTTTCCATGTGGCAATTACCAGGGGATGTTGCATTATTGGGTCCCTGCCTATAACTGTTGCCCCTCTTCATGGATCTTCTCAAAACACTCACTGTGAGAGTCAATGTGGGTGAATAAAACTATAGAAACCGTTCATTACGTTTTGCCAAATGGAACAAAAGCTATTGAAGGTTGAAAAATACACATCATCTCCATCAACAATGGTAATAAATAGCATATTACTCTATGCAGATCTGCATATATGACTTATGCCATTCTGATTGTTACTGTGTATCAGTTTTAGCAAAAGGTATTTATCCTGAACCAGCCAGTAGGCAGTGATTTATTACAAGCATCAATTCTTATGTTTCTGAGCACAGTAGCAGAGTTTCTTCCGCAGACATTAAGTTCCACTCTGGAGATCATATCACATATTATGTAGCCATATGGTTTCACCTTCCTATCCTTGTTAGTGGGATCTTCCCAGCACCTGCTTATAAGTCCAGTCTCACTTGTGTGGGTTTGTGCCTGTCCCCGTAAATACATCAACACCCCATCTCTGATGTAAGTGGCATCTCTGAGTGTGCGGGTTATCACCTGCTTACATGTGTTAATGGGTACTCGCTTAATTATCTGTGTGAGAATGCTCTCTCTTTGCCTTTCTGTGTAAGATGGTCCTCACATCCCTCTGTTCATGAGCTAGAGTTACACATGTCTGTGCCCAAGGCTGAATGAGGCGGACCCACACTTGGGCGCCAACGTTCAGAGAGATGCATGGAGAAGGTTGCATATGCCATGTAGCAGTCTCCATTGGGCTTAACTCAAAAAATGTGTTTTTAATAATTTCTGCCGGCAGCTGGTATATTTGTTCACCTGCTCTTTAACTCTCCTAATCCTTATTGCTTCATCCCACTTTATTGAGTGCACTTTATGAGGGTTGAGGAGGGCCAAACAAAATACATTGCCTCACATTTTAAGACAATACAATGGAGGACAAGTGGTTACAAAAGGACAAGTTGCCATAACACAAGATTGCAGCCCACGAAGACCGGTGCCAGCTGGATAGGACCGGTCAAATGGGGTGGACAATGGTGGCTGTATTGTTTCAATTTCACTGGCTGACCCGAGGTTTCTAACCATGGGTTGCTGGTGTAACCATGGGTTGCTGGGGGGCCGGGTGGAGTTGACTGGTTGACCGGTAGGGGCACCAGCCAAGATAAATAGGTGAGAAATTATCACAGAATCGGGTTGCTTCCTGGTTGCCCCTGAAGACCACCAACGCATCCCATCTGGATTTTTTCAACCCAGGTTGTTTCTTTCCCCACCCTCCCACCACTGTATGTAGTATCATTTGGAGAAGTGTTAATTGGGCAAGGAGGAGTTGCGTTTGGCCACAAAAACAGGTAAACAGCATTGGCATCAGGAAGATTTGTGCGGGCAATTTAAAAATGGAATTGGTGTTAAGCCTTAACTCAAGCTGGGAAGGGGTATGGACATTATGAAGAGCTGGCGATGTCCGCAACAGGGATTGTCCCTTTCCTTCCGACTTACTGAATTACATGGCTCCAGAGATTCTGGGGATGGAGTCTGGCTGTGCCAGGGGACCAGGGTAAAACCTGATTTTCCAGGCCCATCTCCCAAGGGGTTCCAGAGGGTTTCTAGTTATGGGGTTGCTCTGGCATGGTTGTTTGAGGGTCCAGCTTTAATGCTGGCCCAAGCTCCCTCAATAGGGAGGGGTCACTTGGGTTCGCCTTGTAAAGGACAGCATATGGAGGGACCTGCTGGGTTCTTTCCCGGCACCAAGACAACTGAATGGGTTGATTTCACATGGGACCTGAGGGGTGGTCAACCATGGCTGCTTTGAGAAAATGAATGGAATTTCATGCATTAGCTGTGTCCATGCAAAGAAACTACATTTTTACAAATTATGTAACCACTTAATATAAAAAGTGGTAAGTAGTTGTTATGTCGTGTTTATGCTGTTTTTGAAAACGGCTTGGGAATGGTATATTCTCTAACACAAGAATGACAGTGAGTATTCGTCAATTGTGCATGTCGGGTACTGTACAATGTCTCCTTTGACTGATCTGAGTGACCTGACTGGTCTTGCTATTGTCTTCCACCTGTAAATGCAAGGAAAGGTCCCCATGGTTAGTCTGAGGCAAAGGTAGCTACTTTAAAGGCCAGGGCAGTGTTAGCTGAGCATGGCACACTGTCTACAATAATAAAAGTGGATGTCTGAAAAAGAAAATGCACACTTTCATTTCTTTTGAAGACAACTATCTCGCCCACAATTTTTCTTTGAAAGAACGTTTTTGTTGCAACACGCTGTCCATCAGTGAGTTGTCAGCTTTTATCATTTCTAAAAGAACATATTTTTTTGTGAGAAAGATGACAATCCCCCCCAGTGATAATTCTGCTGTAATTTCCTTTAATGGCCCCCTCCACATTTCACTCTGAGCCCCTCACCTCCAAATTGGCACCCGGGCTAGAGCTCGCCTTTTGGGCGTTACAGGTAAAGCGGGAAGGAAGGACCCTGTATGAGAGTCATCTTCATCAAAAGCGGAGTGTGTGTGTGTGGTATTTTTCCATGAAGGTGAGAGGGCATCGCCCGGGTGTTTTGTGGGCAAATTCCAGCCCTGCCTGGGCCTGTGGGCTCTTACCTTCCTGTGAGGAAACCATCTTTAAATCTTTGGCTCGCATATGAAGCTCTATGCACCCAATGCCATTCTCACTTAGAGCAGAGGTTGTTGGGTGAAGCCCTAAGCACGCGACGTGGACTCAGTGACATACCGGCCCAAGGAGTCAGGCCCACGCTTGCTCCACTGCATTAACCAATCTGTGAGGCGAGCTTTCATCTGAGTGACGCATATTCATGGCACACCGAAGCAAGACACCTGCAGTGTGTGACTGGTGGAGCAAAAGTGAACAGGTGACCCGCCCCTCCAGATATACTTTTTGATTCCTTCATAGTTGGTTCTCACTTCATTCTTTCTCCTCGCGATTCTTCATTCCTCTATCTTACATTCCCGCATTTTTCCTTTCCATTAAACCTTCTCGTTCTTGCACATAATGTTGAAGATACTGACTTCAGGGAACTCAACTTAAACTAAAGATAAATATGCAAGTGCATTTATATATCCAAATAAACACACACACACACCGCGTACATAGCACGTACATTGAGACATAATTAAGAGGAACTGTACTATTAAACACACATTCGCTCATTTGTGACTACATTGGAAAGGTCAAAATCGATATTATTATCACAGTACAGCAACATTGATGTCAGAAAAGTACTGTTTGCTGCCTCACATATTGCATTTTACAATGGTTTTATACAGGGAAACAACTCTGCTAATATTCTCCAAATCTTAAAGCAGTGTGATTTTACCTCTCTGCACAAATGTAATCACTTACATTTGAGTTACGGTTATATACATTCTTTAAACCAAATACACGAGAAAGCAGCATGGCATAAACCACATATGTAGATGTGCAGAGTGTAATATGCTAATTATTGCAATTTGTGATGGGGCGGGGGCTTTGTGTGGTGGAAACCGTGTCATGGCTCCTTTGCACACTCAACAATGATAAACAACATATTACACCCTGGGGAAACCTTGTCTACTGGATTGCCGCTGAACTGTGTGGAGGCTCTACCTCCTAAACCTCCTAATCCTGATTGCCGTCGTTGGATCTTGCTGGGACCGAGTGACACCGCTACGCCTTGCCGGACCCGCTGCGCGGGTCCTGCTGCGTCTACAGACTCTGTGGGGCTTTGCAAAAGGGTACTGAACATTCCTGACTTTCTTCACACCGGCAGGGCTGCGAGCAGCCTAGCAGGGACTCAATTGCCCAGGAGTCCCTGCGTCTCACACCTGTGGCAGCTCTCCCTGCCGGTCACGCCCCCGCCCTAGCCCTATATTACAGTTTGGAGACACCGCTGCGCGGTAGCGACGCGGGAGCAACCGGGGCGAAGACCGGGCAAAGAGCGGGCCGTTTAAGGCCGTTCGAGGTTTGAGGAGGTTGGGCTGGGCCACACCCCCTTCGCCCTTTCTTGTACCTGGTACTACCTAATTGTCTTTGTATATTTATAACTGTTCTGTATAGCGTTTTAGGAGATGTGTACACGGGTAAGCCGCAGTAGGGCTGCTAAGGGGAGCCTGAAGCAAAATGGGACCCTTGATGATTTCATCACGAGGACAAATACTGCCATAGACGAGGAAATCACTAAAATGCAAAAACGCGTTTCCTTAGATCTGGATGCAGCTCGAAGATTGTCCCAGGTTATTACCGAGTCCAAAAAATCTTCGCTGGCCCACATAGCGGCTGCGATAACTTCGGAGCGAGTGGCCAACCCACGGTGTATAATAACGCATGCTGATGTCCATCACACCTCAGCTACGCCCCCAGCCCTAACACCAACCCTGTGCTCCACTCTCCAGCCCGCAAGTCAGTTTCCACCCGTAGCCACCCTAGGTCTAGACCAAGGTCAATCGTATGACAACACACCACAACTCACAGAGATATATGATAACTCCCCATGTACTAACACTAAGGGCACAACATACAAAAGGAAACGCAACATAATGTCTGCCTACTCACGTAAGAAGGCCAAAGTTGCTATGGCCCATCAATTTAATGTTAGCAATTCCCCTGTAATTAGTGTTGAAGGTGGGTCTGTTTTTCCTGCACAGAAGCCCCCAGGAGCAGTTGAGGACAGCCCACCCTTGGGATTCTCTAAGGACAATGCTAGAGTAGAGGTTACTGGGACACATTTAGATGAACAGGAAGGAAAGGATGTGGGTTTCATAAAAATAGTCTGGGAAACTCTAAAAAAGCTGCTATCTCCCCTTGACCTAAGACTCTAACGTATTGAGAACCACCTCTTAGAGGTGGAAAAGAGTATTTTAGAACTAGCAACTCTTAGTCTGCAAGGCCAGGAAAACAATGGTATTCTAGATGGCATCTCAGCTTCACCGATTCCCAACACTACTCCTCCAGTACCTCCATCAATCAGGCCAGTCCCCAAACCACGTACAAAGGGCTATGTCCACAAACCTCCCACTCCCATACCAAAGTCACCCAAGCACCCTATCCCACAATCTACCACATATCGCAAAGCAGGAGTTGTCCCAAAGTTGAATGTAACTAAGGCTGATCGCCAAACATCCCAGGCCGCTCAAAATAGGAGCAATTTTCGTGGGGGTTATGTAGATCTCCCCCCAGACGCAAAGCCATACGTGGTGGTACTGACAGGTGTACCAGAAACCGAGGATAACTATCAAGAAAACCATGGGTCCTTGAAGAACAAGGTTATTCACTGGCTGAATGTGAATAGACCGATCCCAAATGAAAGGAGAAGTAGAATCTTAATGGTACGTAGAGTTCCCTGGGTAGGTCCTTCGTGGAAATCTAGTCCAGGTGACTGTATAGTTGTGTCCTTTGAAGACCCACACACGGCCCACCACGTATGCTCGTGGACTACTTTCGGGGAAGACTCAGCCATCGTACCTAGGCCCTTAACATTTTTTTACCCCCCACGTTCAAATCAAAACTATGGGAGGGAATGGTCTTCGGTACGTTACCAAGCACACGGAGGGGCTAGAGATAAATGGCAAGTTCCAAACAGAGGGTGGCATGGGGTCCCAACATCCAATAGGTTTGGGTGCCTCGAAGAGGTAGATTGACTTCCCATGCCTGTTGGTTTTTCATCCTATGCCAAGGTCTCTTTGCCTATTCTGGTATCTGACCCTTCACCTTTGACGATCAAACCTGTTAGAAACAGCATCTATCTTTTTGGCCAACAAACTGTGCATGGTCCGAAAGACTGGGGGGTGTCAAAAATTCCCAATACTAAAATAATCCATGAAACAGGGCATGAGGCAGTTATTCTCCCACTGACCCCAATGAAATCGCATCCACTGACATCGCTCACTAGTACAAGGACCACTGCTGTTGGCACCCATGTCACCGGGGTAACTGTCCCTACTAAGGAGGAGGATACTCTAAGTTCATTCGGGGTTGAGGCTGACCCTATAGTGTTGTCACATGGGTCAAGAAAATTTAGCTCTGTCCTTGGCCCCCCTGCATCTGCCCCCTCCTTGGGGCTGAGTGTTGCAGGAAATCCATTGCTGAGGCTCCGTCCTAAGCTGGAATGTAGCAGGACTTGCACGTAACATCGACACTCCCGATTGGAATACTTTTGTGGATCCCTTCGGGATTTGTCTTCTGCAAGAAACCTGGTGCCTGGAACCTCGACACAGGGTAGGTTATACAACCTACTTTGTGCCTGCATCCAAAGCTTCTGGTAGCAAAGGTCGCCCTTCGGGCGGCATTCTTATTTGGGTCAGCATCATATTGGGGCTAACCATAAGGCAAATACCCACAAAATCTCCTGATCTGCAGAGATTATCAATCCAATGTCAAGGGGGGAAAAAGCTAGAAGTGTTTAACCTCTACCTAAGGGGGGCAAGGGGTGGTGTCTCTTTGTTATCCTCAACAGGAATTGAGGAGGAGCTCAGATCTTGCAATACAGACTGTTTTGTTCTACTGGCTGGAGACCTCAATTGTTGTTTTGAGCCACTAGCCAGTGAGGACATATTAGACATTTGGGAGGATGATGTTGGGAGAGGTATTCCCTTGCTCTCTCTAAATCCGATCAAAAAATGGACCCAGAGTGCCATGGACATCAATGCCCTCTGTATGGAATATGATCTTAGAGCAACTAATGGTAGATCCAAGTCTGACACCAGGGGAGCACACACTTATAATAGGGTGGGCTGTACTTCACAAATTGATTACATATTGTTGAACCACAAGCTCTGGCCATATCTTCAAGATATGGAGGTCCTATCGACCTACGATAGTGACCATAATCCACTAGCCCTGACCCTTACTCCCCCATGGCAAGGCACGATTCCAACTTCGTCACCACACATATGGAAATCGTCCCACGAACTAGTCCCCTCGAACTGTGGTAGGCGGTTAAAATGGAATAAAGTTGCCGCAGATGAGGGGAGGATGGCCCAAGCAAAGTCCATAATGTCAACTGTGAAGATGCGGTTAGACCTATTGGAACTTAGCAATTCTGACGTCTACAATGTCTTTATAGAAACAACTTCAGCACTTAGTAAGCTGTTCGTTGTCCCGCAGGGTAGAGTAAGGGCCACGAATAGAGCTACGTCGAAGAATAGAGCTAAATGGTATTCCCCTACCTGTTCCGCTGCCAAACGAGAACTAATTTTAGCAGTAAAATCCAAGGTACCGGGTCACATTAGTCTTGCTAGGAAGAGTTATAAAAAAGTTTTGTCTATGGCTAAGGGTGCCTATGAAACTAAATACTGGGAAGATTTAATGATGGCTAGCTCCAAGAAAGACTCGAGGGCCTTTTGGGAATTGTTGAGAGCTAGGGATAAACCCGCCGATTCTCTATTGACTTGTAACATCACGGGGGAGGCGTGGTTTGCCCATTTTTCCAAGCTTTACTCCATGCCCGTGGGTTCTCTAGATGCACTTATGGATCTCATACCTCGAGCGTCTGTTGATTACCCAGATGAGGACCACCTTTTTGTCATCAAGGAAGTTGAAGGAGCAATTAAGTGCCTGATTCTCAATAAGGCTGCAGGACCTGATGGCATCCCTGGTGATATAATACAGGCCAATTCGGAGGTGTGGAGCAAGCTTATTGCCCTACTTCTGAACGCGGCACTGATGAGTGGATGCCTCCCCGATTCCTGGAGGGGCGCGGAGGTCGTCCCGATCTTTAAAAAAGGTTGTCTGGACGACCCCGCTAACTACCGTCCAATTAGTTTACTACATTCCACCCAGAAGATAGCTGGCAAGGTAGTCTTAGGCAGGATCCTACAGTGGGCTGAAGAAAATCAAGTACTGTCAGACTTCCAGGCTGGTTTTAGATCTGGAATGGGGACCATCGAACAGACATTCCGCTTATTAATGCTATACTGGAAAGTGGTTGTATTGGGCAAGGGCAGTCTGTATCTCGCATTTATAGATTTGCGGACTGCCTTTGACCTGGTCCCTCGTGCCCAGTTGTGGAGTGTCTTAGAGGGCTTGGGTATCCCTCCTTACCTACTTAGCATGCTTATCAAGTTTCACGAGAGTAATTTTGCACAGATCAGGTGGGGAGAGCAGGGCCAAAAAACACCACGTATCCCCGTAAACAGGGGTGTCCGCCAGGGTTGTGTGCTAGCCCCCACTCTGTTTTCATTATATGTTAATGGAGTGGTAGAGCATCTACTTAAATATCCAGCTGATGCACCTTCCCTGGCTGGCAGGAAAATCCCTACCCTCCTATTTGCGGACGACACCCTCCTGATCTCGAAGACTCCAACAGGCCTCCAATTCTTACTCTCCAGTTTCAAGACATTCTGTGATTCTAGGGGTCTTGCTATCAATGTAGGTAAAACTAAATTCCTGGTCTTAAACCCCCCAAGGAAAACTGTCATTCCCCCCACCTTGGACTCAGTCCCGTTCGAAAGGGTAAAAGAGTTTGATTATCTAGGTATCCGCCTCTGCGATTCTATGAGCTGGAAGTCCCATCACCAAAAGATCTTTCTGACCCATAAGAGGGTAACAGGGGCCTTGCTGAAGGAACAACGTGCCTCGTCCCTCAAACCAATAGGTGCTGTATTAGACATTTACAGGGCAAGGGCGGTGAGTGCAGCTCTGTATGGGTCCGAATTGTGGGGTGTGCAGGAAGTTGACTACTTGACGCGTTTAGAAAATAAATTCCATAAAGACCTTATGAGGCTGCCGCATAGCACTCCTTCCCTCCCACTCTTATTAGATGCGGGCACACGCCCAATAAGCGAGCAGGCAAGGCTGCGTCCCCTTCTCTTGTGGGCACGAATATGGAGGGTACCAGAATTGTCCAGCTATACAGAAGGCTTAAGGGAACTCCTCTCAACATCTGGCTGGCACAAGGTCCGTTGGCTTAAGGAAGTTATGCGGCTTCTTTATGACCTGGGCCTTGAAGATGCCTGGGCTAACAGAACTGCCCCCCCCAAACAGACCCTAAAGAAACTATACTGGACTTGGGTGGTAAATGGGAGAAATAGTAACCCTAAATTTTGTAGATCCACCACAGAATTTCTGATGGTCAAGGAGCTCCCTATTAGAGAACCCTACTTAGACATGATTCACAAAGCATGGGACAGGGCATTATATTTTAAATTTAGGGTGGGCTTGCTGCCACTAGGACAGCTGACAGCAAGCTGGAAGCCACCTCTGCAAACTATACCATACTGCCCTTTCTGTGACAACAGGTATGAGTCAGTTGCCCACCTATTGTTTGAGTGCCCAGCCTATGTAGCCCCGCGGCGTACTTGGCTGAAACCTCTATGCAGGATTCTTGGCACTAGATCCCACCTTGAGGCCTTGCGCATCTTAAGATCTGATGCCCGCCCCTTGTTTGCCTGTTGTTTGGCAAAATTCTTAGGTAGGGCATGGCGGATTAGATCCGCCAGGCAATTGAGTCTTCCTTAAATGTAAATTGTACTGGTCTTATAATTACCCTCATGCTGTTATTTGATTCTCCTCGCCAATGAGTTGCCCTTAACAATATTGTGTTTGTTTTATTGCTAATCTATATGTATTATAGGAATGGTCAATTTGCACATTCTTAACTGAGGATCAAAATGTTTAAATGCATTGTTTTTATTTTTTTATTTTTACTCTGTTGTAATGCTTTTTATGATATGATTAATATATCGAAATAAAAGCTATGTTACTACTTACTACTATTACACCCTGTGAAGGTACTCAATGTTGGAACCACTCTTTCTATCTGGCCCTGCCCTTGGTGGCCCACCGAGTTGGAGTTTTCCACCCCTTTTCAGCAGTTCACAAGTTAGGCTTGATTGTTGATTAGTCCTTATCCTCCTTCTAGCAAAACAAAGCCTTAGGGAACTGGATTCAGCACTTGAAAATGCTAAGGAAAGTTCCAAGACTCCTTCAGTTATCATTCCTCTTTGCAGTGGTCCAGAAGGGCTCAAATTGAGCCTTGTCCGAGCTATTGCAACACTCTTTATCACACCCGCTTTGCTCATCTGATTCATCGACTACAGATTATACAGAATTGTGGGGCTCACTGTTACTCAGACTTCCCTGCTGGACTTCTGTCTAAAAGCTCCTGGTCTTTCTTCATTGGCTTCCTATTGTCAAACGCTTTCAGCTTAAGGCTAGTTGCATCTGCCACAGGACATCTATGCCATAGAGTTTGTTTTCACCAAACAACTTTTTATTCTTAGTATATCCCATCACAGGCATTTTTTTCTTCAGCTCACCTTCTATTAGTCCCTATAATTCAGAAGCCCGTGCAAGGTAGTCACTCCTTGCTTATTTGGGAGCAAGTCGTTGGCGTTCTCTCCCGTCACACATTTGACCCCAACAGAATCTTCTGGCCTTCAGCCCCTTTAAAACCTAGCTATTCTATCATTAAAATCTTGCATGACCCTATCAGTTCCTGTTTGTGCCTAGCACCAGGGCGCATTTTCCGATATTTGTGCACCCTATATGTATTCATATAAATAAATAAAATGCATGTGCTTACACATATGAAGTATACACATCATTCACTGATCCAAACTCACACATCCTCCATACAAATAGATAATCTTACATGTCAATTTCAGTTACTCAATTACTCGCATACAATTGAGCAAATACAGTCAGAGCCACTAATGCACACACACACAGCCACAGTCACTATTTATCTCACATAACCACAGTCCTACTCAGTACATGCACATGCACACTCTCCCACAAACGTGAAGCACAGATACACACGCGCTCTCTCCTTCTCTTTCTCACACACAATGCTAACTGCACGGGCACCTTGATACTGGGGTAGTATATAAAGCAGACCACGGGAACTAAGCTGCACTTTTACTTGTTTGATACACTTGCTTGAAAGTACCTAAAAACATTACAGGGTGCTGTCCTCATGCTCATAATGTTCCCATGAGGCACAGGGTCAAGGCTGATTTGCATAAGGCCATGTCTGAACTGGGGTGGTGTGGAGTGCACAAAAAACGATGGATTTAGGCCCAGATCTCTGTACTGGGGTGAATGTATGACATTGTTCTGCATTCTGTCCATCAACTGTTGTTTTTGCTCATGCTCATAATGCAGTATTTCTCACAAAGATAGTATTTGTTTGGTTCAGTCAGGGTTCTGCCTCTTGTGAAGGAAGGTACTCCATCTTACCTGCTTTCACTGAGCAGTGGATGTGGGCCTTGGACTCAAAGTAGACCCAGTCGAAGCCAGCCTCCGCGGCCAGGCGGGCCAGCATGCCATACTTGCTCCGGTCCCGGTCCGAGGTGGTGATGTCCACTGCCCGGCCCTCGTAGTGCAGGGACTCCTCAAAGTGGTGGCCGTCCTCGTCCCAGCCCTCGGTCACCCGCAGCTTGACTCCAGGCCACTGGTTCATCACCGAGATGGCCAGGGCATTCAGCTTATCCTTACACCTCTGCAGAAGGAGAGACAAGAAAAGCTTTCTGTTAAAATATGGTGAGTGGGCCAGGAACCTGACAAGCACTGATACATGGGGTATTGTTGGCAGCTCAGTCAAGGGCTATGGCCTGCTGGGAAATGATGAGTTTATTTGAGGCTGGATACATGAGATGAACCTCTATTAACAGGGGAATCTATCTTTTCGTTACCTCCCCATGCATCAAAATACTTCCCTAGCATTGACCTTCCCTCCCTCCCTCCCTTCCCTCCCTCCCTCCCTCCCTCCCTCCCTCCCTCCCTCCTTCCTTCCTTCCTTCCTTCCTTCCTTCCTTCCTTCCTTCCTTCCTTCCTTCCTTCCTTCCTTCCTTCCTTCCTTCCTTCCTTCCTTCCTTCCTTCCTTCCTTCCTTCCTTCCTTCCTTCCTTCCTTCCTTCCTTCCTTCCTTCCTTCCTTCCTTCCTTCCTTCCTTCCTTCCTTCCTTCCTTCCTTCCTTCCTTCCCCCCCTTGAAGTGTGTGGAGGGATGGATAAGAAGGACAGTGGCAGCAGAAAGCCAGGAACAGAGAGAGTAGCTATCTCTCTGTCCGTTTGTCCGTCCATCCATCCATCATCTGTCTGTCTGGGTGCTGCAGTGAACCTACCCACTTACCTGTTGGCCTGTGTAATAGCTAATCCGTGTTGCGCGCTTTTACTTGCAGTAGTCTGTTAAACACAATAAAAGACAGCTGGCATTGATGCAATTGCCCTGGTGCCACCCTCTGCACACATGGTTAATGGGCAAGATTGCGAAAAGCTCGAGATTGTAAGATTATTAATGGAATAGGCACCCGGAGCCTAGAAATCACGCATTTTTATAATTCCACCTGGCAGGACCGGTCCGCCCCCTAGACTGAGTTTGTTGGTGTTTTTGCCCCACCCCTAACGTGTTTGAGTTTCAGGTGAAATCTAGAGTGACTTTGAATGGTTCGTTTTATTGACACGACCGAGGTGAGCTCTTTAAAGCCCCCTCGCGTGCGGCAGAATAAAAAGTTTTCGGAAAGACAGGGAGTGTCAGGTCCCTGCATCCGAGACGAAGGCTTCCCCCGGAATGTCTCCGGGTCTCTGCGCCTTAAGTCTGTGTTGAAAAGACGCTCAATGCTTTCGAGGCGGGGAGAATCCCGGGTAGGGCACATCACTCACTAGCGTGCTTAGAAAATGGCAGGTATTCACAGGAGCTCCGAGCGGCAGCCACTCACATCCTGGCACGCTCCTGTGCGCATTCTCAGGCTAAAGAAACCCGCCCCACCTTGTATCTGTGTGAACCCAGGACAGACATGATGCTTCCAATGGAGTGTGAAGCAGGTGAGCGAGACTTCTTGGCAGGACACTGGACCCACACACACACACAAGCTTCTGGGGAAACATGCTGGGTTTTTCTAACTTGATTTACTTACCCAAAGTCATCTGTGTGAGTACATTTATGACTAGGTAGTGGAGAAAGGCAGTGGCGTAACATAAAATGACGCCCCCCCTGGAGGATGTGAAGAGGTGCCCCTGAGTCTCCCATATCTCACAGAGATTCATTGGCCCTGGGCGGGGTGGGACCCACTCCCAGAAGGATTGTATGGCCCCGGAAGGGGTCTGCATTACGCCCCAGCCAAAATGTGAGGCCCTGGCTTCATATGGTTGGAGGGCCCTTAAAGTTTGTGAACACGCTCCTACAAACGTACACATTTGTGGGTATTCAAAACTTTGTCTCCAACCCTTCAAAATATCATAGATTTACCCCAGTCAGGGGTAATCCCTTTCTATGGTGAAAGGCAGAAGAGAATGCCACAAAATATGCATGTGGGTGGGAAAGGTGAGCATTCTTCCAGTGTAGAAAAAAGTTAGCAAACCCATTTGCACTTGCTCAGATTTTTTCACTTGTGCAAATATACACCTGCCTATTTGTACATGGGAAAAATATAATTCACATAAAAAGTTTGCATGAGCAGTAGCGTCAGTAAGTACATTTATGATGTAGATTAATACATCATTCACAATAAAAATCAATACATATACAAGGTTAAAATGGACTATGTTGAGTCAAGTCCAGAAGTGTATAGTGCCGAAACCTAAATTGGTGTCCAGGTGTTTGTGTGTGTCGCTATGGCTGAGCTTGCTGAACAACCAGGTTTTCAGGGACATTTAAACCCAACGATATATTACATATTTCTTATCTCTTCCGTGCGTGAATTCCACAATTGTGCCCCCTTACATCCATCACTTTATCACCCCTGGGGAATATTGAGTAACACTTGTTTGTTAGAGCTCAGAGCTTGGCTGCCGGCAGGCAAATTCTAACTCTTCAGAAGGCCTGTAAGCCTGCACAGTTGGAGATTTCCAGGCATATCCGGGAAAACATTTATAAATCCCCAAAAATGAGTAAATCCATAACCGTATGAGGTTGTAATTCTCTCATAATTATTGTCCAATCTGAGTTAGGCTTACCCCTGCCTCTTATTTTCTTTTCCAACACCCTTCTCTGTATTCGACGTTAAGAGTTCCTGTAGACAGTATTCAAACATTGATTCCACTGAGGACTGTAACAAATAGAATGATAGCAAAACAGACCTCCATTGAAATAGTGTATATGGCGCAAAAAAGCTCCTCAGTGAAAATTAGCACCAGCCGACAATTAGATTAATGCAACCACAGATATGCTGTTTCTTGAAGGCTTCAAACAGACTAAGGCTAGGACAAAGAAAGGCCTGGTCGTACAGTGCAGCTCCACAGCAGTAGGCCGCATTAAGACCAAAAATGAGACATACAAAAAAATAGAAAACATATAAGTAATAATTATCACAGTTGTAGTGCTAGCATTATTCTAGGGTCATCCCAACCTCTGAGATTATGCTACCACCTCATTGGACAAAGAGATGCTTAGTTAAATGAAAACATATTTTTAGGGCTGAAATATGCATAATACGACTACGTAGTAGCCCTTAGTAACACACCAGAGGAACGTACATCTGAATGCACTATTCTTCCTTCCCACTCTTCCAAACATATGTATGTTCAAGTGTCGCGTCAATGTGCGCAATCCAGACCACTGGTCTGAACCTCATGCATGGCACCTCATGCATAAAACTCCACTGTGCACATGCACGCACGCTCATGCAATCGCACACACACAAAAACGCATGCATGCTTCAGCATGGCACAAAACGGATAGGCTTGATTGATCACTACTGAGCCACACAAGTGGTATGATCGGATGTACGTTGTTACAACACATGCTTTTACCACGCATGCTTTTACAACGCAGGTTTTTCAACGCAAGTCGTTACAACGACTTGCGTTGGGGGGCTGCTGGATAGTGAATAGTTTAATTTACTATTCCAACTCCAGTCCCCGTGGATAGTAGGGAAGGTGTTGGGTAGTAATTAAACTATTACCTATCCTAGAGCGCCCCCAAGCGAAAGTCGTTGTAATGACTTGTGTTGAAAAACCTGCGTTGTAAAGGCACTGCGTGGTAAAAGTAGCGTCGTAAAGGATGTTTCCCGGTATGATCATGCTAGTGCAATGTTAAATAACAAAACCAATTATTCATTATTATTATTATTAGTATTATTATTATTATTAGTAGTAGTAGTAGTAGTAGTAGTAGTAGTAATAGTATCAGTAGAAGTAGCAGTATTAGTATAATAGTAGAGATAGTAGAAAATATAAGTAGTAATAGCAGCAATGTGATTATTATTTGTGATTGCAGCTTATGCTAACTTTTTTTGTAAAGTACATTAGTACTAGAGGTGTCATAGTGCTAGAAGAATGAGCTATAGCTAATGCAGCCGTAATAACATTATTATTACTAGCATTGGTAATAGTAGTATTAAGAAAAGGAGCAGCAGAAGTACTGCTATGAAGCAGTACTGATAGCAATAATCAATTATATTTGTGTTGCTATTCAGATTTGCAAAGCGCTTTAACCATTTTTGATTTTACATGCACTTGGCCCCATATATATGTCTTACTGGGATAAGCATGGGGCACGTTTTGAGTCTGGAGGAGTAAATCAGCGGTGTCCCTGTCCCACCAAACTCACAGTTCACCCATCTCACTTGGAGGTGGGAAAAGGGCCAGGTTTTTGGGAGTGGAACCTTAGTTATCTCCACCACTGGAGCGTTTTGACTGGCAGACTATCCACCACAGTGCTGTCGGTCAATGTATGACAGAAGGCCGGACCTATGTAGGCCTAATTGCCTATACTTTCAGCCAGTGCTTAATTTGTAAACAAATAAGTGGCAGGGCTCTCATCAGGAGGCCACTGCTGCTTGCCCCACACATTGCCCCTGCCATGCTGCCAATGATAGTAACAACACAACTACTAACCATCACACTCCTGCAAGTGTGACAATTTGGACTATTCCACGTCCCCAATCTGTAAGGATGACTTGGGCGGCAGGAAATAGTCATTTTTATTGTACATTGAATCAATAATTGACTGTTGTTAAGACCATCTCTAAATTAGCCTGACATCGCCACCATGTGGCAGACTGTCACAGTGTGGTAGACTGTCACAAGCGCTGGTTTTGATATTTAAATGAAGGTGCTGAGCACCGGAAATCACTGGCTCAAATTAAGCACTTCTTCAAGCAAACATTTTTTATGTTCATGAGCAGGAGGAAAAGCCTCGAAGTCCTGAAAAGCAAAACACAAAAAGTATGTCCGCACGCTAGAAGAAAACGCCCTTTGCACCAGGGCCATTCAGTTTTTGTTGTCAGAAACAAAAAAAAATGGATTTCATGGTATGGTCTGCGGTCTTCTGCCAAGGAAGGGCAGGTCAGGCCACCCCTGACCTGGTGGGCTGCCAATCCACTCACGGAGGCTACAATGACGTTCTGAGTCTTTTGTATTATAGTAAATAACTCCTCAAAAATTAGAGAACTGGCCCAAAACAACATAGCGCCTGCTCGAAAAACGTATTTGCCTTATGTGCAACTGTCGCACTAACAGGAGGATAATACTCTAGTACAGTGTTTCCCAAACTGTGGGTCGCGGCCCACTGGTGAGTTGTGAGCAGGTTTTTGGTGGATTGAGAAAGTCCAAGCAATAAATAAGGATTCCTTTAAATTCTGTATTTATCTTGTCACATTGGCTCCGCTTCAAAGAGGAGAACATATGTCACTATGTCTTCTGACAATTTGCTGCCTTTTAACATGGGGATTAGTGTTTCCAAACTCCTCTCACTTCGCAGTCAGATAAACTAAAGTTGAGTGAGTAAGAATATATGAAAAGAAAGGCTGTAGGAGGTCATTTTTTGTAGCACACAACAAAATGTAAATACCTGTAAGTGAATTATACACATCCAGCAGTTAGAAAAGCAAAAATGAAGCACATTTTATTTGAAATTCTGAGAGTATTAGAAATATAGATTTTAATATGATCAAAACCATTCAAAACACTGCTTTGTGATGCACAAATGATAACTATTCACTGAAACCTGAATTCCACATATTATCATTTGTGTGCAATATAGTTTTATCAGTAAATCTGTATGTCTGTGCAAATTTAGTGATCCTATCAATGGAAAATGTGCTGTCTGTAAATGACAGCAGTCTACCACACAATGCTTTAGTTGCATCAGAAAATCACCCGTACCACTTCCATTAAAGCTAGGTGTGTCATGAACGTTTGTCATTCTAAAAATTAGGTCGTGATTCTAAAAAGTTTGGGAAGCAGTGCTCTAGTAATTTTGCTTCTTTCTCAGTGTTGCTGAAAGAATATCTCTTATATTGGCTCCATTGACAAGAAGTAACCTTAGGTAGAGTTTTTAAATTGTGGTGGAGTTAGAAGATCTTGAATATAGCACTTTGTTACGTCCTTTACGACCATACACCCAGTAGTCCCGATTGCTTTACAGATCAAGATGTCACTTTAAACATCATGCATTTCATTATCATCCGCTGATGTAACCTACATAATGTAGGAGTAAGGTAATGCTCTATGGAAATATATGCACCACACCTGGCAGCAGAATTCTGAAAGTTTTTCAATCTTTCAATCAATGTTTTCAAGTCGGCCCTCAAACAAGGTATTACAGTAGTTTAAATGTCACACACTGATGTTACTTGCCATGGTCATCCTAAGAGCTTCCGTTAACATCAAGTGAATATTTTGGAATAGCAGTTTTCATTTTTTGATGTTTAACCCCTTGGGCGCGGCCGCGAATCTGCGTCTGTGCGGCACTTCTAATGAGTGGGTGGGTTCATGACGGCCCCCAGCCGTCTTCAGCACACGAGCACTGTGATGCATGAAAGGGGTTAAAGTATTTGCCCATCTGTATTTAGATGGGGAAATTGGGGTCAACCCTTAATCTTGATATCTTTCGTTTTGGTGAAAATAATAATGTTTTTCTTCTTCATCGTCTTGTTCTTGTTCTTGTTCTTCTTTTTACTGTTGTTGTTGTTCTTCTTCTTCTTACTGTTGTTGTTGTTGTTGTTCTTCTTCTTCTTCTTCTTCTTCTTACTGTTGTTCTTCTTCATACTGTTGTTGTTGTTCTTCTTACTTCTTACTGTTGTGGTTGTTGTTCTTCTTCTTACTGTTGTTGTTCTTCTTGCTGTTGTTGATAGCAGAAACAGTAAACAGCACAGTAGTAGTATTACCAGCGTTAATGAGAGGTGTAATTCTGCAACCCCCAGAGCTGACAGTAGCTGTGATGCCTATAACTTCAGGGGTGCTGAGCTCACAGAGATTATCGGTTGAAACCCGATAATCCCTTGAGTAATGAATAAGTATGGGGTAATTGGTCATTCTAGTTTTAATTTCCCACAGTAGTTCTTCATGGTTTTCTGCAGTTTTCACTTTCAGCAACAACAATCTATGTGGGTGATGCTTTAAAAGTCTGTGGTGTTTCCACAGATCTTGAAATTCTTGATGGAGTCAGGGACTTTGTGACAGTCCCCATTCTGGGGCACTTGTAGTAAGACAATTAGTAGTAGCAGTAGTAGCTGGTCCTAATTATTTTTAGTAACAGTAGCAGTGGTAACTATTGTAAGAGTAGAAGTGCTAAACAGTAGAGATGCACTATTATTATCAATAATAATGGTATTATTAGTAATCAAAGTAGTATCAATCAGTCAATCAATCAAGACACTTATTAAGCGCACTACATACCCGTGAGCGTCTCAAGGCGCTGGGGGGGGTGCTGCTGCTAACGATCGAAGAGCCAGGTCTTGAGGAGTCTTCTGAAGGCCAGTAGGTCTTGGGTCTGTTGTAGGTTGGTGGGGAGGGTGTTCCACGTCTTGGCGGCGAGGTAGGAGAAGGATCTGCCACCGATGGTCGTTCTTTGGACGCGGGGGACTGTGGCGAGGGCGAGGCTGGCGGAGCGGAGCTGGCGGGTGGGGGTGTAGAAGTTGAGTCGTCTGTTGAGCTATGCTGGGCCGGTCTTGTGGAGAGCTTTGTGTGAGTGGATGAGGAGTTTGAAGGTTATCCTCTTGTTGACGGGGAGCCAGTGCTGGTTTCGCAGGTGGGGTGTGATGTGACTGCGGCAGGGGATGTCTAGGATCAGACGTGCTGATGCATTCTGGATGCGTTGCAATCGCCTCAGGAGCTTGGCCGACGTTCCTGCATAGAGGGCGTTTCCGTAGTCCAGCCTGCTAGTAGTGGGAATTGCCTTAGAAGTAAAGGCATGTAGAAATAGCAGCAACACCCATGCACATATTATTAAATGCAGTATTATTGTTATTAATAGTAGTATTAGTTGTAATTCTAGTAGTAAGAGTAGCCTTAACTGAAGTGATAGGTTGTAGCAGCATCAGTATGACTAATATTATTTGTTTTACTAGTAGGAGGTATAGTAGTGACCTTGCTGGTGCCGGCATGCAGTTGCAGTCTTAGTAGGAACAGAATTATTATTATTATTATTATTATTATTGTGGTTGTTGTTGTTTTTGTTGATGTTGTTGTTGAACGTAACAGCCAGAGTTCCCTTGGTAGTAAAGGTGAGTAGTTTTAGCGTCTATAAAATTACAATTGTTAGTAATAGAAGGACAATCAGGGGTTGCAAGAGCACTAATATTATTATTATAATCTATTAACCTTTTGGTATTGGTCTCTTTTTTGTCATCACATTTAACACCTGTCTGTATTAGGCTGCTTGACGCTTTTTGAAGATCTTCCCCTAAGGTCCTCTATAAAACAGGGTAGACGAGTGCTGGTACCTCAGCTCTTCATTCTGAATGCATGTGCTTGTGCACATGCATCTTATCTCCATCCACCCACCTGTCCGCCTCCTGCCCTTTGTCACTGTGTGCTGCAGGGGTGCTTTGTGCTGCTGTGTGCAGTAGATATGTTTGAGCTTGTATCCCAACAAGTGGACAAGCTGGGTCGCCTCTCGGCGCTTTGTAGCCCGAAGACACTAGTCCACTAGAAACAAAGATTGGTGCTTGTGGCCAGAGAAACTATGTGATTGACTTATCCATCAACACTAGTAAATTCAAAAATGAGAATATATTTATTTTCATTATATAGTGCTGAGAGGAGGTGTAGATGGGAGTGTTTGGGCCCTAGGTGGGCGAGGCCCTGCCAAGGCAAAAAAAAAAATACTTTTAATCAGAGCTGTGTGACTCTTTATGTCTGTCCATCGACAGCTGAAGAATAAAACTGTACCTAACTGTCTGTCACACGCGGCAACTGCAACACAGCCCTGGGTGGGGAAGTGGACACTTATTTACTATAGGTGTTTTAGGGGTGGAGAAACGATTTCTTCCAAATGAAAAACCAAGTTACATTGTCGCATGTTGTGTGGCTTATAGCCCCAGATAAAGTTACTATGTACAGTAAACTGTTAAATATCTAGGCACCTGCTGATTTTGGCTTTTCTTTTTCCAGTAAAACACTATTTAGGAATTTGTGAAGCAGGGGGTTGCATTTCACATTAGTCTGCTTCCTTATTTACACAGGACGTGGCTCTTGTGGAGGTTGAGCAGAAAGCTCACAAATCAGGATCCTGCTATATAATTAGCCAGTATCCTGGCAGTGAACCCCTGCACTGCCCAGGAACAGTTGAAATTGGGTCATATTGACTAAAAGAGCACTTCCGCCCCCTAGCAACTTCTTCCAGGTTATCACACAGTGGGCCGGAAGTTCTTAGTGTGGATTTTCGCGATGCAGGCTATAAAGGCCTCCTGCAGGAAGCCAGTCTTTCTAGTGCTGCAGGAGGAACTTTGTCTACCGCCCACCCAGCCCCTTCTCTGAGTTGGTGGGAGAGGTTATTCTTGTACTGGGTAGGAATGGAATTGTATGTTAATCCTATTTTCCTTTCATCTTTTTAGGTCGAGCCTGGGCAGCGCATGCGCTGCTCTTTGAGGCACGCTGTATTAGGGTATGGACTTGAAGCCCCGCCCACTCTCCGCCCATATTTGTCATTGGCTTGTGCCATTGTCCTTCGTAAATGCTGGCTTCTGAATCGGTTAATAGGCTTGTTAGTTCCTCCTTAGTACCGCCTTGCCTTCATTTGTAACATCCCATGAGGACTGGCCCTTTCACTTTGGTTTTTGCATGGTACGTCTTATTTAGTCTGTAAGCACTATTTTCTTAAATGAGTTTCTCTTCCTGCAGGCACAACATGATTTCCTGCAACATTCAGCGCACCATGAGCGCTTTCACTTTCCAAGCTATAGGTCTCACATTTAAAAGAGTTTGTAAATGACAATGCCTTTTATTTATCAGTTTTGATAATTAACACATAAATAAAAGGCATTCTCCTTTACAATGCCAAAAGCTTAAACTCTCGCAAATGTGTGCCATTTGCATTGCAAATGCTTGTTTCCTTTGGTCACACACAGGAAGTTGAGTGAGCGTGGGCGGAATAGTTGCACTCTATTTGTCTCTTTTTGTTTCGAACATTGCCCATTATGGGTATTGTGGCCCGTATACGGGTTCCCAGATTTGGTCCCAAAGTAGGTGTTTATGGGCAGTCGTCTTGAGTAGGTATTTTATGATGCCCTTGTTGTCTTCCTTGTTACCAGGCAATTGAATCTGGTCTCTTGAATATCAGGCAATATTCTGGAAAATGTCAATGCTAACCTTTCAATTTGAATTGATGATTTCCGCAGCTCATTTTAAGGTTGTTTGTAAGAAATGTAGCCCAATGTTTTTTGTTTATCCACATAAGAGTTGTCTGTGTATACTTCGGGCGGGGAGGCAGTATGAAGCCTCATCAAGTCCCCTACTTTCTTAAAGATGCTTCATAGGCCACACCCCAATGAGAACCCCCCCCATCTTTTTTAATTCCACTTATAGCACTTGGGAGTAATACTCATTCCCTATAGTGTTTTCGAGAGCAATAGTTTAATAATGACTCAGTAGAAGGTATATTGAGAGTACTGGTGTATGTCATCCCATAGAGCGCATTTTGGGAGCTTTGGTTGAATGCTCACTCCCTAGAGTGCATGTTGGCGGTACTGGTTTAATACTCCCTATAGTACATGTTAGGAGTACTAGTTTTAGGCTCACGCCCTATAATGTATATTGGGAGTACTGGTGTATGTCATTCCATAGAGCGCATTTTGGGAGCTTTGGTTGAATGCTCACTCCCTAGAGTGCATGTTGGTGGTACTGGTTTAATACTCCCTATAGTACATGTTAGGAGTACTAGTTTTAGGCTCACGCCCTATAATGTATATTGGGAGTACTGGTGTATGTCATTCCATAGAGCGCATTTTGGGAGCTTTGGTTGAATGCTCACTCCCTAGAGTGCATGTTGGTGGTACTGGTTTAATACTCCCTATAGTACATGTTATGAGTACTAGTTTAAGGCTCACGCCCTATAATGTATATTGGGAGTACTGGTTGAATATCCAATACATAGAGTGCATGTTGGCAGCACTAGCTTAATACTCACTTTCTTGAGTGCACGCTTTGAGTACTGCAGATTGCTCACTCCCTACAGAACGTGTTGTCAGTACTGGTTTAATACTCCTTATACTGCATGTTATCAGTAGTGATTAAATACTAACTCCATATAATGCTTGTTAGGAGTACTAGTTTAATATACATTGCACAGAGTGCATGTTGGGAGTACTGGTTTAATACTCACTCCCTCAAATACATATTCCAAGTACTAGAATAAGGCTCAACCCCTACATTGCATGGTTTTACTAATAGTTGAATACTTCCTAGAGTGTAAGTTGGATGTAGAAATGTAACACTCGCCCCTACAGTGCGTGTTGGAAGTAATAGTTTAATACTGACTCCCTAGGGTGTATGTTTGGAGTACTAGTTTAAAATTCACTCGTCGGAGTGCATGCTGGGAACACTGGTTGAATGATGACTCCTTGGAGTACATCTTAGGAAAACTGGTTTAATACTCACTGACTAGAGTTCATTGTATGAATGCTGGATTAATATTGGTGAAACTGGTTTAATACTCACTCTCTTGAGTGAACATTATGAGTACTGGTTGACTGCTCACTCTCTACAAAGCATGTTGGCAGTACAGGTGTAATACTCCTCATAGTGCATGCTTGTAATAGTGATGTAATACTCACTCCCTATACTTCATGTTAGAAGTACTGGTTTAATAGCCATTACCAGTGTGCATGGTATGAGTACTGGTTTAATACTCTCTCCCTCACGTACATATTATGAGTACTAGATTCATTCTCAGTCCCTACAGTGCATGGTTTTGCTAATAGTTGAATACTCCATTGAGTGTAAGTTGGGAGTAGTAATTTAACACTCACCCCCTAGGGTGCATGTTGAAAGTAATAGTTCAATACCGACTCCCTAGAGTGTATGTTGGGAGTACTGGTTTAATATTCACTCATTGAAGTGCATGGTGGGAACACTGGTTTAATGATGACTCCCTGAAGTACATCTTAGAGGAAATGGTTTAATACTCATTCTGTAGAGTACATGTTGGGAGTACTGGTTTAATTCTCACTGACTAGAGTCCATTATATCTGTGCTGGGTTAATACTCCCTAGAGTGGATTTTGGTGATACTGGTTTAGTTCTCCATATAGTGCATGTTGGTAATACTGGTTTAATACTCACTCCCTTGAGTGAGCATTATGTGTACTGGTTGATTGCTCATTCCTTACAAAGCATGTTGGCAGTACAGGTTTAATACTCCTTGTAGTGCATGCTGGGAGTAGTGATTTAGTACTAACTCCCTATAATGCATGTTAGGAGTATTGGTTTGATAGCCATTACACAGAGTTCATATTATGAGTACTGGATTAATACTCACTCACTCACGTACATAGTATGAGTGCTAGAGTAATGCTCAGTCCCTGCAGTGCATGGTTTTACTAATAGTTGAATACTCCATATAGTGTACATTGTGAGTAGCAGTTTAACACTCACCCCCTAGAGCGTATGTTGTGAGAAATAGTTTAATATCTACTCCCCAGGGTGTTATGTTAGGAGTACTGGTTTAATATTCACTGAATAGAGTACATGTTGGGAGTACTGATGTAATGCTCCGGAGAGTGTATGTTGGGACTACTGGCTTAATATTCTCATTGGAGTGCATGTTAAGAGTACTGGTTTAATACTCCATAGAGAGCATGTTGGGAGTACTGGTTTAATACTCACTGACTAGAGTCCATTATATGAGTGCTGGATTAATATTACCTAGAGTGCATGTTGAGGTAATACTTTAATACTCCCTAGAGTGTATGTTGAGGTAATACTTTAATACTCCCTAGAGTGTATGTTGGGAGAACTGGTTTAGTATTCACTCATTGGAGTGTATATTGGGAGTACTAGTTTAATATTCAATCATTGGAGTGCATGTGGGGAGCACTGGTTTAATACACCGTAGAGTGTATGTTGGGAGTACTGGTGTAATACTCCATAGAGAGCATGTTGGGAATACTGGTTTAATACTCACTGGCTAGAGTCTATTATACGAATGCTGGATTAATACTCCCTAGAGTGTATGTTGGGAGTACTGGTTTAATATTCAGTCATTGGAGTGCATGTTGGGAGTACTGGTTCAACACACTGTAGAGTGTATGTTGGGAGTACTGGTTTAATACTCCGTAGAGAGCATGTTGGGAGTGCTGGTATAATACTCACTGAACAGAGTTCATTATACGAGTGCCGGATTAATACTCCCTAGAGTGCATGTTGAGGTAATACTTTAATACTCCCGTGAGTGTATGTTGGGAGTAGTGGTTTAACACCCAATCCCTACAGTAAATGTTTGGGCATTGGTTTATCACTCACTCACCAGAGTGCATGTTCAAAGTACTTCTCTTCTCCCTTGTCTCTTGATTGACACACATATCTTAAGTGACGTGCAGGTGTCTCATAAAGGGTCACTCCTGGGCCCTCACCGGGGTGACCTGGGAGCTGGCAGACAGCACGGTGCTGCTGGGGACCCCGGGAAGGGCTGGTCAGTAAACTACACTCTGTAACCTTTGTTGCTCTACCAGTCGGCGTTCTTGGCCTTCTCCAGGACAACTCCCCCTGACCCACACACATCCCGCCATGTAAAGTAAGGCGCCACAATGGGTCCTTTAGAGCGCCAACGAGGGCGGGGGCTCGCGCCCTCCCTCATTGCACTTTAATGGACGTGACAAGAATAACTAAACGTGGCACGCCAAGCGCTTTTATTCTTTAACACTGCCGTGGGGCACTAGGGCGGATGGATAGCTGTAAAATAAATATATCTGTCTATATGTCTGTCTATATATGGATCGGTCTGCCTGTCGGCCTCTCAGCATCTCTCCCGTCCCTCACCGTACTTGTCTCTCTGAATGACTGTTTAGCTAAGTCCACTTTCCTACACTTGTGAATTTGAGAACTCGGACGACCCTTAAACCGAATTACGTGAAATATACTACTCGGATAACATGCTTTCCGACGGGCCACGGGAATCCTTGGCACCCAACTATACCGACTTAATTTCTGTTCAAGGCTTCGGCCTACTCCTCGGGTGACGCCCACCTCAACAGAAATGACTTCATGGCGCTTTAAAGAGATGCTCTAAAGAAGATGCTTTTGCAACTGCTAGCAAAGGTACCAGAGGCCCTAATGCATGCTGGGAAATGGGCCGCGAGGCCCATAATTCCAGTGCCGTACTCTTAATAATCCTTGCTCCGCTGCCACTGCACCTGCTGCACTCATGATCGCTGCATCCCTGACACTCCTATGGTAGTCAATGAGACTTCTGGGACTTTCCTCTCCCTTTTCTGGGACTTCGGTTATTTTATATATTTCTGTGTCTGTTTTAGGACAATTGATACAGGGAATTGATATGTCTACGTATGAGAGAGAGAGGGAGAAAACCTGTGTAGACCAGGGTGGGTTCAAGAGAAGAAAGAGAGGGGTGGATAGAATGAGTGAGAGGACAGACATACAGACAGAGCCACTTAGAGATATATAGTAACGTGAAAGGCAGACCAGAGAGGAATTTATGGAAGAGGGAGAGAGAGGAAGGGATTTCGGGAGAGCCAGAGAATCAGAGAAACAAGGGGACAGTGAGAAGGAAAGGGATAGGGTGGAAGAAGGACATCAAGAGAGCAGAGGGGGCACGAGAGGAGTGAAAAAGGAGGAGACAGGAGAGAATAGAGTGAAATAGAGAGAGAGTGGGAAAGCAAGAGAGAAAGTAAGAGAGAGGAATACATACAGGGGGCGAGAGTCAGTGGAAGAGCGAAAGAGAGAGAGGATACAGACCAAGACAAGTAAGGCAGAGAGAGAGAGAGAAAGGATAAGAGAAAAAAGTCAGGCTGATATGAATATACACAGAGATGAGACAGGGACACGACAACAGCAAGTCAGAATACTATAGCAGAGAAGGTCTGAAGGATTGGAGACCAGCAATTGGAACGGGCTGTGGGGCAGAGAGAGAGAATGAACGAGAGAGAGAGAGAGAGAGAGAGAGAGAATGAACGAGAGAGAGAGCGAATGAACGAGAGAGAGAGAGAGAGAGAATGAACGAGAGAGAGAGAGAGAGAATGAACGAGAGAGAGGGAGAGAGAGAGAATGAACGAGAGAGAGAATGAACGAGAGAGAGAGAGAGAGGGAGAGAGGGAGAGAGAGAGAGAGAATGAACGAGAGGGAGAGAATGAACAAGAGAGAGAGAGAGAGAGAGAGATAATGAACGAGAGAGAGATGTTGAGACACTCGCAGACCTGAGACAGTGAGCAGGGGAGAGAACGACACCGAAATGCCGAGGCAGCCGTGAGTGTGTGATTAGAGTCTCGCGGGTGGCCTGTCTTTTATTGCAGCTTGAGCCGGATTGTCAGAGTTAACAGCCGTGAAGCCCGGGCTATTTATTAATTCATTGGGTCGTGTGCCGCGAATCAAGCCGACTGAGCTCAGCCACCGTGAAGCGCAGCGTGCCTCTGCGGGCTGCGGCGGCCACCGGGCCTCTCTCCAGGCCTGGGCGGACCACAGGGAGGAGCAGACGGTGCGGGGAACCGGGCGCTTCACACAGTCAGGGGTGTAAGGAAAGACCGCGCTGCCCTGCGGAGAAGTGGGGGGCATCCATTCCGAAGCCCCCAAACCTTCGACGGGCGGAGCCTATTTAGCGCAAGGCTACTGGATATCTGTGAGATATGAGAGTCTGGGGATCTCCCATCACATTCTGGGGATGGAGGTTGTCATTTTGTAACCTCAGGGTGTGAGGAGGCCCTCAGTGTCAGGGGCCCACACCCTCAGGGCGTGAGGAGGCCCTCGGTGTCAGGGGCCCTTAACCTCAGGGTGTGAGGAGACCCTAAGTGTCGGGGCCCATAACCTCAGGGCGTGAGGAGGCCCTCAGTGTCAGGGCCCATAACCTCTGGGCGTAAGGAGGCCCTCAGTGTCAGGGGCAGTAACCTCAGGGCGTGAGGAGGCCCTCAGTGTCAGGGGCAGTAACCTCAGGGTGTGAGGAGGCCCTCAGTGTCAGGGGCAGTAACCTCAGGGCGTCAGGAGGCCCTCAGTGTCAGGGGCAGTAACCTCGGGGTATGAGGAGGCCCTCGGTGTCAGGGGCCCATAACCTCAGGGTGTGAGGAGGCCCTCAGTGTCTGGAGCCCACAACCTAAGGGTATGAGGAGGCCCTCGGTGTCAGGGGCCCATAACCTCTGGGCGTAAGGAGGCCCTCAGTGTCAGGGGCAGTAATCTCAGGGTGTGAGGAGGCCCTCAGTGTCAGGGCCCATAACCTCAGGGTGTGAGGAGGCCCTCAGTGTCAGGGGCAGTAACCTCAGGGCGTGAGGAGGCCCTCGGTGTCAGGAGCCCATAACCTCAAGGTGTGAGGAGGCCCTCAGTGTCAGGGCCCATAACCTCAGGGCGTCAGGAGGCCCTCAGTGTCAGGGGCAGTAACCTCGGGGTATGAGGAGGCCCTCGGTGTCAGGGGCCCATAACCTCAGGGTGTGAGGAGGCCCTCGGTGTCAGGGGCCCATAACCTCAGGGTGTGAGGAGGCCCTCAGTGTCAGGGCCCATAACCTCAGGGCGTCAGGAGGCCCTCAGTGTCAGGGGCAGTAACCTCGGGGTATGAGGAGGCCCTCGGTGTCAGGGGCCCATAACCTCAGGGTGTGAGGAGGCCCTCAGTGTCAGGAGCCCACAACCTCAGGGTATGAGGAGGCCCTCGGTGTCAGGGGCCCATAACCTCAGGGTGTGAGGAGGCCCTCAGTGTCAGGGCCCATAACCTCTGGGCGTGAGGAGGCCCTCAGTGTCAGGGGCAGTAACCTCAGGGTGTGAGGAGGCCCTCAGTGTCAGGGCCCATAACCTCAGGGCGTGAGGAGACCCTCAGTGTCAGGGGCAGTAACCTCAGGGCGTGAGGAGGCCCTCAGTGTCAGGGGCAGTAACCTCAGGGTGTGAGGAGGCCCTCGGTGTCAGGGGCCCATAACCTCAGGGTGTGAGGAGGCCCTCGGTGTCAGGAGCCCATAACCTCAGGGTGTGAGGAGGCCCTCGGTGTCAGGAGCCCATAACCTCAGGGTGTGAGGAGGCCCTCGGTGTCAGGAGCCCATAACCTCAGGGTGTGAGGAGGCCCGCGGTGTCAGGGGCCCTAATATCACGGTGTGGTGATAGGTTCTTGGCGGCGGTTCCCTTGGTGACAGGGCCCTTAGCCTCTATGCCCTGGGAGTGTGGGCCCCGGGAGGCTCTCGGTGTCAGAGGGGGCCACTGTGATGGGGCGTCTCTATCACAGAGCTCTCGCGGACAGTGCGAGGGGCACTCGGTGTCAGGCAATCTCGCAGTGACGTAACACAAAATAATGGGGCCCCTGCAGAATGTGATGACCCCCCCTCCCAGTCTCCCATATCTCACAGATATCCATCGGTCTTTGACTGCATGGGGCCAGCCTTGAAGGGGTGGGGGGGGGCTGCGCGCGGGGGCTGCAGGAGCCTGCGTCACTCCCCTGGACTCTCGGGGTCCTGAGCTCTGGCATCAGGGGCTCTCGGCATGGGAGGAGGGGGCCCAAAGCCTCCCAGTGTCAGTGTGTGTGTGTGTGGGGGGGGGGGGTCGTGTCAAGAGCTCTGGGTATGGGGGTTCTCCGTGTTAGGGTACCCAACAGCTCACAATGTGAGGGGCTGCCTCTTGGTGTCCAGGAGAGTACAGTATTCAGGAATGCTCTCCATATTGGGAGTGTCTCTGGTTCAGGGGTCCTTTCATGTTAGGGACCTAGTCTAAGGGAGGTCCCTGTTTTCAGAGGAGAAGGGGGTGTCAGAGGAGATGGGGAGAGGGCGTCCAAAGCGTGGGTCAGGTGTGTCATTTCAACCACGTTAGGCTTCTAAACCAGCTGTGTGCCACACACTGTATGCTGCATTCATATGTTCACGGGGGGCTGCAAAACCCCAGCATGCAAAGTGCCTTTGACTGAAAATCCATAAGTGACAGGTGGTGTCCCATATGAGAATGGGCCAAAAGGGAGCTATGCAGAAGGCTGACTGGCCCACTGGAGACTCGGTATCTTCCCGGGCAGACCTTTCGGGGGGCCTGCCCGGGATACCCCCTACTCTCTCTGCAAACCAGTCCGACACTCAGGCTCCCAGCACCACACCGCAGCCCAAGGCGAATAAAACTGCAGCCTTAACTCTCACCGCTCCTGCAGCCGAGAGAACTTTGCCCCGGCAGTCGGCCCTCCTTCGCCTCTTATCTAGTTCACACACCGGGCCAGCCTAGAGCTGCTATTTAGAGAAAAAAATACTCGCCCTTATCACCTGTTAAATTTGGAACAAACTACCGGCTCCTCTTTGTTTTCCCTCTTAAGTTAATATTAACGAGTAGCTAACGCATTCAACAAATATTTTGAAAGTCGAACTGCTCCATTCAGCGGAGATTTTACACTGTTGATAGACCTGTGAGGCAGGTACTGGCGCTTGCCAAGAACTCTGCCGAACAAGAGCGCAGTGGATGATAAAAGTCGAGCGGGCACTTAGGACTCGGCGCGAGTCTTTTTTCTACTTTTAATAGCAGGGCAGCAACGGTAGGAAAAGTTGTGCGTTGTGGAGGAAAGTTCTCTCAGGAGTTAGCTTGTGTGGTACTAGGCGCCACCCTTGACATTTAAGGGTGCACACTAGGTGTAAAGTACAGTGTTATTGGGGAGGGGGGAGCAAATTGCAAGTGCGCAGACGTTAGGCTGGAGAAGGACGACTGGGGTCACAAGTTCAGCCGTTGATAGCGCAGGCTGGCAGAGAGGAGGCCCTGCCAGGGGCCAGGCGCCCCGACGCCCTGCTTCCCGCAGGAGTGCCCTGGTGCGTGAGGGGACGGTGGCATCGCGACGAAAAGGCACTTTCAGCACTGGTCTCACACACCTCGGGACCTCCGTTAATTAGGCGCATTTAGTTAGTGTTGGGCGACAAAGGACGGAGGTTTACTGATAACATGACTTTTACAAAGCGCTTCATACCGTTTCTATGCGCTGCAACCTACAGATAATACATTTGAGGGCGCTGATTTTATTTTACGGAGGATGATGGGGCTGAGTCTTCCGTCAAGCAGTACTCCAAACATCACCTGCAAGTTATGTAGTGCTGACAGTTAACTCACTGAGCAGGCTGCCCCCCTCCCCCTCCGAAGGAGTAAAAACGAGCACCCTCGGAAATTATCTCTTCTCGGTCATGCTGGACAGTTCTGAGCCCTCACTGCCCCATCGACAGCAGGTGATCCAAGCTGGGAGCATCAATGCTGGGGGGCGCCCTCCCCACTCCCCAGCTATGGGGCCTGCTCTCCTGCCGTGGGCTGCACTTACCCCTCACAGAGGCAGGATGAGACCGATGTGGGGAAGCCATGCGTGCAAGAAATCTCAGTGGAAGATGCGCACTTGCAGCTCTGCAGCCCGAGCTGCCGCGCACTTGTCATTTCTGGAGGCAGCATGGCTGGGGAGAGAGGGAGCGGGGAGGGACCGGCGCGGGGGATGCCACAGGACGGAGGGCGCCTGCTTCTTCCCAACCCCGGGGTGATGCTCGCTTGTCTTCGGGGGAGGCAGGTACCGTCCATCCCGGGTGGAATAAAGGCAAGGAGTGCAGGGCGCAGGGTGGGAGGACAGGCCTGACTGGGACAAACCGTCCACCATCCATCCAGCGCTCCGGGCTGCGGAGACTTGCTCCATCCTTCCTGGGGACCAGGGGATGCAGCAGAGAGAATGCCGAAGTCTAACCGCACAGCATCCAATCATCGCTCTGCTGCCCTGGGCTCGGAGATGGACGAATGCAGAAGGGAAGACAGATCTGCAGGGGAGATAATTACTCGCTCCCTCAGCACGGCTACGAGGCAAATGTCTCCTGGAGACCCTGCTGCAGGAAGGGTAAGGAGGCAGCACGAGACAGGTGCATCAGTCCACCAGGCTTGCCTTCCGGTCTGTCCCGCTGCTCGTACCGCACAGACATCCTCTGCAGACCCTCGGTGCTGTACTCGGATGGGGTGTATCCAGCCCGCCTCTCCTCCCAAGGCGACCCACCGTGCCAGCCTCCGTCTGCGGGACTGTCCAGCCGGCCCGGTCGATATGATGGAAGCTGAAAGCTGAGCAGAGGATGCGAGCTTGGGAAGAGAGGGCTCTGGGGGTGTCTGGGCTGAGACGAGCAGGGGAGAGGCCCTCGGCATATCAAATGGAAGCGGAGCGCAAGCATCCCCAGTGGTAGAGGAACGCGCGCATCACCCAGAGAGGCGCAGCTCCGACATCAGGCGCGGGAGGGGAACTCCGGCATCACCCTTAGGAAGGAGCCCTGGGGTTACCCACGAGGGGATCACATGCGCCACCCAGCTAACAGCGGAAGAGGGGACCTCTGGCGTCACCCACTGCAGGTGAGCAGGGGCGCGCAGGAACTACCAGGGAGGGGGAAGGACAAGCATCGGCGGACGGACAGGAACCGGGCACCTCCAGGAGAGGGAAGCCTCGGTCTCGCCTGGGTAAGGAGGCACACCTGGGCATCACCCAGTGAAGGGACGCCCGGGCAGCGGCTCCCACCTGAGGTGCCCCCTCTACAAGCCATGGTATTTGTAGAGTACGGAGCCAGCAGCCACGGCTTACTTAGCACCCCTAGAGTGCTACAAATTCAGCAGACACCCAGAGGCACACCCGGTTGCATCCAATGGGAATCTCTGCTCTGGCCAAGGAACCGTGCGGGTGCCCCCCCCCCCCCCTTTTAATGCCACCTTGTCAGAAAGTCACGACCAGGAAAGATAATTCGGCTGACCTAGTCCAGCGGCAGGATGCTCGCACAGCCCGCGTCTTCAAGGGGCTCTGAGCCTGCCAGCCGCGGTGCGCATCCCCTGACCTCAATTGCGCAGAACGCGCACTGTATCTGGAGGGAAAAACGGTCCCCTGCTTCTCTCCTCCTGCCTTATTCAATATTTATCCGCGCGCATCTCGGCTAATCTGATTTAAAGCAGAAGTGAAGCAATGCCGATAACCGCAGGTCCCTCCCAGATGGAGGGAAGACCAGAGCATCTTAAAGGCGCATTTATGCGTTCACGCTCCGGTGCGCAGCAAAGCCAGAGAGGCGGCTGCAGAGCCAGCCAGGGCCACCGGCTCAGGAGGGAAGGGGTCGATTCCGCCCAGCTACCCTCTGTGCAGGACTAAACTGGAACATGGTTACATCAAACTTATGAATCCGAGCGAAGTCTGCTTGGCCAGATGGGAGGAGGGCGGATGGGCAGCAGCTCACTTTTAAAGCCACACAAAATACAAAGTGCAGTTTAGGGATTAATTAGCAGTGATTCTAACCCAAGTTGGGCGAAACCCATACCACATTTTAAGTTTTTATGTTCCTCAAAAGAGACATGAATTATAACACAGGCAATGTTTACAAACCCATGATACCTAATTGAAAAATAATTCTAACACTCAAAAAGCATCATTCTGATATTGCACGATTTCACGCACATTAAACCCGATGCTTAGTTCAGAGATTAAGGAAACATTTTTTTTTAAAAAACACCCTTGCCCTTTAGAATTCAGAAAATTGTAATTTGTTTGGCTCTACCTGGGTCATCAGCCTGTCCGCTCCCGTGTTCTCCTCGTCCTTAAAAATAATGTCGGGGTTGTAATTGGGGGTTAGCTCCTTGAAGCGCTCCGAGTTGCGCGTGATCTTGCCCTCATAGCGTCCACTGGCCCCCAGGGTCTTCTCGGGCACGTTGGGGGTGAACTGCTTGTATGCCAGTGGGGTAAGCTTCTTGAAGCGTTTCCTTGTGCCAATGCCTCTGCCCGGCCCGCAGCTCAGCCCCGAGGGCACCAGGAGGGCGCAGATGAACCCCGCCAGCAGGACTCGCCTCAGGAGCGCCATCTCGTCCATACAGGGGTCGCGAACTCCCCCCACCCGGGGTCCGCCGCTCTTGTGCTGCCGGCTCCTCGCGCGCACCACCTGGTACCCTGTCTGCTGCCCGTTCAGTGCTTCACCATCCGCCGGTCCCTATCCACGCAGGTGCTGAAAAGACCGGCTCTCTGGGCGCTGGCAGCCGAACACATCGGAGTTGGGTGTGAAGGCAGCGATCAGGGGACATAAAAAAAAAGCAGACGAGATCTGATTTTAATGGACGCTACCGAGCTAGAAAGGCTTGTGAGAGGAGAGCTCACTTAGAGCGATGTTATAGCTGGAAGGCGAGCCATCTGATTGGCCCAGGCGAAGGAAGTCTCCCATGTTTATGAGCCGTACAAAGAAAACAGAATCTTTGAAGACAGCCCCTTCTTTTCCTTTTACCTGAAGCTAACTAAGGGACTGGTGGGAGGAGCCACTTTCTTGGGATGACATCAATGGCATGCTGCTGGCTTCAAACCTTGGCAGAGATGGTAGCATTTTTGTGAGAGAGGCAGTAAGTGTGATGCTGCTGCTGTGAAATAATATACAGAGGTACTTGGGAGACAGGTCCTCCCCCCCCACCCCACCTCCTGTCTTTAGAGCAGAAGAACATCAAACGAACTTGCAACCAAACCTTCCAGCCGCAAAAAAAATCTATCTGCCAATTGAAAACATAATTCCAGCTAAGCAGCTTTGTGTGTAAGTCCCTGCCCACCCCACTCTATGGAAAAAAGTGGAAACCTATCTGAACTGCATGTGGTGCAACTTTTTACACCTTTGTTTGAATACGACTGACTAATTCCCCTGTCATGATCGCGATTGGTGATAGGGGAACAAATACTCATTCCAAACTGATTAAGAAATCACTGAGTCCAAAATGATTACATTTAACTCAACTGAAATGACAGCGACTGCCTTCTCTAGGCAGAGAACACTGCATAACACTCAGAACAGAGTCATTCTCAACGTTACCTGACAAATATTTGACTTTTTTTTTTACCGAAACTGACGTCACGTTAATACAACCAAGAAAATGTACTTCCTGAAGGAATCCCTCCTTGATATATCTCACGGCCCACCAGCCCGGAGCGAAACACGTGTCCGCTGTTTTACACCCCCGCGCTAAAAACAATGGAGCCAAGTGTTTAAATATTTCATAAGCGTTCACACAACTTCAGAAAGTTGTGTATTAAAGCCTGAATTACAGGAAATAAACCGTTCTTTAAATAATATGAAGATTCAACCGTTTACTTACTGGTATATCTGTTGTGCGGGGGCAGTTCCATTGCTGTACATAAACAGGCAGCCTACTTTGTGAGGGTAAGATGTAGGCAGATCCAGGATTTGCAGTAGTGACGCACTTTTTTTGCGATCCGTCAAATGACATGAGTTTGTATGTAGCATTTCATGACAACACTTTTAACACCCTGCCAGCCAGCACGCTGGCCTAGCTATCGACCCGGAGGAGGAGGGGCGATTAAAGGTACATTAATGGTTTACCTCGTGCAGCGTGGTGGCAAAGGATGTCTTCTTTAGCCCGACCTCGCAAAAGCCACTCGTCAGACAAAGGTGTTGAGAGACGGACAGAGATGGGGAAGATAGGGCATGTTGGCTGACGGGGGTGCCCTGGTGGGGGCCACGGGCTTTGTAAATGTGCCGTGTCCTGTCAGTGTCCGCCTCTGTTCTGGAGCACACGCACCTTCCAACAAAACTGTTTGGTAACTGCGAGTGGACATGTTTGCGGAAACAAACATATCGCAGCAAACGGTTCTTACTTTGAGGAGGCCACGCTCAGAGGCCCCCCTCCAAGAAATATTTAAGCGCAAAAAAAAAAAAAAAAAAAAAAAAGTTGTGTTGACGCAGAAGTAATGCTGGATTGAAATTGAACGGCATAACAAATCACGAAATGACTCCGCGCACCCTACGAGCAGCCCCTGCCGGGTTACCACACCTGGGAGAGGGGGCCCGCCAGCGGTTGGGAGCCGGGCTGTCACAGTTTCAACTATGCCGAGTTTTCTGGCGTGAGCTTACAGCTACAAAGAAGCTCGCAGGCTCGTCGAGAGGCTGCGCTGTTTGATGTGGTCGCAGGGAACAGCGCGCGTTGATGTAACAGATGATTAAATAATGTCAGTGAATAAAAAAAAAATGCTCCTGATGGTGTGGGATAATGCAAAGCTTTTAGCTGTGTCCTGATCCCCGAAGTTGATCGATACAAGCAGCCAGTCAACTGGCGGTGTTTAGAGGCGCGAACCGAGGCAGACCTCTCATTAACAGCACAGTGGCCGCACCATATGTACAGCGCAGTCACCCGGAGATTAGCAGGGGATGAAGCGCAAACGCAGCACCGAATCAGGTCTAACTGGTAAACACGCCAGCTAGAAATTCATCCCCGTAAAAATGGTTGCATCCACCCAGAGAAGAAAAAACAAGTGCCAAGAAGCCTGTGGACACTCTTGGTAGTTTCGGTCGGGTTCCACAGTGACGTTGTAGGGGTGACGTAAACTCTGATGCAATAAACAATAGGGACACGCTTAGGGTGCCCTGATTTTAAAAAGCAAAAACCGGGCCAGACTTAAAAAGTAGAACCAAAGCCACATTTACAGCCTCGTAAATGTGTATATATATATATATATATATATATATATATATATATATATATATATATATAAAATAAATAAAAAAAAAAAAATATATATATATATATATATATATATATATATATATATATATATATATAAATCATCACGACTTTTGAGTCAGTGTTGCAAAAGGTAAACTTGCAGAGAAAAATTCTGCATATATTTGTGCAAAAATAACGAGTTTTGTAACAATGTATGTGTCAAAAGGCAAACTTGCACAGTTCTGCATACTTTTGACACTGTGCATAGTAAAGCTCCATAAAAGTCAAACTGCTAGGGAAACAGTCTGCACAATTTTCCACTTTGACCGGACTTGATTAACAGGGTCAAGACTGATTTGCAAATGGCTGGGTCTAAACTGGGGTGGCATGGTGAGTAAAAGAACAATGGATTTAACCCAGATCTGTTGACTATGGTTAATGTTTGATTTGCTCTGCATTCCGTCCATCATTTGTGTGTCTTTTGCTTTCTTGCCCTGAGTGCACTGGGTATGCCCAGATTTGGGTCTAGGGCTCACTGTGCCACTTGATTTTAAGCTAGCCTGGCTGATGAGGCGTAATACCCTGAAACCGGTCCCAGGATGCCTGTTTCTGGTCTGGGGAGGACCTGGTTTGGCAGTTCGGGCTGGACTGTTCCCATGAGGAGAAGGGTCAAGACTGATTTGCATATGGTTGGGTCAGAACTTGGGAGGCATGGTGAGCAAAGAAGGATGGATTTAACGCAAATCTGTTGACTGGGGTGAATGTTTGATTTGTTCTGCATTCCGACCAACGTTTGTGTGTTTTTTGAAGAAAGTGAAATTACCCTACTGGTGAGGTAATAGCATTTGTTCATGCAACATATGTAAACAGACTTTGCAAATGCCCATCCTTTCATGCTTTGGCATAGTAAAGCCAGACCTATTGGTGTTGACAATGCTTGTTTTCTTAGGTGTGTTTTGGTCATAACAAGAGTAAAAGAATAGTCCAAATAAATAAAAGTATACACTCCAGACATGAATAGGCTCAGAAATTGTACTTAAAGAAACAACCTTTTCAGTATTAACTGAGGCTATTCCATATTCAAGGAGATTTAGTTCTTTTCTCAAAACAGTTTATGTATGACCCTATGTAAAGTACAACAACATCAGCAACAAGCGTAGTGTTGTTACAAATATAATTTAACCCGTTCGCTGCTGCCGTCGGCCGTTGGACGTAGCGCGAGCTACCTCCCTGGTGCTGCGCACGTCCAACGGCCGACGCGGCCGCACCCGTTTCTTCGAACGTTCAGCACTGGCGCTGAATGTTCAAAGCAGCAAACGGGTTAAATAACAATAATCGGCTAAGCAAAATTGATATACAAATATTGAGAAAGCTTAAAATGAATGAAAATAGTCAAAAAAGCCACAACAAACATATAGTACACAACAATATTGATACAACATGGCAAATTTCATAACAGATAAGCATACTTAACCCTCCAGAACGATTTATAATAGAAATTAAAAACATTGAAAACAGACACAATTAGAAAAGTAATGCCTACCCAATCGCACAAAGCCCACAAAATTCTAAATCACAGCATAAAGAATCACATTCTGAAGTAGACCAGTTAATAAATGGGAAACCTCAACTAAATACTAATAGGTATAAATGGAAGCAATGCCAAAAAAATAAACTGCAGCAAAATTGCCTGAGGAGAGAGGATGACATCACCAGGGATCCAAGCATCTCAAAGCTAAGAGTTCAATGTACATGTAAAGGGGACAGTGGGCATCCCTGCCTTGTGCTGTGGCTAACAAAAGGCTTCTCTCCTCTGAACCCATTTGTTATTGGGTAGACAAAATCACCTGAAAATATAACCCCAAAATAGGACCAGTGAACCAGGATGGAATTTCTTGCTTAACAATGCAAACCATAGAAACTTCCAGTTCACCAGTTCAAAGGCTTTCTCAGTGCCATGTAAGTCAATCAGACCCTATCTCTCTTCATCTGAAAGATAAGAAATAACTTATGTAAGACAGTGAGCCTGGGTTGCAACAATCCTTCTGATATGAAGCCAGATTACTCCAAGCCCACGCACCTTCAATACCAGGTGGCAACTGGTTTGCCATGATCTTCATAAAATCGAATAATCTGTGTGAAGGACTGTGATGGGTTGATAGGAACGATACTTCACTGGATTCTCATGTGGCTTTAGGAAAATGAATACATCTCCTTTTTAAAAGTTTCCAGACATATTCCTGAATTCCATTTATGAGTAAATAATGTCAGCAGATGTGAGATTAAGTATTCAGAAATGATTCTGTGCAAACCATTGCTAGAGCTATCTGTACCTGACACTGTGTTGTTGGACAAATCTAGAAGTGCCTTGTCCGCCTCGCTTTTCATAATAGGAGATTCAAGATAGCTTCCGGTATTGAGGCAAGTAATTTACCTCACCAGAGGCTGGCAGTAGGGATACATGTGGCACCCTGTACCCCTGGACCCGTGGAAGGCAGAAGAAGGGCTGCACCTGCTACTGTGGCCTCTGAGGATAACCCTCAGGGCTGGATCTGCTCCTACTTGTACCCAGAACTGAGAAGTGGGCTCCAAGGGTCTGTTGACTGACATCCAGTTAAGCTACAGGGACACAAAAGATCCAAGATGCTAATTCTACTGAAGAGCCCAGCTCACCAGTTCCAACTGGACCTGCCCAGACCCTGCTTTGAATTTCTGAGTCAGAGAAGGCCCCTCTCTGGCCAGATACTATTTTCAGCTTTGCCTGGGGAAGATTTCTACCCTAGGACGTAGGCACTCCTTTTTTGGAGATTGGATTTTTACAGTAGGCCAAGGCTTGCAGGCTGTAGGCACAGATGGCTCCACAAGGGCGAACACCTCCTTTGCATGGCTTGCCAAATCAGATTTGCTGCTGCAAAGAACATAGCAGGAGCAATCTGGATCTTTGGCTCAGTGGTGATGCACCTTCATTGGCTTGGTGTGGCACGTTGGCCTGGTCCCACATTCGTTCTCAGAGCAAAATGTTGGCAAAACCTTTCTTAGTCCCAGCATTCGGGAAAGGTTAAGAGGGGTACTCTATGACACCTGCCAAGGGTCCAGGACCTTGGAGACAGCATTTAGGGATAAATAATATCTTCAGCAGAGGCCACCAGCAGGGTCTTGGGAGGTCCAGTTGGAACTGGTCAGATTGGAATGAAGGAAACGACCTCTTCAAGCTTGTTGTGCCAATAACCCAAACCCTGGGGCGGCCTTATGACTCTTGAAGTCCACTTCTTTGTGCGGGTTAAAAGAAGAAGAGGAAGTCCAGTCCTCAAGGCTCTTCTCAGGTCACAAACTGCAGGTCCAGTCCTCTCCTCTTTTTCCACAGGTCCAGAAGTGATCGGAGCAGGGTACTGGGGACACCACATTCATTACTTGTGCCAGCCCGTGGGTGGGGGAAACTCCTGGCCACTCCCTAATTAACAGGATAAAAGTTCAGCGGATGACCCTACCCACTTTTACAGCACTTCCTGTGCGGTTGACTTTAAACTGTAACACAGTGCTCTTCTCTATGGAAATTCAACATGACAGAACATTTCTTCCCTAGGTTTAAGCTCCCTGTGCCCACCCTTAGGTTATGATAATGGGAAGACCCTTCCTTGTGCTTGCTCTAAGCCAGTTCTGGGAAAGCCTTCTCCCCCCCTCGCTGGGTTTGGAGCCAATATGACTAGGAAGACAAAGGAAGCAAGGTCTAGGTGTGAGCTACATCTGCCAGTGACAGGGTAGTCTCAATCCAAACCTTTTGTCCACTGTCTGGGAGCAATGCACACAATTCCACAGTAGAGCCAGGGTTAGAATCAGGTTACACTGGACACTGACAGAATGCACATTTGGCTTAGGCAAAGAAATGACAATTTTCTAAAAGTATCATTACGTTGGATTGTAAATTACTATGAAATTGAGTCCTTGAATCATGGTTGTAGCTGCTCCCAAACTAAAGTTATGCAAACAAATGATGGACAGAATGCTGGGGAACATCCTTTTCAACGGGGATGTTACCCCGCAGTGCTTTTACGACGCGTCCTTTACAACGCAAGTCGTAACCACGACTTGCGCTGGAGGGCGCTAAAGGATAAAGAATAGTATATTTACTATTCCAACACCTTCCCTACTATTCACGGGGACTGGTGTTAGAATAGTAAATTATACTATTCACTATCCGCGCCCAACAACGCAAGTCGTTGTAACGACTTGCGTTGTTAAAGACGCGTTGTAAAGGCACGCCTTGAAACGGTACGCGTTGTACCGTCATACATCCCAGAATGCTGAATGAATTCTACATTCATCCCCAGTCAAGAGATCTGGGTTAAATCCTTTGTTCTGTTGCTCACCATGCCACCCCAGTTTAGACCCAGCCATATGCAAATCAGTCTTGACCCTATGCCTCATGGGAACAGTCCAGACCGAACTGCCAAACCAGGTCCTCCCTTGACTGGAAACAAGCATCCTGGGACCGGCTTCAGGGTATGTCACCCTTCATCAGCCAGGCTAGCTTGAATCCAGTGGCACAGTGAGCAAGGGACCCACGTCTGGGCATACCCAACCCACATAGGGCATACTGGGGTGAACCTATGACATTGTTCTGCATTCTGTCCATCAATTGGTCACCCAGGCCCTCGTCACCAGCCGTCTGGACTACGGCAACTCCCTCTACGCCGGAACCACCGCCAAACTCCAGAAGAGACTCCAGCGGCTTCAGAACGCCTCAGCACGACTCATCCTAGACATCCCCCGTCGCAGCCACATCTCCGGACACCTGAGAGATCTGCACTGGCTCCCAGTCAACAAAAGAATCACCTTCCGTCTCCTCACCCACGCACACAAAGCCCTACACAACCAAGGCCCAGGATACCTCAACAGCCGCCTCAACTTCTACGCTCCCCCTCACCAGCTTCGATCGACCAGCCACGCCCTCGCCACCGTCCCCCGCATCTGAAAAGCCACCACAGGAGGAAGGTCCTTCTCCTACCTGGCCGCAAGACTTGGAACTCCCTCCCGACTCACCTCCGCCTGACCCAGGACCACCTTGCCTTCAGGAAGCAGCTCAAGACCTGGCTGTTCGAGCAGTAGCGGACCCCCCCTCCCCTAGCGCCTTGAGACCCTCCAGGTGAGTAGTGCGCTATATAAATGCTTGATTGATTGATTGATTCTTTTTGCATTTGTCACCCAGAGTGGGACGAGTATGCCCAGATGTGGGTCCTGTGCTCTCCATGCCACTGGAGTCAAGCAATCCAGCCCGAAGCGGGGTGAAACCCTGAAACCGGTTCTAGGTTGCATGTTTCCAGTCCAGGAAGGATCCGGCCTGACAGTTCGGACTGGACTGTTCTCATTGGGCTCATGGTCATGACTGATTTGCATATGGCTGGGTCCAAACTGGAATGGCATGGTGAGCAAAAAAATAATAGATTTAGGCCCAGATCTCTGTACTGGGGTGACATTTTTCTGCACAATGTAAGTATCTTCCTAGACAGTAATAAATCACCATAAACAAATGCAAAATATGTGTCTCATAAATCATGTACAAAAAATGTCAAACAAACATGAACAATGAAATTGGAACTATTTTATAGGAAGACAAATTATTAGATTTTATTCAATATTTGGAGTATAAAAACAATATAAACATTCCTCATATAATATTCACAGTTAAAAAAGGTTAAAAAATACAAAACATGTATATGACAATTATATTTGAAAAGAATATGATCCAATAATTAGTGCTGTAGCTGAGCTGTATATTATTTGACGCACGTTTCGGCGTTTAGAAATGCCTTTGTCAGGAAGTAAGGCCACAAATTCCTAAAATTCATAAAAACATTAATTAAGTCAATAGTCCTATAAATGTTTGACATAGTAATACAATTAATAAGGTCTGAGTTTTAATTACAGAACAAACAATCATGAAATTGGACACATATTTAAAAATAGGGGATGATATTTAGTATGATGTATTTATATTTTATAGAAGTTTTATACTCACTGTATGGCTATGATGAGCATAGGGGTATATAATGCTCTATCAGTTACGGATGGCAAAATACAGCATCTTAGTGTAAATAGAATCAGAGAATATGGTAGAGCGATAGAAATAAAGATAGCTGGGATAAAGTAAAATATATTTATACAGAAATAGATTTCTGAGAAAGTCAATGATATGCTGATCTTAGTAAATATATCAACAATACTTCTCTCATGAATATCAAGTAATAGGCCATATATACACAACTAAAAGAGCTTAGGTTTAGATCAATAGATGGAAAAAGATAAGTCCCAAATGACCCAGAATAAACGGTGTCATGTAGAAAGTGTATAAATATAGGTGGCTATTATATGTAGTACCTGTATAACTAAGACAGGAAGCCTGGATATATGTTAAAAAATTAATGCTTCTGTATAAAATAACACCTAATAATATTGGGTAATAAATAGATGTAAGCGTTAGTTTATATAGAGAAACTCAGATTTCAATGAAATAAGCAGACTATATTTTATACATATGGCAATAAACCTTATTATGTCATATAGATAAGGGTGGTTCAGGACGATTTTTAATGTCAAATTACTCGATATATAATTTGGTCCTGAAGCATTGGTAGAATCAAATAGTCCTTAGTGTGATACAGGTATCAGAAGGTATAGAATAAAATCTATAAATAAGAAAATAATAACGATAATGAATATTATTTCAAGAGGGATATTTCAAAAAATGTATTATTAGGGTTGCTAACGATGTATATGCTTTACTTTATTATAGAAATGGATAATCATGCAGCGAAAGCATCATTTGTAGATATATAAAATCAATGGGGTGGCAGAGGCGACGCATATATAGGGATGGATGCCCTGAAAAAATGACAGAACATCCAATGTCAGGCTAGTTATTATTATATCTTTAGGAGGTCTAACAGCTATATGTTAACTTTTGGTATAAGTTGTGCCAGAAGAATCCTAAAGGTATGATCTCATTAATGCAGAGGCAGAAGGGTAAACTCTGTATATATTAACAAAGGGTATAATATAGAGCTCTACAGGATGATATGAGCTTGTTACATAGGGCATAAAACAACAACTGTGCTGTGTATTGTTACGGTACTATGTATCCTTCAAAACGCTCTGTCTAGGGGGCTAGTAAAGTCATCTAGGATACATGACTGAAGTATTATGGTCCGATTTGAGATGCAGAGCTATTGGCGTTTACCTTGTTTTCGTGATGCTGGTACGCGCTGTGGACTGTCCTTGAATAACAGCAGTCTGGTGTTCATGGGGATAAAGACAATGATGATTGGCGTATTACGTGATGAGAGCTGCGGGCGCGGCTTCCTTATCACGTGACTGGCGTCATCATTGAAATGGAAGAGGGCTATGAATAGAACATTAAAAATGGGCAGCAATGATGAAATATAAGATAGGTCGAATCTATATCAATAAAGAAAAAATAATAATAATAATTGTGGTACCAGAAAAATGAGTAATAATTTCTAAATGGAAAAAAAGAAGAACTGTTCTTTTTGCATTTGTCACCCTGAGTGGAACGGGTATGCCCGGACGTGGGTCCCGTGCTCTCCATGCCACTGGAGTCAAGCTGTCCTCGTTGAAGAGTGGTGAAACCCCAAAACTGGTCCTAGGATGCTTCTTTCCAGTCCAGGGAGGACCTGGCCTGGCAGTGCAGTGTGGACATTTCCCATTGGGCGCAGGGTCAAGACTGATTTGCATATGGCTGGGTCCAAACTCGAATGGCATGGAGAGCAAAAGAAAAATTGATTTAGGCCCAGAACTCTGTACTGGGGTGAATGTATGACATTGTTCTGCATTCTGTCCATCAATTGTTCTTCTTACCCAAACTAAAGTTAAACATTATAAAATGTAATAATGTAGTCCAGTGCTTTCATACGGCAGGGCCAGCCTTGCCACAGCGAAAAAGAACATTTGCTGCACTTCTATAGGAAGAATCGTAGGGGGGGGCAAGGAAATGAAGCACCTCAGACTTAGCCTGATTGATCGTATACCCCCCTATCTCCATAAACGATTGAATTCTACGAAAGACATTGTCTATGTTGCAGCTATTACCAGCCAAATACAAAATGATATCTTCAGCAAATAACTTCAGAATTAGAGCATCTGGCAATGGTGGTCTAATCTCCGGATCCTGCCAAAGGGCCACTGCTAAAGGTTCAACAAAAAGAGCAAACAGTACGTGTGACATTGGGCACCCTTGCCTCATGTCCTGAGAGATGGAAATAACACTTGCTGGCTGTGAATTTACCATTATCTTTGCCTTGGCCTTTAAATAGAGAGTCCTCAATGGTTTGACCATTTTGAAGGGAATGCGAAAACACTGGAGGATTATAAATAGGAGGTGTCACTGCACACGGTTGTACGCCTTTTGGGCATCCATCCTAATTATTGCTGCTTCAACCGTAGAATAATAGTCTATCGCTTTTATTATAAAGTTAGTATTGGTTGAAAAAGTTCTACCTGGCAAACAATGTTTTGGGCTTGATGTACTATTGATGAAGCGGCGGGGGCCAGTCTTAATGTGATTATCTCCGTAAATAGTTTACAGTCAGAATTCAAAAGACTTATCGGGTGATAAGACCCAGGATGTTCTGATAGCTTATCTTTCTTTAAAAAGTTGACAATCACTGCCTCTATAAATTCCATAGAGATCTCGCCCGAATTAAAAGAACATTAAATAGCATAACCAAAAAATCAACAATCTGTTGAGCAAAGATTTTATAAAACTCAGATGGTAGGCAGATGCTGCCACAAGCTTTAGCACTTGGAAGAAGCTTTATAGATTCTAAAATTTCCTCCCATATATTGGAGGCTTTAATCATTATCTTTGTATCATTTTCAAGAGAGGGAAGTACAATGGATTGAAGAAAGGTCTTGATTGCATGAGTCAAAGGGTTGCAATCCAAGGTATAGGGCTGGGCATAATGCTCCACAAACACCTTTCCTGTCTGGTCGGAATCAGAAACTTTACAATTAGAAGCCCCATCCCAGATCTTTTTAATGGTTCTTGAATTTGGTTCTTTTTTAACTGCCATGAAGCGACAAGTATGCTTGTTCTCTTCATAGTGAGTTTGAAAACAGGTGCACTGGTTCACTGTCTCCTAAGAGAGGAAGTATTCATGAAGCCTCTTGCTGGTTTCAGCCAATCTATCCTTAAATGCCTTTGTATACACCCTGGCATCTAAGCACCTTGCCTCCACAAGCTCAGATTGCAGAGCCAGAATTTCCTTGTTTCTAGCTCTATTACTCTGAGCAGTGTAAGATATGACCTCCCACCCAATAAATAATTTGCAAGCACCCCAAATAGAGTAAATGGCTGCAGTGTTAGTATTCCACTGCCCAAACTCCGCCAGTCCATGGTGAAAGGTAGCAATCCAATCCTCTTGTGTCAGTAAGAATTTGTCAAAAGACCAGCATGAAAATCCAAATGTAGGGAGCGTAACATTTACGTTCCACACCCTGATGCACTGCATTTTATTTTGAGGATACAAGATCCACCATTTGTTTGTCCGTTTGTCCTCATTCATATTCATCCATGATTAAACCTTGAAGATTATCAAATTACTTCCATTGTTTCCGTTTGTTCCACATATTCACCAATTTGCGTTTTTTTTTAAACTTTATGTATTAACATGTGCCCATCCAAGCCTCCCTGCAAATACGATCCATACGCAAAAAGTAGTTCTCAGCCGCATTCCTTTATTCATGACCCAATGCATTTTGAGCAATTAATTGCTCTTCGTCAGGGGTAACTGGAATTTAACATAACGAGATTTACATTAATCTTAAAGAAGCCACATTTATATCTAAATTCAATGTCATAAATATGTCATAATTAAAACATTTTCATTACATAATTTAATTGCACGAATATACGCCCACTTAAAATAACCACACATATGGGTCGATTAGGATGGCGGACGGAAACGGGTACTGTCCGCCATGTTCGGGGAATTTTAACACCGGGCAGCGCCGCGGAGAATCCACGGTTGCGATTAGGATATTCATGTCAAGAAACTCCGACCGCGGCGGACGGATCACATCAAACACCGTCCGCGGTGGACGGAACACATCTAACACCGTCCGCGGCGGACAGACCCAAATGAACACCCACCGCCGCGGACGGACATGACCGCGGAAACAGCCACATTTACCGCCATACCTGTGAAAACTCCGTGTCCACAATTAGGATGACGCCTGTACCACGGTACGCACAGCCATCCACGTCCGCGGCGGAAAGAATGCAACGAGAAACAGTGCATCACTGCGGACGGCCAACACGAACAACATCCCTACCGTCAAACCAATGTCAAAAAGTGTGCCGCCAGTAAATAGCAAACACACGAAAAAGGACAACCCCCCCACCTGAAACACCAACACCAATCACAAGCCACTATGACACCCCCCCAAGTACCCAATAATGCACACTTGTCAACACACCCACCTACCACCTGACTGCCAACAACCATTGAGACACAACTATAAAATGACAGCCAGCCACTACCACAATCCTTTGCATCACAGCATTGCTGCTAGCAAGAGGCCCATACGATCTACAGCATACTCAAATTTAAGGCACACAACCACCACCCTACCACACCCACCACACAAACACCCACCACACCATTCCTACACACCACACACCTGCACCCCCCAACTCACTCAACCCACACACTGAGCACCACACACCATGGCACCCAAAAAAAACCCTAAATTCACGGAGACCAAGTTGAAGGTAATGGTCGATGAAATTCTCCGTGTTGGGCCCCACATATTCGGGGCCCAAGTCCAGCAGACCACCGTGGCGCAAAAGAATCACATGTGGGACAGAATCGTCAGTCGGGTGAATGCGTCAGGGACCGTGCCAAGGACAAAGCACGAAATACAGAGGCGTTGGCATGACCTGAAAACCAGGGTGAAAGGCATCCGCGCCAAAAACCATGCGAGAGCCATTCACACTGGCGGCGGAACACCCCCGGAGCCCATACCCTACACCGATTGGGAGGAGAAGGTGCTGGTTATACTTCACCCAGAGAGGCTAGACGGACTTGAGGAAGGAGAAGAGGCTGGTAAGTACAAACCAAGCACCACGATCAGTACGACATGGTCAGCCTCACACAACTGAGAAGACACATCTCCCAGTCCCCAACCCATTCACGTCGGACACATACTCACCAAAATGTAAATGGCTACCAACATGCCCCCATGTCCACAGGGAGGGTGGTGGAGGGTGGTGGAGGGTAGGGTGGGTGGGGTGTGTGCGACAGGACACTGAAATGTATTCAAATTGATATGAACATGTAATGTCCACATTACTGACCTGCACAATCTTGTCCCTCAGGTGATCGTAATCTGACTGGGGAAACCAGCACCCGGCCGCAAGACTCGCCTCACACCCATACCGGACTCTCCGGGGACGATGACACAGACAGCTCCGGTGCGGAGGATGGTGCGGGCCCAAGCAGACAGCCAGGGCCATCTGGCTCACAGGGAATCCAGGCCCCGACAACCGTCGCATGTGTAACTCCAGCGACACCGGCCTCAGTGATCTGCAGAGTCACCACCACCACCACCACCACCACTACCAGTACCACCACTCCTGCCTGTGCCACCCTGCCTAACCCACCGCACGAAGCAGGTCCATCGGCCTCCCACCCAAGCAGGGTGAGTGGGCCACAAAGGAGAGAGGCGAGGCCACAGCAGGCAATCAGGAGACCCACACTCCGCCGCACAGAGGAAGGACACCCACCCCGTCCTGTGGCAGAGTCCCTTGAAGCCCTAGCCAGGTGCCAGGCTTCATACGACCGTGGCCAGGAACAGGCAGATCGTGCCCACCAGGACTCGGTCGACAACACGAACATGTTGCGTGAAATTTCGGGCTACCTTGGCCAGATAGTGGACATCATGGGCCAGCAGACAACAATGTGGAGGGAATGGATAGCCCGGACAACCCCACCCCCCTCAACCAATTGTCCTGGCACCACGGACAGCAACACCACCGCCACCGCCACCGCCACCACCACCACCACCTGTGCCCCTGGTGACGGATGTGGCCCCTGAACAACCTGCCCCCCCAGCTGACTCTGTTCCACCTCAAAGACGGAGGGGCTGTCCGAGGCTGGAAGTGGGTGAGAGCAGTGTGGGTGCACCATCCACACGCTCCAAGAGGGGCCGCCAATGACTCTGACACTGCCTGAGCCAGCCATTCACCCTGCCAAGTATCTTGTCCCACATAGCCAATCATTGGCACAGGTCTGCTGGACTAGCCTGACACCACCCAATGTGGTGTCAGCACGGACATTTCATCGGCCATTACCTTCAACTCCCACTCCCCCACCCCACACTTACTTGTAAATATTCACCTGCACAAATGCACAACCTGTAAATAAATGCCACTTACACACTCAATGATGTGTTGCCTCCATGTTTAATCACATGATTGCCTCAGAAACAGACGTAACCAGGTGCAGGGATCCAAGTCGTACATAATCATGCCGCTGCGGGAGTGACCTAGGGAAATTCAGAGACAGCAAACACACGTCAGGAAACAGATTCACACACATCACAACACACTGCACAGCAACATTACACAAACTACACTCATCACAAAAGCATTGGATGAGAGGACACACATCATGGAGACTTGCATGTCCAAATAAATGAACACACACATATGCAACCATCACATACCAGAACACACAGCTGATGCACCCCACATCCACACAACACCAGCAAACATACATAAGGCATTGTCAACCGGCACAAGAGGTAGTTACTCACATTCAAGGGAAGTAGCGATCAATGAGCTGGCGTCTCTGGTCCACACTTTCCTCCTCACCACTATCCTCATCAGTCGACATGGGTGGGATGGGAGGCCGAGGAACTTCTTCGTCTTCAGGGTCCAAGAGCAGTTCAATGTCATTGCGCACGGCCAGGTTGTGGAGCATGCAGCAGGCAATCACGATCCTGCATACTTTGCCTGGTGAGTAAGGCAGGGCCCCTCCGGTCTTATCCAGGCACCGAAACCTAGGCTTTAGCTGTCCAAAGGTACGTTCAACCACTCTACGTGTCCTTCCATGTGCATCATTGTAGCGCATTTCACCCGCAGTTGTAGGATTACGTATGGGACTCAGGAGCCAGGGCCGGTTTGGGTACGCCGAGTCGCCTATGTAGGGGGATGACAGACACAAATATCACAACCAGATTTGGTGGGTACCCCATGCCACACAGAGATCACAAAAGTCCCCACGCCAGACTCACCAACAAGCCACGCTTGACCGGGACGCAGATTTGCCATCAGTTGGGGGACAATGCTGCTCCGCATGATGTGGGCGTCATGTGCGGAGCCTGGAAATCTTGCGCACACATGGGAGATGATGTTGTCGGCCAGGCACACCACCTGCACGTTCAGCGAATGGAAGTGCTTCCGATTCCTAAAAACCTGCTCACGTGCCCGTGGTGGAATGATAGCGATATGTGTGCCATCAATGGAACCCACTACGTGTGGTATCTGGCCCAGTGCATAGAAGTCTGCTTTGACTGCTGGCAACTCTTCCGGCCGTGGGAAATGGATATAGTCATCCTTGTACAGCATCATAGCTTTTAAAACATCCCGAAGTACCATGCTGAACATGGACTGTGACATCCCCCCGGCATGTCCAACTGTGTACTGAAAGGTTCCAGTAGCAAAAAAGTGTAGGGCCGCCATCACCTTTGCTGTGGGTGTAATGGAACCAGGATAAGTCCTTCGTGGCTGCAGATGAGGAGACAATTGGGCAACAAGCTCCATCAACCGACGTCGATCAAGCCGGAATTTCCTAATCACCTCCTCGTCAACCATATCCTCCAGCACAGTGTATGGCCGATGCACATTTGGAGCCCTCCTGTGTGGGAGAGAGATGTAACTTGAGTCAACTTGCAAACGACGCATACGTGTGCAACTACATCACATGTAAGCCAACATTAGCAAGAAGAAAAATGTTTAGGAGAATGGTCATATGTGTGACATCTCTGATAGTTACTACAATACGGAGTGGTCCTTTGACAATGTGCAGCCACTTGCAACAGGAAGTGTGTCAACACGTACAACGCAACTTAGTCACATGTCAACATTACTGACAATACGTGTGTCATGACCCTAATGTGTAGAAGCCACATCACAGACACACATGCAAGTGCATGCACACAAACGATAATGATACACACACACCATGTCATCATGCACCAATGCCAACACCAACAATGGTGAGCATACAGTCATTACATGCATGATGACACAACAGCCAACACACATACACTGAATGCATGTGTACCCCCACCATTGTAGTCACCTCGCCTGAACCACACACTGACAACAGATTCAGAATGTGGCCATACAGCCGTGATGTCATGTGTAGATGTGAAGATGTAATAACGTCTGTAGGGTCACACCCGACGTCAACACGTCGACATGCACATCTGTTGCACATTGTGTGCCCACCGATGGGCATAGTATGGACACACATGGAATAGTGCATGACATATGAAGTTTCCCTATCACGCTCACAACCCTCATGACGCAACTGCAGACAACACATCACGGTGCAGCGTCTGACAATATAAAATCCTTGGCGCCGCCATAGCGGTGCACTGCTTCCGCTATCTTCCAATGGCCATACGCGGCCAGCGTTCCCTCTTCCCATTGGCTGCATGTGCACGGACCGTCACGGTCACACATCGGCAACCGCACGTGCAAGCTTCCGGCACGGATGCTTCAGTTGCAACAATGTTCTATCACTGGCGCCACCATGGCGGTGCACGTACTCTGCGGGGGAGGTGCAGGCCTACACACCCTTTAGATGTAGTCAATGGACATGGCAGTTCATGTCCCCTCTTACAGTCACATTGCATCATCCACCGTCCACCGGCCGGACCAGCCCGGCCTAGGACCGCCGTGCCGGCCATGTCAGCCACCGCCGTGCCAGGCCAGGCCTAGGACCGCCGTGCCGGCCATGTCAGCCACCGCCGTGCCAGGCCAGGCCTAGGACCGGCGTGCCGGCCATGTCAGCCACCGCCGTGCCAGGCTGGCACGGCGGTGGCTGACATGGCCGGCACGGCGGTCCTAGGCCGGGCCTGGCACGGCGGTGGCTGACATGGCCGGCACGGCGGTTGTGGACATGGCCAGCACGCCGGTCCTAGGCCTGGCCTGGCACGGCGGTGGCTGACATGGCCGGCACGGCGGTCCTAGGCCTGGCCTGGCACGGCGGTGGCTGACATGGCCGGCACGGCGGTCCTAGGCCGGGCTGGTCCGGCCGGTGGACGGTGGATGATGCAATGTGACTGTAAGAGGGGACATGAACTGCCATGTCCATTGACTACATCTAAAGGGTGTGTAGGCCTGCACCTCCCCCGCAGAGTACGTGCACCGCCATGGTGGCGCCAGTGATAGAACATTGTTGCAACTGAAGCATCCGTGCCGGAAGCTTGCACGTGCGGTTGCCGATGTGTGACCGTGACGGTCCGTGCACATGCAGCCAATGTGAAGAGGGAACGCTGGCCGCGTATGGCCAATCGAAAGTAGCGGAAGCAGTGCACCGCAACACCAGGGCCAGTCATTGGCCCTTTTATGAACACGCTTCCAGGGCTGACGAATTGCTGGCGACGTATGCCACTGACACGTGCTGAGGGCCCTATATATGTGTGATGTCAAAAAGCACATATCCTACCCTGGGAACCAGTGCTGCCTGTTCACCTCGACCTGCTGCTGCTGAGCTGACCACCGACTGCTGCCTGTGACCATCACCTCGGCCTGCTGCTGCTGAGCTGACCACCGACTGCTGCCTGTGACCATCACCTCGACCTGCTGCTGCTAAGCTGACCACCGACTGCTGCCTGTGACCATCACCTCGACCTGCTGCTGCTGAGCTGACCACCGACTGCTGCCTGTGACCATCACCTCGACCTGCTGCTGCTGAGCTGACCACCGACTGCTGCCTGTGACCATCACCTCGACCTGCTGCTGCTAAGCTGACCACCGACTGCTGCCTGTGACCATCACCTCGACCTGCTGCTGCTGAGCTGACCACCGACTGCTACCCGTGACCATCACCTCGACCTGCTGCTGCTGAGCTGACCACCGACTGCTGCTCCAGTGCCATACTCCGTGATCTTGCCATGTTGAGAGAAAAAGAGATCCGGTCTCGTCCCTACACCGCCGCGGAACTTGATGTCCTCGTGGACGGTGTGCTCCGCAACTTTGGACGGCTCTACGGCGCACCCGGACAGGTGGTAAGTGCAGTGTGGGACATGTTGGTGTGCATGAGGTGGCCAATGACTCCTGGCTTCTGCAATCTTAGCTGTGTACTGTGGCCTCGACATATTTTTCGGATTGTGCATGGCGGATGACACATACGTGTTGCCCCTATCTGTGTGACAGGCCAACTGTCCACTGACTTGCACCCTTTTGTCTCCCATCATGGTAGGTCAAGCTGCACCTTCGCAAGGACGTGTGGAGGAGCATTGCACGTGATGTACGGGCATTGGGGGTGTGCAACAGACGACATACACACTGCCACAAACGCTGGGACGACATTTCCAGGCTGAGCAAGAATGTAGCGGAAGTGACACTGGGGATGATTCCAAGGACGCCACGTCTGGCCCGACGCTCCATGACCCCTCTCATGCACCGTATCATTGCTGTGACGCATCCCTAACCTGTCCGAACGGCTGAGTGTGGATCAACAGCAAACTAGCGGTGAGCATACTGTCTGTGTAGGATACTTGGGAGTGCAATGCATGTATTGGTGCCCAGACACAGTATTGAGTTCCGTGGTGCGTATGTATCTCTGCGATGCCATGTTGGTGCCATTGGGTGTGTGTAATTTGACATCCAGGTCCGGCTTGTTGACACGCCACTTGCTTAGTAGTTGAGTGTTTAAGCACATGCCGTAGTGGTCCGTGGACCCATGGCAACACATGTGTGCAGATGTACGTGCTCCTGCCCTGTCCGCATGCTGTACATGTGTCACGGCCACCAACGCTTATGTAATGTGAGGATGACTGGTAGAGGTGGGCCGTGTGCAGGATGGGGGCTAGAAGAACTTTGTCAGCTATGGAATTAGGGATTCCTTGGCCTTCTGTACGTGAGTGTGCCCATGACTTACACCTCTTTTCTGTGCATTTCAGGTTTGACAGAGGGCACTCAGCCACAGACGGCGGAGATGAGTGGAGGCAATGCATCCGGATCAGACTTTGCGCACACGCAGACTGACACAGAGGAGGGCAGCGCCGGAGAGGGGGACAGGACCGTCCCTGAGGACTCACATGTGGAGACACCATCGTCCTCATCTTTGGAAAATCTTGGTGAGCCAGCACTGTTGTCACAGACTGGGAGTGGGCAATCAACACCTTCTGTCGGGACACAGCCCACAGGGCCCACACTTCCGCCAACTGTACCATGTACTGTTCGTGCATGCAGGAGTAGGGGGAGCAGAGTGGCGTTCGGTGCAGGCACCGCTGCCCCTGCCACGGTGAGCCAAAATGCACTGTGTGCTGAGGCTGTTGATCTGCTGCGACAGCTGTGTGTGGAGCAGACCAATATGACAAATGCTTTCCAAGACCATGATAGGAAGTTGGGGCAAGTGGTGGCATTCATGGAAGGGATGCATGGCGATCTTGCTGGTCTACACAGGTCAGTTCAGTCATTGGCAAGCAGTGTGTCGTCTGCCATAGTACAGTCGCATGGACAGGGTGCTACTTCTGTTTCCCCATCTACACCACTGGATGTCTCAGAGGGTAGTGAATAATCTGACCAGGACTCTAATACAGGTTATTGCACTAGAAGCAGCGTCAGACAGCACGCCAGGGCACGGAGGGCACAGACACCATCCCCTAGGTCAGCAAAATCTGTTCACAAAGACAACGTCAGATACACTGGAGTACACACACAGGATCCACAAGTGGTGTTGCGGGACATGCCTTCACATGCTACACAGGCATTCAACACAAAAGGTACTCCCAAAGCAAGGGATACTCCCAAGTCCATGGACAGTCCCTTGGACAAGGACAGTCAAAAGACAAAGGCACCTCAAAAGAGCAGGGAGAGTCCCAAGGGCAGGCCCACAACAGAGGAAGGGGCCACTCCCAAGGACAGGGACAGTCAAAAGACAAAGGCACCTCAAAAGAGCAGGGAGAGTCCAAAGGGCAGGCCCACAACAGAGGAAGGGGCCACTCCCAAGGACAGGGACATGGACTGTCAAAAGACAAAGCCACCTCATGAGAGCAGGAAGTGTCCCAAGGGCAGGCACACAACAGAGCAAGGGCCATGTCCCAAGGGCAGGGACACACACAGTGAGCAGGTGTCTTCTGGAGACAGGTACACCACAGACGACAAGTCTGCTGGCAGGAACAGGGCACAGTCCAGGGCACAGGCAAAGTCCAGAGACAACACTCCACCTACGGATAAGGCACATCCTAGGGACAAGGATTCTCCCATGGACAATGGCGCACTCAAGGACAGGCATACGTCACCCCTGGCTGCACTGCGGCTGATGTTTGCTAATGAACGGCAAACAGATGTCTCCGCGGCGGAGTCCCCCCATACCTCCACTCCCATCCAGGCCAGTCAGAAGCAGAGGAGGGAGTCCCCTGTTGTTGCATCCCCCATTACACATCATTCTGAGTCCAGGTGGCAGGCACACAGCAAAGGACAAGCAGGCTCCAGCACGTCCCCAGAAAGCCGATCCCCGGCAGCAGATGCTCCACCTATGGTGGGTGATATTTGTTTTGAGTCACCACCACTTGCCAGTCCTGTCCTGTCCAGGGTGCACTCACATATCCCTAAGAAACGCAGACACACACCATTGACACCTGCCCACCCAGATGTCGCTCAAGTACAGCTATCCCCAGCTCCCAGTGCCACCCTGCCTCCTGGTCCATACAGCCCTGTGGCTCATCATTTAAGTGGTCCCAGTGGCGCAGGTGCAGTTGACTCTCATGTATCAGATAGTGGCACTGTGTCTGTTGTTTGCTGCCATGCATCATGTAGTAGCACAGTCTCAGTTGTGCCCTCTCCTGTTTCAGGTGCTGGCAGTGTATTTGGGTCTATGGCTCATGTGTCAGTGAGTAGATCTGTGGCTGTGTCTCACACTCCTGTTTCTGGAGCTGGCAGTGTGTCTGGGTCTGTGGCTCATGTGTCAGTCACTACATCTGTGGCTGTGTCTCACACTCCTGTTTCTGGTGCTGGCAGTGTGTCTGGGTCTGTGGCCCATGTGTGTGTCACTCGGGCTGTGGCTGTGTCTCACATTCCTGTTTCTGGTGCTGGCAGTGTGTCTGGGTCTGTGGCCCATGTGTGTGTCACTCGGGCTGTGGCTGTGTCTCACACTCCTGTTTCTGGTGCTGGCAGTGTGTCTGGGTCTGTGGCCCATGTGTGTGTCACTCGGGCTGTGGCTGTGTCTCACACTCCTGTTTCTGGTGCTGGCAGTGTGTATGGGTCTGTGGCCCATGTGTGTGTCACTCGGGCTGTGGCTGTGTCTCACACTCCTGTTTCTGATGCTGGCAGTGTGTCCGAGGCAGGTAGTTCACGCAGTCCACCTGATTCTGTGATGTGAGGTGCTGTTCACTTCACTCACATGTTATTTCACATGGTGTGTGCATTGTCCATTGAGAACAGCCTTGCACTGCTGTGGTCCCTGGGACGGGTTGGTTGGAACACGTACTTGTGCTGCCTCTGATGTACCTGCTCTGTTGGGCACAATGCCCTGTTGATGCTGTGATACTGCATTCTGCCCTCTCACGTGCTGCCTCTGATGTACCTGCTCTGTTGTCCACAATGCCCTGTTGATGCTGTGATACTGCATTCTGCCCTCTCACGTGCTGCCTCTGATGTACCTGCTCTGTTGTCCACAATGCCCTGTTGATACTGTGATACTGCATTCCTCCCTCTCACGTGCTGCCTATGATGTACCTGCTCTGTTGTCCACAATGCCCTGTTGATGCTGTGATACTGCATTCTGCCCTCTCACGTGCTGCCTCTGATGGACATGTTCAGTGCTATGGACTGTTGATGCACTTAGCCCCTCTGATGTGCTGCCTCTGATGTACCTGCTCTGTTGGGCACAATGCCCTGTTGATGCTGTGATACTGCATTCTGCCCTCTCACGTGCTGCCTCTGATGTACCTGCTCTGTTGGGCACAATGCCCTGTTGATGCTGTGATACTGCATTCTGCCCTCTCACATGCTGCCTCTGATGTACCTGCTCTGTTGGGCACAATGCCCTGTTGATGCTGTGATACTGCATTCTGCCCTCTCCCGTGCTGCCTCTGATGTACCTGCTCTGTTGGGCACAATGCCCTGTTGATGCTGTGATACTGCATTCTGCCCTCTCACGTGCTGCCTCTGATGTACCTGCTCTGTTGTCCACAATGCCCTGTTGATGCTGTGATACTGCATTCTGCCCTCTCACGTGCTGCGTCTGATGGACCTGCTCTGTTGGGCACAATGCCCTGTTGATGCTGTGATACTGCATTCTGCCCTCTCACGTGCTGCCTCTGATGTACCTGCTCTGTTGGGCACAATGCCCTGTTGATGCTGTGATACTGCATTCTGCCCTCTCTTGTGCTGCCTCTGATGTACCTGCTCTGTTGTCCACAATGCCCTGTTGATGCTGTGATACTGCATTCCTCCCTCTCACGTGCTGCCTCTGATGTACCTGCTCTGTTGTCCACAATGCCCTGTTGATGCTGTGATACTGCATTCTGCCCTCTCACGTGCTGCCTCTGATGGACATGTTCAGTGCTATGGACTGTTGATGCACTTAGCCCCTCTCACGTGCTGCCTCTGATGGGCATGTTCAGTGCTATGGACTGTTGATGCACTTAGCCCCTCTCACGTGCTGCCTCTGATGGACATGTGCAGTGCTATGGACTGTTGATGCACTTAGCCCCTCTGATGTGCTGCCTCTGATGTACCTGCTCTGTTGGGCACAATGCCCTGTTGATGCTGTGATACTGCATTCTGCCCTCTCACGTGCTGCCTCTGATGTACCTGCTCTGTTGGGCACAATGCCCTGTTGATGCTGTGATACTATAATAATAATAATAATAAGTTCTTTATTCGGTTAATCACAGAGAAAACCATAAAGACAACAATTTCATCAATAAAAAGTACTGTTAATACAATGGACATATATTAAAACGAAGGGATTTACATTTTTTAAAAGTCATTGTTTTTTCTTGTACTAAAGATTTTTTCTATGATTCATGATGCACTTTAAAAAATTTAGGACTAAATAACAAAGTTCTTCAGATTCTAAGGATTGTAGACGGTAAAAGGCCGGTCGGCACTGTCTGAGACCCCACCTCCTGCATATCGGGAGGATCCAACGTTTTCTGTGAGGATGGTAAAATTTACAGAACATGATAACGTGGATATTCGATTGACTAGATGTCCCGTCGCAAGGACATGGGGGCAAGTTTTGTTCCCAGGTCTTATTTATAGGAAACGCGACCAGTCTGAAGAAAAGGTTCAGTCTAAGCCTGGTCAACAGCATCCTCTCGTATAATTTAGTCTGTAAGGTGAGATAATGTTGAATACCAAAGGTTTGCTGGACTATATTCGCCTGAATCACTGATGGTTTTGCAGCATCAGCGGACAGTCTTAGTGTTTCCAGATGTCGTAGAGCGAGTTCTTTAAGCTCCTTTTTTGGGAGAGATGCAATCGCCTCTGGTTGGAGGTAGTATTGTTCGAGCCCGAGGTCAATAAAAAAAGAGCTAATGTAACTTAGCCATTTCAGTCTGAGGGAATGGTCGAGTGACATTGTATCGGTCACGATCAATTGAGTTAATGTATTTGTGTCCGATACCCAGATACGTCTCCACAGCAACAAGGGTTGGATTTTGATAAGATCCTGGAGATAGGGAATTCCAAGTTCCATGTGGGAGGCGTAAGTTGATGTGCCCTTCGGGGTGGCGAGAAGAAATCTGATGAATTTATTTTCAATTTTCTGGAGGGCGCCAACCTCCGTGTGTCCCCAAATACCTGCTCCGTAAAGAGCAATAGCCTGGCATTTGGCCTTGTAGATTCTCAGGAGTTCTACTGGACGCCTCCTTCCCAATTTCCGTGAGAAAGACTGCAAGGCCGCTGTCGAGCGCTTAAAGAGATGACATCTAGTATCCACAGCTGGTTTCCATGTTAACTTGTGATCTATCATGATCCCAAGATATGGATATTGGGTGGTAGTCTCAAGAGGTTGGTTGTCGAGAAAGATATTTTTTGTATCTTTCTTCGCCCCCCCACCCCGTGATCATGACAAAAGTTTTTTTTATGTTGACCTTTAAGTCCAGTGAGCTCATGAATGAGGTGTATCTGTTGAGTGAGTACTGGAGTTCACGAGGAGTTCGGGCCAGGATGACAGCGTCATCCGCATAGAGAAGCGCTGGGATCGGTCTCTGTTTCAGTTTTGGGATGTCCTGAGCCCCCCTCAGCATCTCTTCCTCCAGGCCGTTTGTATAGAGTGAGAAGAGAAAGGGGGCCAGGACACAGCCCTGCCTGACTCCCCGCTCCACCCCAAACGACTCCGTCAGCTCACCACACTTTCCAAAGCGAACTCTCGCCGAGGCCCCAGAATACAGCTCTCTCAGGAGATCCAACAGGGAGGGCTCTACACCCATTTCTCTTAGGACTGCCCATAGTTTGGTGTGTGAGACACAGTCAAAAGCGGCAGAGAGGTCTACGTAGACCATGTAAACCGTGGTTTTCTTGGCGTGCATGTATTTAGCCATTATAAGACTAAGATTGAGTGCCTGCTCTACTGTCCCAAGGCCTTCTCTGAAGCCAAATTGAAGATCCGAAATGATGGCTTTATCCTCACTCCACTGTTGGAGTCTCTCCAGAATAACCCTCCCCACCACTTTGCCAAGAGAGTCCAGAAGCGAAATAGGGCGGTAGCATTTCGGATCCTGGCGATCCCCCTTTTTGAAGATGGGGACCATAACTGATCTTGTCCAGGAATCTAAAATGCCTTCGCTGGCTGCAGCTGTACAGACTCTTGTAAGGATGGGTGCCCAAAGATCTTGATTGCATTTGAAAAGATCAACCGGGACGCCATCAGGGCCCGGGGCTTTTCCTATCTTGCTTCTTTCCAAGGCGACCAAGATTTCCGAGATATCAAAAGATATTGGGATTGGATATTGTACCTCGTTGTTGTGATTTGATCGATGGTCTGTGATTTCGTAGGTTTTGAATATATTTCCAAAATGAGCTATCCAAGTTCCCTCATCAATGGCCACCTCTATCTTGGGAGAGTTATTGTCTAATAGGTATGGGGATCTAACTGTTCTCCAGAAGTCCTTGCTGTTTTTTGATAAGGAGCTCTTGTCTAGATCTTTCCACAGTTTCTCTTTCATTTGTTGTAGTCTTGCACTGCGATCATTTTTGTATTGCCTTCTCAGACGTTGGATGAGGCCCACATCTCTTGGCTTTTTATGAAGGGCAGATTTTAAGTTGGTTAGGGCCCTTGTACAGTTATGATCGAACCATCCCTTTTTTTTATAGTGATTGTTTGTTACTTTCCCTGTGAGCAACTCCTTGGCCACGGCCAGAATTTCTCCAAAGTTTGAGAGGACCTCTGCATGATTTGTCTCTAGGTCCAGGCAGTTAATGATATTGAAGTATACCTGGTTCACTAGTTTCTTCGTGAGTTTGTGCGGGTCGATCTTCTCCCATTTTATGGAGTAGCCATTGTATTTCCCCAACTGCAAACTTTCTTGTGTGAGAGCTTTAGCTATGTGTAGGGTCTTGGATTTGTATTCTGGTGGATGGAGTTCTATCCTTAAAGCGTAGTGGTCACTTAGGGCTAGATGTAGGTAAAGCATATTTACCGACCCTTAAATACCGAATTTTACCGATTCGGTATTTAAAAGTCGGTAAATATGAAGGGGGGAAATGTAGGGAAATCCAGATGTTTATTTACCGAATCGGTAAAAGTCGGTATTTACCGATTCGGTAAATACCGACCTGTAATGCTCCATTCATTCCTATGGGCTATGAAGCCCATAGGAATGAATGGGGCATTACAGGTCGGTATTTACCGATCGGTAAATACAGATTTTTGGCAAGGGTGCAGGGGGTGTCACTTTGACACCCTCTAGCACCCCCAAAAAAGGTTCGGGGGCCATATGGCAGGCATACCTGCCCTAAGGGCAGGTCTGCCTGTCATATGGCACAGGTGTGCATGCGCACATTTGCATGCACACCTGAATCGGTATTTCACCATCAAATTGAATTTGATGGTAAAATACCGATTTCTAAGGCCTTGTGGGACTCATAAGAGTCCCACCTACATATCGATTTTACAGATTCTGTAAATATACCGGTCAGTAAATTTACCGACCGGTATATTTACAGATTCTGTAAAATTACCTATCGTTAAATTTACAGAACGGTAAATTTACCGATTCTGCCCCCTACATCTCAAATGCCTTTTACCGGTCGGTAACGGCCGAATTCGGCCGTTACCGACCGGTAAAAGCCTACCTACATCTGGCCCTTAGTGTGTTTGCCAACACTTTGTGGTCTGTGACCATTGTGGTGAGCCCTTGAGAGAGCAGGATATAGTCCACTGTTGTCTGGTGGCCTCTGCCCACGTAGGGTGGGTCGAACTGATGTTCTTTCGCCTTTAGTGAATTAGTGATCACTAGATCAAACTCTGACAGAATGTTATTCATGGCTTTACCGGATTTATTGTGGGCGAAGTGAGCTAGTGAGGCTTCCTGTTCATCCACAAACCCACATTGTTTGGAGACTGCCGTTGTGCACGGATGGAGGTTAAAATCGCCTCCCCAGAGAAGGTGAATCAGTTTGGAGGTAGTCTCCCGCTGTAATAGGCATCCTAATCTCTCCTGCATGTTTTCAACAAAGGTCAGAAAGTCATTTTCCGATAAATTGTTGTAAGAGTTCACAAGAATGATGGTGGTGTCTTCTTTTGCAAAGGAGAGAGAGAGTATCTGACAATTAGGATCGATGAAGAGGTTAGTCACTTTTAAGCGGGATAAGGTGTTGGCAATAAAAGTTATTAGTCCTCCTTTGGGTCTGCCTATTGCACTACTTATTGCTGGGGAGGAGTAGGTTTTGTACCCCAGTAGATGGACCTCTGAGGTAATCCAGGTCTCTTGAAGACAGATGATTTTGCCTTGTTCAAGGAAATTCAGAGCCACGGGGTCTTCGATCTTGGATCGCAGGCCGGCCACGTTCCAGAATAGGAGGGGTATTGTGAGGAGATTGGGTTTAGGAACTAAGGTTGGTAAACTCGTTGCGGTGTTGTTTCTTGGCGGAGGGGAAACTGGGAGGGTGGGATTAGTGAGTTCTGTGTCTGTTGGTGGTCAGTCTACCATTTCCAGGGAGCTATATCTATTTGCTACAGGGATGTTATACCAGGATTCCCATCTAGGCGGTTCTCTACGGGGCATCCTCTGCTGTTGGTATCCCCAATCTCCCCAATTTGGTCCGTGATGTCGTGGATTTATTGTATACCAAAGGTTTTCCTGCTCTCGAGGGGGAGGGGGAGCGTAATGTCTGGTCTCATAAACTGTGGGTTGGCGCTGAGGTCGTTCTATCCAAGGGGGAACTGGGTCCTCAAAGAAGTTACTATTTGTGGGCTGTACGAAGGGATAGAAAAAGGAAAGTGGCTTGATTCTGATACCTCCGATTTCATTGGGTTGATCCCAAGAGCTAATATAATCTGCCGCCCAGGGATCTTCAAAAGTAATAATAATACAATCCCCTGAAAACTGTTTGGTGCCTTTCCCTACCCATGGGGTCCTACGTAGGGAGGAAATCCTTCCATGGCAGTTTGGTGGCATACGACGATTTGTCTGTAGCCAATGGTGTACTTTATTTTTTAAGGACCATGGAGGTTCCACCGTGTTGGGAGCTAATTCGGGAACTCCGATCATTACCGCTACGTAAGGAGCAGCCTCGGGGGGAAGATCAAAATAAGTTTTACTTTCTCCAGCTCCTCTGAAGGTGTTTCTTTGGGTCGTTTGGGAAAAGGGATTAAATACCGGGGTTTTGGGAGGTGCGGTTTTTCTTGACGCTAATTGTGGCACGGTAGTTGCAGGTGCCAGATTATTATTATCTTGTTTTGACGAGGTTGACGCTGTGCTATTGGAATTTGCAATGGTTGAGGTCAACTTGACTGTCGGTGTGGGGGTGGGAAGCGGAGCTGTCGATGTGACTGACTGTAATGTGGTGGTTTGGGGGTTGAGAGGTTTTGGGTTTGTGCCCAGGGGATTTGGGAGGGTATTATGAAAAGGATTTGTACCCCCTTTCTTTTGCTGGGGGAGTCCCTGTTTAAGTTCTGGCATAGAAATGAGCTTCGAAATGTGGGTCTCTATCTTTGCTAGTTTTTGTTCTAAGGGCTGTATAAGTTGTTTAAAAAGTTCAGCTAGCTTTTTTATAAGGATAGAGTTATCATGTTCTTCTAAGCTCTTCTCTGCAGGAGGTTGGGTTTGCGAAACCAGTGAGATGGGGGTAGCACTTTCTTGGTGATCGTGATGCACTATTACAGTGCAAAGTTGTTTCTGTGCTGGTGTTGGTGGGATGGGGATGGGAGCAGCTATCGATGTGGTAGAGATTGTTTTAGTAGAGGTATTTTTACTGATTGCTCCTTCCCTCCTACCTCTAGCGTGAGTATCCTCCATTGGTGGTATTTGGGTGGGTGATTGGGGAGGTAGCTCAGGAGTCTTTTCCAAATCTGAGCCCAAAGGAGAATCTATAAGCTCTGATACTGAGAGGTCTACATTATTTGGGAGGCTACGTCTGCCTTCGCATACGTTCCCTAGTGCCTTTGTGTTGGTATTTGACACAGGGGTTCTGGCTTGAGCTAAATTTCCCAGGGAAGATCTTTTGGCAAATTCTAGGTCTAGTGAGACTCTGTTTTCCATAAGTCAAGTCAAGTCAAGTCAAGTCAAAACCACTTTATTCGATTTAGTTAAAAATCATAAAAGCATTCTACAATCACATCACAAGAAGGGCAATACAAATTCATAGCAAATACAAGAATCATTAATCAATAGTATTTACATATACATAGAAAAGCATGATATGAGGAAACATCAACAATAATTAATTAATATACATTATAAAAAGTTATCATAAAAAGAGTAAGTACTCGATAAAATAGACATTTAAATGTGAACGACATCCATTTCGATCTTCTTCACAAAACACTAATATTTGCATTTTTAAGCCTTTTCCTCCTGATCCTAACCGCAGCAACGAGGTAATTGGCCACGCTAAACATGACCAGCGCAGAATCCAATAATTGAAGGTACAGGAGAGCAGGTTTTGCCTGGTAAAAAGCTTTATCCTTCAAAAGCGGTACCAAATATTTTTGTCTGGGCTCCGTAAAGAAATTACAAAATAACATAAAATGCATATTATTTTGTGTAGAAAAACTATCACAATTGCAGACAGGAGCATCCTCCTCCTTAAACCAACCATAACTATCACACAAAACTGTATAAATCTGGTTAAACCGAAGTTTAACCAGAAGCCACCTATGAAAGGGGATATTGACGATAGTAAGGTACGGTTGTATAGTAAGACAGGTAATGGTCAGGTAGTGGGCTCTAACCGTTGGCTTGACTAGTTGGCGTTCCTCCCTCTCCACATTTTTCAATAATATAAAATTGGCCTTCACCCAATCTAAATCAGATTTCTTTAGACCCTGAGGGGCCTGAAAAATATCAGGACGTCCCAGGTCCAGAGAGCATTTTTGTATATATGAAAGCCAAGTAATGTTTTTATAGTTATCTAGTTTTAGACAGTCCGCCAGTATTTTATGATTTAGACCCAAGTTTTTATTAGTCCAAAGCCTTATCCATAACAAGATAGGGGCCATAAAAAGGGTATCAGATATATACCCAAGCCCAACTTCCTGGTGAACCGAGTACGTGGCTGTAGATTGGGGAAGCCCTAAAGTGGAACGCAGGAACTTATTTTCTTCCCTTTGGACTGGTTCACTATTAACATAGCCCCACAAGCCCGAACCATACCTGGCTATTGCCACTGATTTTGCCCTGTACAAATTAAGTAAGGCGCCTGTTGGCTTCCCGCCCAATCTCCTGGCAAAACTTAGAATAGCAGTGGCCGAGCTTCTGACCGCTTTAGTTTTAGCCACAATTTGCGGAGCCCAACTCCCCTTGGTATCAAAGATTACACCCAGGTACGTGAAAATTTTAACATTAGTGATTACGTCACCATTACAGTAAAACTGTTTGGAGTTGTTTTTTCCAGCCCCAAAAGCCATGACGTGTGATTTGGAGTTGTTTATCACTAGGTCTAATGATAGCATAAAATCGTTAAAAGTATTTAAAAGTTTTTGCAGACCTATAGGGGTCCGAGCTATTAGAGCTGCGTCATCCGCGTACAGGAGAACCGGAATTCGAGTTTCCCCTGCACGCGGAGTATCCAAAGTAGCGGTTAAAAGAGTTTCCTCAAGTGAATTTATATACAAAGTGAACAGCATAGGCGCAAGGATGCAGCCCTGCCGCACGCCCCTGCTGGATTTGAACCATGCGGTACGATTACCTACTTGGTCCATTCTAATTGCAGCTTTTAAATCTTTGTGTAATTCTGCCAAAAAATATACAAGGGGAGGATCAAGACCCAGTTTTAACAACATGGTCCACAGCCGAGCTCTATTCACCAAATCAAAAGCTGTGGACAGGTCCATAAAAGCAACAAAAATTGACCCTTTTTTAACAGTTGTGTATTTCGAGATTAATAAGTGAAGATTTAAGCATTGGTCCTCAGTCCCTCTCCCAGCACGGAACCCATATTGGGCATCTGCTAGGATATTATTGTCTATGGACCAGGTGTTAATTCTAGCAAGCAGGACTTTGCCCAAAATCTTCATTGAAGAATCCAATAACGAAATTGGTCGAAAACACTTAGGGTCGCTTCTAAGACCCTTTTTAAAAATAGGTACTATAATAGCACATGACCATGTTTTAGGCAAACCCCCCTCGTACACACAATTGAAAACATTAGCTAAAATCTCAGCCCACATCCCAGAATTAAGTTTGTATAAGTCCAGGGGTACCCCATCCGGGCCCGGGGCTTTATTTACAGCTGAGCCTAAAATTGCCATCTCTACTTCAGGTTTGGTAAAATGTAATTTGGTGGGGGACGATGAGGAGTGAGGTATTTTAAACGCCTCGGCAATTTCATCAGAGCCATATATATTAGAGAAATGGTTAATCCAGTCAACTTCCGGGATGTTAATTTCAAGATCCACATTGTTAGTGTGGGAGAACAAAGGATTATTAATTATAGCCCAAAATTTGGAGCTATGTTTGAGGGTTATGGGGTCCATCAAAGAGTCCCATGCTTCATCTTTGATGGCTTTTTTCCTAAGTTTAACTGTCAGAGCGTATTGTCTTCTTAAGTGTGCCACCAAGCGCCTATCTCTAGGGAATTGTTTTAGGCCCTTCAGCAAAGCTGAATGTGCCTGTGAGCAAGAGTGATCAAACCATCTGCACACTGGAGCAGAACCCCTCCCTGGTTTGGCTCTAAGCTCTTTTTCGACTCTAGCACAGATAGCATCAAAGGCACTCACGACTTCCCCTCCCCTCAACTCTCTATTCCTACATTTCCCAATTTCGACACCCATTTCTTGAATAATGAGACCATGAAAATCCTCAGGACAGACTTTACACCATTTAAGGCGTCTACCCTGATCTTTACTCCTCACGTCCCTTATAGAGGTAGCCCTTAATTCTCCTTTATACAAACCGGAAAGAGCATCCAAAACCAATAACACAGGGTTGTGGTCACTAAACCCACTTACAATTGCGTTATAAAACAATACATAACGAAGGAGCCCTGAAGACATAAAAAAATAGTCGATAATCGATTCACTGCCCCTTGCGTTCCATAAGGGAAATGCTTTGGTCGATGAACGTATTTGCTTTTGTGATAAAATCGTCCATAGGGCCCACTAGACTTCCGACACTCCCTAGAGCTAAAGTATTTTTCCCTCTCGTAACTACCATTGTGTCAGATCAGAAGTCGGGAAAATAGGTAATGTTCTTGTGGGTATAAATAATACTAAAATACTGCAGTAATAGGTGTTTGTAAAATGTCAGTAACTACTTACAGGGGGTGTGGCCCAGCCCAGTCTCTCAGTCCTCGAACGGCCTCAAACGGCCCGCTCTTTGCCCGGTCTTCGCCCCGGGCTGCGACCCGCGCGCGTCCCGCGAGGCGCGTTCCGGGGGTCAGATTAAGGGGGGTGGCTGACAGTAGAGGCGTGGCACTGGGAGGGGGCGCGGCTGCACACGGGAAGAGGACCAGCTGGAGTTGGTGTATGCTGGTCCTCGCAGTCCCGGGGCCGGCGCCTCACCCTCCTCTGCGGCCACAAGGTCTTCTCAGGCTCCCAGCCGGACCAGCGGTGCAAGGCGGGGTGGTTAGCAACTCCAGTCGCGCTAACACAGCAAAACGGGGAAACAGAACCAGGCAGTCAATAGACGAGTGGCACCCGCGAAGCGGGTGCCGCGAGAAGTTAACGGGCTTAGCTGGAGGCGTGGCACTGGGAGGGGGCGCGGCTGCACACGGGAAGAGGACCAGCTGGAGTTGGTGTATGCTGGTCCTCGCAGTCCCGGGGCCGGCGCCTCACCCTCCTCTGCGGCCACAAGGTCTTCTCAGGCTCCCAGCCGGACCAGCGGTGCAAGGCGGGGTGGTTAGCGACTCCAGTCGCGCTAACACAGCAAAATGGGGAAACAGAACCAGGCAGTCAATAGACGAGTGGCACCCGCGAAGCGGGTGCCGCGAGAAGTTAACGGGCTTAGCTGGAGGCGTGGCACTGGGAGGGGGCGCGGCTGCACACGGGAAGAGGACCAGCTGGAGTTGGTGTATGCTGGTCCTCGCAGTCCCGGGGCCGGCGCCTCACCCTCCTCTGCGGCCACAAGGTCTTCTCAGGCTCCCAGCCGGACCAGCGGTGCAAGGCGGGGTGGTTAGCGACTCCAGTCGCGCTAACACAGCAAAACGGGGAAACAGAACCAGGCAGTCAATAGACGAGTGGCACCCGCGAAGCGGGTGCCGCGAGAAGTTAACGGGCTTAGCTGGAGGCGTGGCACTGGGAGGGGGCGCGGCTGCACATGGGAAGAGGACCAGCTGGAGTTGGTGTATGCTGGTCCTCGCAGTCCCGGGGCCGGCGCCTCACCCTCCTCTGCGGCCACAAGGTCTTCTCAGGCTCCCAGCCGGCCCAGCGGTGCAAGGCGGGGTGGTTAGCGACTCCAGTCGCGCTAACACAGCAAAACGGGGAAACAGAACCAGGCAGTCAATAGACGAGTGGCACCCGCGAAGCGGGTGCCGCGAGAAGTTAACGGGCTTAGCTGGAGGCGTGGCACTGGGAGGGGGCGCGGCTGCACACGGGAAGAGGACCAGCTGGAGTTGGTGTATGCTGGTCCTCGCAGTCCCGGGGCCGGCGCCTCACCCTCCTCTGCGGCCACAAGGTCTTCTCAGGCTCCCAGCCGGACCAGCGGTGCAAGGCGGGGTGGTTAGCGACTCCAGTCGCGCTAACACAGCAAAACGGGGAAACAGAACCAGGCAGTCAATAGACGAGTCGCACCCGCGAAGCGGGTGCCGCGAGAAGTTAACGGGCTTAGCTGGAGGCGTGGCACTGGGAGGGGGCGCGGCTGCACACGGGAAGAGGACCAGCTGGAGTTGGTGTATGCTGGTCCTCGCAGTCCCGGGGCCGGCGCCTCACCCTCCTCTGCGGCCACAAGGTCTTCTCAGGCTCCCAGCCGGACCAGCGGTGCAAGGCGGGGTGGTTAGCGACTCCAGTCGCGCTAACACAGCAAAACGGGGAAACAGAACCAGGCAGTCAATAGACGAGTGGCACCCGCGAAGCGGGTGCCGCGAGAAGTTAACGGGCTTAGCTGGAGGCGTGGCACTGGGAGGGGGCGCGGCTGCACACGGGAAGAGGACCAGCTGGAGTTGGTGTATGCTGGTCCTCGCAGTCCCGGGGCCGGCGCCTCACCCTCCTCTGCGGCCACAAGGTCTTCTCAGGCTCCCAGCCGGACCAGCGGTGCAAGGCGGGGTGGTTAGCGACTCCAGTCGCGCTAACACAGCAAAACGGGGAAACAGAACCAGGCAGTCAATAGACGAGTGGCACCCGCGAAGCGGGTGCCGCGAGAAGTTAACGGGCTTAGCTGGAGGCGTGGCACTGGGAGGGGGCGCGGCTGCACACGGGAAGAGGACCAGCTGGAGTTGGTGTATGCTGGTCCTCGCAGTCCCGGGGCCGGCGCCTCACCCTCCTCTGCGGCCACAAGGTCTTCTCAGGCTCCCAGCCGGACCAGCGGTGCAAGGCGGGGTGGTTAGCGACTCCAGTCGCGCTAACACAGCAAAACGGGGAAACAGAACCAGGCAGTCAATAGACGAGTGGCACCCGCGAAGCGGGTGCCGCGAGAAGTTAACGGGCTTAGCTGGAGGCGTGGCACTGGGAGGGGGTGCGGCTGCACACGGGAAGAGGACCAGCTGGAGTTGGTGTATGCTGGTCCTCGCAGTCCCGGGGCCGGCGCCTCACCCTCCTCTGCGGCCACAAGGTCTTCTCAGGCTCCCAGCCGGACCAGCGGTGCAAGGCGGGGTGGTTAGCGACTCCAGTCGCGCTGCTTGGACAGCAGCTCCAGCGACGTCAAGACTTCACCTATAGGCTCTGATCATGCGCGGCGGCTTCCCTGTGATCCGAAAAAGAATTAGGACCGAAGCTCGGCACGTGACACGTGCCACAATACGTCACAGCGGCCTGCGAAAAGTGTTTATTTGGCACTTACAGTCCATATTTCTTAACATACTTGACCACTTGCGTGCAACTTGAGTTTCGCCTTGCCATCGCGCAATTTATGAAAATCCAAATGTAGGGAATGTTACGCTCCCTACATTTGGATTTTCATAAATTGCGCGAGTGGTCAAGTATGTTAAGAAATATGGACTGTAATTGACTATTTTGGAAAGCATGGTGTGGCCACCACCTCTTTCATTATCAATACTGAACTGCCACATGTTGGTGATGCACCCGAGATGAAAAGATAAAGAAAGAAAGGAACTTACGTTTGAAACAGGCCACATATTATTAGAACAGCGAGTTCTCGTCAGCGTTAAAGGAGGCATTTGGAAAGGACAAAGACATTAATTCTTAAAGCTTATGTCATTGAAAGCATATAGAAACAAGCATTTACAATGCAACGGTTTCGCCTTTGGATGAGTTAGAGCAGTTTTCTTTGTCGACAGAAACACCGTTTTCCACAGCTATAACTGTTCTGGCGCACAGTTGCTTGTCTTTTTTGTACCCCTGAGCGTGTCATCATCCAAACATGCTTCGACTGCAGATGCCAACCTCTGTAATAATGGTACTGCCCCGAAATAGTACTTGTCGGTGATACAAGTGTCAATCCGCAGGGGCGGAGACATTGCATGTGTCATGCAAAGGAAGGGGCTGGTTGCCCCAAACGTGCATGTCGGAAAATATAACAGCACACACCGAATTAAGGAGTGTCAATCCTGACATTTACATGCATGTCAAAACTGACCTGTCTGAGAGACCCTTCAACCACGGGTGAGCCAGTAAGGACCCCCAGGCTAACAAGAGCTCACAATGTCTGGGGGCAGCTGTGTTGTTAAGGCAGACCATAAACAACACCTAGACAACCGCACATCACATGCTGTAACTTGCAATCTCGAAGTGCTTCAGTGACCCACACGAGGGAGGTAAACGCTATACAAGTTCTACAATACAAGGTGCTAGGCTTATTCGGGTGCCCCCTCTTGTCGTGTGGGGCTCGGTACTCACCTCTCTTTTGAGCTTGGCCTCTGGCACGGTGTGTGTTTTGCAGGCCTTCTGGTCTACCAAGCAGTAGCAGCAGAGGCACTTTCCGTGCTCCTCGCAGAAGTACTCGAGGAGCTTCTTGTGATCTTTGCAGGTACGGAGGCCCAGCTCGGAGCTCCCCAGCGGGCTGTGCAGCTGGTGGTGAGCGAACGCCTGGCTCCCCAGGTGAGGCTGCAGGTGCTCCTGGCAGAAGGAGGCGATGCTGGTTACACACGTCCGGACGGCGGCCACCTTGAGGCAGGAGTCACAGGGCACGGCCCCGTCCGGACAGGACTCCTCTTCCTCCTCCGGCTCCGGCTGCGGCTGCGCCTGCTGCTCCTGCTCGCACCGGTTCACGTCCAGCAGGTACTGCTGCACCACGGTATCCAGCACGGTGTTCTTGCGGAGCTCCGGTTTAGTTGCGAAGCCAGTGCGGCACTGAGGACATTTCCAGCCCTCCTGCGCCTCCGTGGCCCAGATCACCTCCAGGCAGACACGGCAAAAATTGTGTCCGCAGGGAGTGGTGACCGGGCTCTCGAAAGTGCCCAGGCAGATGGAACAGGTAAACTCCTCGGAGAGGTCCAACAGCGAGCCCGACATCTCGGCCATCTTAGCAGGGAGTGACGGTCATCGAGAATGGGCGAGAATGGAAACCGAAACTTAAGGGTAGAGCAGGCGAGAGGGAGGGAGTTAGTGGGCTGTCAGGGAAGAACGCGCTGCCACCATAAACGGAACTCCTCTGAGAATATGTGTATCTTCCGTAAAAAAGTGAGGTGCATTGATACATTCGAGCATATGATGAATATGGAGCTCAGTTCCTGCGGCGATCGTAAAGTGAAATAAGTCAGGTCCCGGGCCGCGCTGTGATTGGCTGACGTCACGGGGGTGTCCCGGGCCGGCAGCCAATCACAGCGCGGCCCGGGAATGACGTCACGGGGGTGTCCCGGGCCGGCAGCCAATCGCAGCGCGGCCCGGGACAAAGGGGCGGGGCTTAAAAAAAGCACCAGAAACGCCCCCGAATCGCGTTTTCAAGAGAAAGCGCGATTGACAGCCTCTGTCTCCCAATGGCTAGCCTCCATTTATGGAGCTAGCCAATTGGAAACAGAGGCTGTCCTAACCTCACTATTAGAAACAACAGATTTCGATCTGGGAGTGGCTTCGCCCCTCGCCAGGTTACGAAACCTAAAAACGATTGATTTACGTTTTGTGCACACGCAGTTTACTGAGGGTTTAAGATGCACTATGGGTATGGGAGTATGCAAGGCACGTTTTGGTGTAATCATTCAGTTTTGAGTGTTTCCACGTGAGGGGGAAGGGCCGAATTAGTCTACAAATCAAGCTGAGAGTGAGGAAACCATCTAGAGTTCGTGAAGAACCCGGACCTGTAATTGGGAGGATAGGAAAGCAGGTACGCATGGCATGCCGGCGGAATTATAAAGTTTTGGTAACACATAAAGCAGTTTGAAATTCAAGCATTTAACCGCAAAAGCCGTAGGCATGCGCGAAGGACAGATAAACTTGTACGTACAAAATGGGTATGCATTGAGAGTAGGAAATATGTACGAGTAAAAATCAGAAAGTTTGATAGTAAAGTATTTTGGCCTTTAAATCTTCAGGTTTTCATTAGTTATCTTTGAAACACTATGTGTGGTTATTTTAAGTGGGCGTATATTCGTGCAATTAAATTATGTAAAGAAAATGTTTTAATTATGACATATTTATGACATTGAATTTAGATATAAATGTGGCTTCTTTAAGATTAATGTAAATCTCGTTATGTTAAATTCCAGTTACCCCTGACGAAGAGCAATTAATTGCTCAAAATGCATTGGGTCATGAATAAAGGAATGCGGCTGAGAACTACTTTTTGCGTATGGATCGTATTTGTAAGGAGGCTTGGATGGGTACATGTTAATACATAAAGTTTAAAAAAAAACGCAAATTGGTAAATATGTGGAACAAATGGAAACAATGGAAGTAATTTGATAATCTTTAAGGTTTAATCATGGATGAATATGAATGAGGACAAACGGACAAACAAATGGTGGATATTGTATCCTCAAAATAAAATGCAGTGCATCAGGGTGTGGAACGTGAATGTTACGCTCCCTACATTTGGATTTTCATAAATTGCGCGATGGCAAGGCGAAACCCAAGTTGCACGCAAGTGGTCAAGTATGTTAAGAAATATAGACTGTAATTGACTATTTTGGAAAGCACGGTGTGCACACCACCCCTTTCATTAAAAGACCAGCGTGGCCTTACTGTACAGGAGTCACATATTTTAAGATCGACGTATCATACAGAGTGATCCGAAAAAGGGTTTGACAAAATACCAGTTCCTACTTTTTGTCAATTATAAGATACTAGCAGCCCATCTCGACCTTGTCCGGGAGCAATCAGGCTTCAGGGCCCCCGCCCTCCCCGGCCCCCGCTCGCCCCGGCATTGTCTGTGGGACCCCCGGAGTAGCAGCCCGTCCCAACCTTGGCTTCAGGGCCCCCGCCCGCCCCGACATTGTCTGTGGGTCCCTCGGAGCCTTACCTCATCCGCCGCACCTCCCCGCGCTCCTGAGTTCACCGGTCCGCCGCTCCTCCCCACCTGTCCACCGCTCCTCTCCGCTCCTCCCCGCCTGTCCACCGCTCCTCCCCGCGCTCATGTCCGCCGCTCCTCCTCGCGCTCCTGGACGCCGTTCCTCCCCGCGCTCCTGACGTCAGCACGCACGTCGTGGCCAGCGCTACTTCCATGGGACTACTCTTTTTTTTTCTCGTAAATTTTTTAAATAACTTATATTTTTTTAATTTATATAGCCTATGTCTATCTGCACACCCTGACAATTACAACGACGTATCGGGTTTGTGGATTGGCGCTGTGGTTCCCGAGTTTACCCGCCTCAAAGGTTCAAAGTTCTTCCTTTATAATAGTAGTATAGATTAAAAAATAGTTGATACGTGAAGCAGAGTTAAAACGTTTGGAGAAGCAGGTCTATTTCTGTCTGGCAGGGTAGTTGGCTCTCCAGGATCAATTAGTGCAAAATCTCCTAAAAGACTAGCCAAAGCCTGAACTGATTTTGTCTTATTCCCTTGTTTGTTTGAGTGAGAGCAGTCCAATCCCGCTCATCGAATAAGATGAAAATCTCCTTCTATAGGAATATGTCCCATGAGGGGTACCAACATGGTCTAAGCTTAGTCTAATGATGTTGCATTATCTTCAATTGGCCTGTAGAAACTGATCAATTGAATAACTTGGTCATGAAGCTTCAAACTGACCCTGGTATTCTAATCTTTTCCATTATAAAATGCTAAGATTTACTCCCTGACCTCCATGGTGCTCCCTGACGTAAACTAAATAAGAAATGCCATCAGTTCCCAAGGTTTTAACCATCCTGCTTGACTTAAACAATCCTGATTATTGTTTCCCCTTTTTTAGTTCCCTCCAACCATCACCCACCCCTGCCCCTTATCTATACACCCCATGACCCCACTCCGCCTTCCTCCAAAAGGGAACCCTCGCCGCCTGGGGTTCCTTGGAAGGTACACACCCTTACTCCCAAGTATCCTTCCCCTACGACTCAAGCCACACCCCAACCCTACCCCCAACCCTGAATAGGGGTGCTGTAACTTGGCGTCCAGTGCAGTTAAGTGGGCGGTTGGCAGCCATACGGCTGAATGACCACACTAGTAAAACAACCATTCTGTGATCAGCATTACTCATGAAACAAAAGAGAGAAGAAAAAGAAAACAAAAAAAAACAAAAAAAACAACAAAGGGAACCTAAAGTATTATTTGACAGTGCTAACCAAGTGTACTTAGCACAGATAACTCCTGGTAACTGACTCAGTAACTCAGTGTAGATGTGAATGCTAGCATCATACTCTAAACATGTCCACTGCCAGAACATCAGGTACTCTACATGTAATGTCTGCTAATTTGTAAGTTCTGCAAGTCAAAGTGAATGAAAGCAGCACATTTACTAGCCAGCCCGTGTAGACTTAAGCCCGTTAAACACATGTATTATGGCAGCAAACTGCTTGTCTGACCTGGTAGGAATGTGATTTGAATCTGGGATGTTCTCGCTGCTCCTGTTGACTGCAGCTCTAAGAGTGACAGACAGCGTCCTGGGGGTACTCCGGGTCGCGAACCAGCCCCACATGGGTCCTTCAGCAAAGCACTGTTGTGACCATACGGAAGCCAGTGCCATCCACAAAAGCGCACAGCCATGCATGATGTCTCCTATTACCAGGTGTTGTCCCTGGCGGAGGTGGAAGGTCCGAGGAAGAGGACCTCGACCTTCTCTGAATTGAGCTTCAGACATCTGCTTTTCATCTAGCGGGCAACATCCCTCATTACTTGCTGGAAGCAGAGTCTGGTGTCTTCGGGGATCTTGGTGAGAGAGAGGATGAGCTGGGTATCGTCGGCATATGATATTATGCTGAGCCCAAGCTTTCTGACGATGGTGGCGAGGGGGGCCATGTAGATGGTGAAAAGTGTGGGGCTGAGTGGTGATCCTTGGGGTACTCCGTAGTTGATCTCTGTGGGTTCAGAGAGGAATGAAGGGAGTTTGATCCTCTGAGTTCTGCCGGAGAAGAAGGATTGGATCCAGGAGAGGGCGGTTCCTCGTATCCCAGCATCGTGGAGTCTGGCGGTGAGGGTGTGATGTGAAAGCTGCGGAGAGGTCTAGTAGGATGAGGGCAGTGGTTTGTCCCTGGTTGAGTAGCATGCGGATGTCATCGGTGGCAGCAAGAAGGGCACTCTCGGTGCTGTGGTTGCTGAGGAAGCCGGACTGATAAGCGTCTAGGATGGAGTTCTCTTTTTCCATGAAGGCTGTCAACTGGGTGTTTACGAGTCTTTCGATTACTTTGGTGGCGAAGGGGAAGAGAGAGATGGGCCTGTAGTTTTTCAGGTCTGTTGGGTTGGCCGTGGGCTTCTTAAGGAGGGGTTTGACCTCTGCCCGCCTCCATGAGTCTGGGAAGATGCTGGATTCAAAGGAGGCGTTGATGGTACATCCTAGTTCGGGTGCGATGGTGGCGGCGGCCCTGTGGTTGATGTGCAGTGGGCAGGGGTCCGTGGGGGATCCTGAGTGGGTGCTCTTCATGGGAAATAGGAGCTGAACTTGTTGCATAGTTCCTGGGATAGTGTAATGTGCGTGGCTTTGCTGGGGGTTTGGTGAGTTGCTGTAAGACGTTGAAGATTTCTTTAGCGGTGGTTGCGTTGGTGTTGATTTTGTCCTTGATGAAAGTCCGATTTGTGTCTCTTATGCGCTGGTGGTATTCCTTTAGGACGCCCCGGTAATTGTTTAGGTCTCCTGTGGTTCTCTGGTTTCGCCAGGTTTTCTCGAGGCGTCTGCAGGAGTGCCTGCCTTCTTGCAGTTTGATGGTGAACCAGGCGGCTTTCAGGGGGCGAAGTTTGCTGGGTTAGCGGAGGGGTGCGAGCTTGTCGGTGCAGCTGGAGATCCAGCACTGAAATTCCTTGGCTGCGGAGTTGGCGTCTGTCATGGCGCAGGGTGGGTCTCAGAGTAGGGTAGTATTAAGGTGCTCCTCTGTGATCTTGCTCCAGTTCCGTCAAGGCAGGCGAGGGGTGGGGTTTCGGTCTGGTGGGGGTGTTGAAGGTGAAATACACGCAGTGGTGGTCCGTCCAGAGGGCCGGCGAGATGTGGCTGAAAATGGATGTTTGTCCCTCCTGCAAAGATGTGGTTGAGGGTGTGTCCTGCTCTGTGCGTGGGGGTGGTGACGAGCTGCTTCAGTCCGAGGTTGGAGAGGTTGTCTAGGAGGGTAATGGAACCGGGGTTGCTGAGGTTGTCGAGGTGGATGTTCAGATGTCTGAGTAGGATGTAGTCCGTAGAGGTGATGGCATGGGGTGCGATGAGGTCGGCAAGGGTGGTTGCGCCTGGGATAGCGGTCCGGGGTGTCTGTAGGCGAGGGTGCCACGTAGCGTGGTACTGGGGTTGGTATGGATCTGGAAGTGGAGGTGTTCTGTTTTGGAGAGAGGGTCACTCGGGTTGGAGGTGGAGAGTTGAAGGGAGGTCTAGTGTGCAATGACGAGTCCTTCTCCTGGGAGGTGGGGGATGTCCCTTCCTTGGATCTTGTATCCATTGAGGAGGGCGGTGGCGATGTACAGGCCAGAGGTGGCGTTAGTCAAGGTTTCTCTGAGGAAGGCGATGTCGGGCGAGAGGGTGTCGAGCAGGTCCCAGTGCCACTGATGGTGAAGGATCATCGGCAGTGTCTACAGGAGAACTGTCCCTCGGTGGTGTTTGGTGTGGTTCTTTTGCAGTCCTTGTGTCCTTCGTGGTTGAGTGCATGGACGGCGGCGGAGTTGTATCGACGGGTGTCCGGAGATCCAGGGTTCCTCGCGGACGGGCGCAGACGGTCTTGCCTTAGGCACGCCTTTGGCGTGGCAGCGGCGCACCCACTGCGCGACCGCAGAGCAGCCGCCATTAAGTAGGGGGGGCAGGACTAGAGGTAGGGAGTTGGGAGCAGGGGCTGAGTCGGGGGAGGGGCTGCAGGGGCAGCAGCGGCGGGAACCGGTGGTGTCCGAGAATAAAATAAAATTAAATTAAGCATGGGAATAATCCAGATGGGCAGAGGTAAAAACAGCAATTTGGGCAGAAAAAACAAAAGCAGCAGTGGTCTGGGTAGGGAGCACTACTGCTTGCCTCTGCACGGGAGTGGGCTGCTGGCACAAACCCTACTCCGGGGAGGTGCTCTAGGCTCATGCGATGATGCGTGGAAGGCGGAGCTTCTGGGGAGAGTGCTGGCCTGAACAAGGTCGAGGTTTCACACACGCTTCGCCGCAGTGGCCACCATTAAGTAGGGGAGGGGGTGAGACTAGCGGTAGGGAGGCGAGAGCGGGTCTGAGTCGGGGGGAGAGGCCGCAGGGGCAGCAGCGTTGGGAACTGGCAGTGTCCGCGAATAAAATTGAAATAAATTAAGCAAGAGAATAATCCAGATGGGCAGCGGTAAAAACAGCAATTTGGGCTGAAAAAACAAAAGCAGCAGCGGTCTGGGGAGGGAGCACTTCAGCTCGCCTCTGCACTGGAGTGGGCTGCTGGCACGAACCCTACTCCAGGGAGGCGCTCTAGGCTCAGGTGATGCAACGTGGAAGGCGGAGCTGCTGGGGGAGTGCTGGGTTGGACCGAGGTCGAGGTTTCACAAAGGCTATACTATTTAAATAATTCTTAATAGAATCAGTCTTAGTATGTTCTAGTTTTAGTTTCATATAATTGGTAAATAATTTCCTAAAAGTTTTCCGCCCACCATAATATTTAACACTAGATTTTGATAAATAAGTGGGTACTAGTTCTGTAGTATATTTATTAAATTCAAATTTTGCTTCAATTAAACTTTAAACACATAGTGAGAATTAGAGGTTTAATAGGAATGCCTAATTCCTCAATTTTATCCATGACTTTATTTAAATAATATCTTGTATTCTTATTTAAAAAAAAATAAGTAAAATATCTTGCTGAAGCATTAAAGGCATCCCATATTGTTAGAAAGGGTAACTCATCCAATAAATTAATAGGGACAAACTTTCTATAACGATCTTATAGGATCAAGTTTCAACATCTACTAAAGATTGACTGAGTTTCTGACTCAAAAATAAATAATCAATTCTTGATTCACAATTATGCACGAGAAAAAAGAAAGTATATTCCTTGGCAACTGATTGCATAGACTACAAGCATGCACAAGAGATCTTTGTTTATTAGCTTACTGAAATTATTTCTGCATTTTATTAGGTATATATTTAGATTTACAATTTCAGTCAATAACTGAATCTAACATTTTGTTGCAGTCACCTCCAAAAACAGATATTCTTCTGAATAATTCAATAATATATTTATAAAATGATTCCAAAATATTATGAGATTGTGTTGGACCATAAACAAGTATAACGTTTTTTATTATTAATTAGCAATTGAATATTCGTCAACATCATCTTTTTCTTGACACACCACCAAGATGTCTAAATGTTAATCACAACGCATAATTACTCCATTCTTTTTCTTTTCTGCAGGGGAAGGAAAACTGTGACCAAGCAATCAGTTTTAGAACTTCCTTCGTTGATAAATTAGATTCTTGCAAAACAGCAATTTGGCGATTATTTTGTGAGAAATTTGTAAGAGCCTTTTGTCTTTTAATAGGGTTAACAAGTCCTTTAACATTCCAAGAGACTACTTTAAAGAACATAGTATGATAACATAACAGATGTAAAAACCCTTTACATAACAAAACATCAATAAATATATAGTAGGTGTGAAATACAAGTTGATTCCCAAAAACTATGTACGGAACACACTAGAGAAGTAAAATGAAGGAAAGATTCAGTAAACATAATGAAAAAATTAAATATGGAAAAATGACCACAAAACATACCTATACTGAACACAGGAAGAAATAGGATGGTGAAGCCATAAACAAACGAAGATGAAACAGCTTCACTTTGGAATGACATAGATAAACGTATATGGGTGACAAAGCTGAGTAGGACGTAAAAGTAAATAAATAGAAGAGGTATTAGAAGATACATATCAGACACATGTATCGACATAACCTTTTTTGTTAGTCTATTCAAATAATACAATCTTATATCTTAATCTTATATCAGAGAAAGATAAGAAATCTTTAAAAGCATGGATTCTAGGCAAAGAAATTCTAAATAGCATCAATTCTTCCTTTGCCATCTTCCAAAGATTTCTGTAACTTTGCTGGCTCACCAAAAGCTATTGCTTCTTTTGAAAAAACACAGGATTCCCCAAACAAAATCTCACATTAGGAGCATACACAGGCGGAGTTTCCCGGCGCAGCCGTTCACATTGTGCTTTACGTCAAACTCAATGCATAGTACATCCTCGCGTTCAAAATTGTGCACAAACGGCACCCCACGGTTTGCATGGGTGTGGCCATCTTTTTTTATTCTGTTTTTGGTGCTCGGCCTGTTTTTAAATCCCTTCTTAATCTTTTTAATCCTCTGCCCTCCTATTGAATCTACTCATTATTTGTATTTATTGCATTGGTGTGTGTTGTTGTGTCTGTGTATTCTACATTTCTTTCTTTTTATTCATGTTTTTTCATGACTTTATGTATTTTTGTTTATTTTTCCCTGTACCTCCTTATTTCTTCCTTCCTTTTCCTGTTTCATTTCTTTACCCCACCCAGAGCCACGGCAGAGCAGGGCGACCAGGGGAGCAGTGGTGCCAGGCCTGTCCAAACAGCCAGCAGCAGCAGCCACCTACCTTGCAGACTGTGGCTCCACTGCCAAGGGGTGCAGCGCTGGGCAATCTTTTATGAGGTGGAGGTGGCATCACTGTTTTTTTTCATGCAGCACCACCCCCCTTCCATGCTGGCAGCAGGTGGCAGGCCTGGCAGTGGATACCCCCTGCAGTAGTGTTGGCTGTATTGGTGCAGGGTGCGCAGGTGTGTGCAGCTCAGCAGCCATGTCAGCACACAACACAACCAGCAGTTGATGCATCACTGGGTGGATATCCTAGACTGGGTGCAGGACCTGCGCAGCCTTCTAGGCGCGAAGATTGCTGGGCTTGGTGAGTATTACATTATTTGTTGTGTTTGTGTTCTACAATGCTAAAAAAATATTCCAAACAGCATGCTGCTCACACTCAGAGGTAAGTTATGTTTAGTTTACGTAAAGAATATTTTTTATGTGATCCAGTTTTAGCTATGCAGGTGCTCAGCGCTACCTAATCATGCTCATCGGTGCTCACTTTTTGCTGATTATTTAAGAAGCCATTGCGGACTCCTCTTTCCTCCTGTGACCATTGTAAATTAGTGATATCAGTGAGTTAATGTTCTCTATGACTTTCTTTATGTAGCAATTTCACAATAATGTAGACGTCTATGCATTGCAAAAAAGGAAGACTGGATTTGTCCTTCAAGGGTGTTGAGAAATGAGAATAGAAGCAAAGATCATTCATTGTAATGCATTAGTATAAAATATAGATTTGTTAAGGAAATTGAGAATAGGGATTTCAGGATTAGTATGCGCAACTCAACAATAGTCGATACTAGTAGTATAGGCGATCTGATTTAGATAAGTACAATAATACTGCGTTTGCCTTTCATATTAATTTTGTGGAGATTAACTGTACCAGTAATCTATTTTTTTAATCTTATTTATTTGTTACATCAGCACCCAAGGGCAAGAAGAGGGGAATACAGAGGTGGGTTCAGGAAGAGATCGGGAGGAGGTGCCGACCACCAGCACTACTGCTGAGGGCTCTGCCCTGCAAGTCCTAATATTTATTATTATTATTATCATAACTTTTACCTCTGCCCACTATTATACTACTTTTACTTAATCTGTAGTTTTCTTCTGCTTTGTTGTTCATCTTTCCCTTTGCTATGTATATCTTGTCTCACTCTAAGACTAAGTGAAGATTTTTGCTACTCTACTGTGAAGATTGCAGGCTCAAGTAAGCTAGTATTATAAATAATATTCACCAGGTATATTTATTGAGGAGGTTTTTATTTTCTTGCTCATCATCTAACAGTTAGCAAGAGAGTGGCCATGGTCAAGGACCACACCTCAACATCCAATGTCATGCTGTATAATTCATTTATACAGTATACCAGCTGTTCCCATGACAGTGCAGCACGAGGTCCAATTGCATTTGCCAATCAACACCATATCTCTTTCATTGACCATTATTATTACACCCCTTCAATGTGCTTCAATGACTCAGAGTCATCTTCATCATAGGCTATAGCTCAGCCCCTCCATTACAAAAAGGTTTTGGTTGGTTTGCCTATCTGGCTTTTCTAACATTGTGAACCAACAAAATGGTCAGAGTGATATTTTTGATAGAAGATACAGCAATAATAACCAAACTGTAGTGCTGCATTGTTGCTGTTGTTATTAGATTTAAAAAAGTAAGGGGGGCGTATCGGGCATCTAAAAAATGTATAATTTGTTTTCTATGTGGACAAAGAGGGGGACAAAGAGCTATATTTTTAATGAGGTCATACACCTGTGCTCCTCCTAGACTAATGTACTTCCTGGCATGGGAGGACCTAGCTAAAGCAAGCGAATAGAGGAATTATTCCTTATTTGGGAAAATTATTAACAGTCCCTGTTTTGCAGAAGCTTCAAAGACGACAGTATGTCACCACATCACACCAGATCAATGGGTGCCCCATTATGAAAAAGTCTACAGTGAAGCCTGCACTAGTGAGAGTAGTGTAGACATCCCCTTGTGCGTGGTGGCTCCCCCGATTAATTTCTCCTTGGAAGAGGTAACCCTAAGCATTGAGCATTTGGCTCCAAATAAGGCCCCAGGCACTGATGGTATTCCCCGGATCTCTTCCGTGACAACCCAGAGGTCTGGGCTCCCTTACTAACCCAAGTCCTAAACGCAGCAGCCTCTAAATGGACATTGCCCTCCTGGTCCACCGCCATGATAGTGCCCATTTTTAAAAAAGGAGACAAGGATAAGCCACAATCTTATCACCTAATTTCCCTTATTGGTTTTGCTGTTAATATCCTGGGCAGGGTACTTCTATCTAGATTGTCTAGGTGGGCCACAGATAACAAGATATTATCGGAAGTCCAATATGGTTTTCGTGAAGGCCTATCAACATCAGATCAATGTCTTAATTAGTATCTTCTGATTTCCAAGTATACCGTGGCCCAATCGGGCACCATGTCTTTGGCCTTTATGGACCTTACATCCACATTCAATCGGGTTAAACCGTTATGGGACATTTTAACATCACTGGGAGTGGATCGTGGCGTCATACATCTACTTATATCACTCCATGCCCATACAGTGAGAGTCTCAGATGAGGGAGATCTTACAAAACACTTAAATTGTACATGGGTGTGCATCAAGGGTGAATCTTAGCTCCTTTTTTATTTTCGGTTTATATCAACGGCCTCGAGGCGGCACTCCTTGCCCTTTAGTCAGACTCCCCTAGAGTAGGTAGGAGAGAGTTGCCATGCCTACTCTACACAGAAGATGCAGTGCTCATGGCCCGCACTGGCTGGGCCTTCAGGTCCTAATAGACGGTTTTGTGGTATTTATGGACGTACTGGACATGTCGGAAAATTGTACCAAGCCGTATGTATTAGTGGTGGGCCCACAAGGGATTCGTTCAAAAAGCTTTAAAGCCGGAAATCATACCCTTGGTAAGGTCCTGGCTTTCCCCTATCTGGGAGTGCTATTTGGTGACAAACTAAAGTGGGAAGCCCTCCTAGAAGGGAAGCTGAATGAGTTGAATAAATCCATGGGAGCCATTACTAGTTTTGCAAGCAGATTGGGTTCATGGGCCCGGGAGGCTATTTTAAAACTTTATCAGTCCAAAGCTATCTCAAGAGTAGTATATGGTAGTGAAACCAGGGGGTACGTGTCCCCATACAGGTTGCAGATGAAGGAAAATAAATTCCTGCTGCGGATTTTACGAGTCCCCCAAGGCCCGCCTGTTTGGACTGTACATGAAGAACTAGGGCTAGGTTTCCTGGCCGACCAAGTGGCAATTAAACCCCTAGTGTGCTGGATAAAGATTTGAACCTCCGATCATCAGCATTTAAATTGCATGATTGTGTTGGATTGTCTGAAATTGGAGTATGGTAGTAAAATACCCTGGATACAATATGTAAAGGAGTCTTTTCCGGCTATAGGTAGGCACGACATTTTCTCAGCACACGACACTTTAAGCAAGGTGGATGTTAAAATTATAAAAGACTTACACCACAAATTTTTAACTGCAAACCGTGAAAATCTTGAGCTTAACAAACCCTCAGTTAGGGCATATGCAATGTTGAAATCGGTTCCGGGCATTGAACCGTACCTCTTGGCCTTAGCTAATGCTCACGACAGATTTGTAATCATGCGTTTTAGATTTTAGCAGCTCCATCACATTTTAGCATCCCCGGTGGGTTTCTTTCCCTCACCAGATTTGCAAAGTCCCTGTGGCTGCGATCTTCTATCTCCTCAGGATATGTTACATTTTATTTTGTAAATATTTTTCACTCCCCAGAAATCGTTTTCTACGGCCCTTGTTAAAAAACTTGAAATTCAGGCCCGCCAAAGAGGCTCTTTTGCGTTTACAGCTGTTACCCAACCCTTTCACGCTTTGTGCAGTGCTAAATTTCTTGCGGGCCCCTTATAAATCTAGATGATCTAGAGTCGATTGATTCTGTGCTGTTGGTTTTATCCATATGTACTGTTTTGAATTTGATTGCACTTTTATGAACTGTGTGTTTTTGATTACATGATGTACTGTATCTTTTATGGTTGGCTTGCATCCAAATTAAAGTAAGAACTATACAGAACAATGAGCACCACATCTCTCATTTCTATAGACCTCTCTTTCAGTCCAGAATTCAATCTCAAAAAATGTTTTTATTTTTTTATTTAGTTTCCACCATTGGTTGGAATTCTTTTTTTATATTGCAATAAGATATAGAATATTTTTCGTTATCACTCAGCTCAAAGTATCTTGCATAAATACATAGGAGGGGGAGGAAGACTACTAGCAATAAAATCTATGTGTGAATATTTACAAGTGCGTAGTGTAAGAGTGAAGGCAAGAATAAAGAACAAGTGAACGTAGTATTCTACTCTAGATCATACATCAACTTCATACAGAATTACATTCAAACATACATGAGAGAGAGGACTCAGAAAAAAGAAGAAGAAGTGGAATGTGTGGAAATGGAAACCCTGCACTAATCCTAGTTACATCTGGCAGGTGATAACCACAACAACAAAATTCAAAAGTATCTTTTGGTACAATCAACTATTAAGCCATCAGAATTTTTTTGAAATTTGACCAATATTGCAAATGATTGGCTTAAATGAAAAGAAGAGTCGACGCGTTTCGAATCCCCAAGAATGGTGGGATTCTCCTCAGGACCGTGTAAGAAATCAATCTGAAAAACATAAATATAAAAACCCTTCTTTCAGTCATATTCTCGGGCAACACTCAACTTCACATTCAGTCCAAAACAAACTCAAATTGTACCTGTACGGCTTCAGATGTCTTGTATAGAAGGGAACTGTGGGGAAAGGACAATGAGCTGTCAACGTCTTATGGTGTTGAATAATGATTTATAAGGATGAAAGGAGCTGGTACTCACTAAATCTGTAAAGCTCGCTTCTTGATTAGCCTCCACGGGCAATTGTATCTTGATTGTGCGATACAGTTTCCTTGAGTTATTAGAACCGTATTATCGTCTCTGACATTTGTAAAAAGGAAACCGTGTTTTAATTTTGGGAGGTTGACACGAAGGTGGTAACAAGTAGTGCTATATAGCCCTTGTCGTATCAAAAAAACCAAGTCCTTATTATTGGGGTATCGCTATAATATCAATCGCTCTGTACAATGTTGTTAAACAATTATAAGCCGCCTAACATCGCTTGGCTGAGAGCGCGAAGAAATACCTTTAGTTGAGGACGTGGAGTCTCCCTGTGGCATTGCTTCAATCCAAAAGATGCCGTGAAGCTCTTCCGGGTCTGCGTTTTTTAATAAAGACTATGTTCCATTCTAAAGGTTTGCTGGGAAATGTAGTTTTTTACGGGAGATGTAGTTTTTTCACATGTAGGTCCTCGCGCAGAGTTCATATAACTTTAAGAAGAATTGAATGTCTTTATAAAGACACAAGGTGGAAATGTGTCTTACAAATAATTTAGGAATTAACTGGTTTTAGAAAGCGACTGGGCCAATGTGTTAATAAAACTGAGTCAGCGCTCCTTGTGTCATTGATGAGCAAGTTCTGTTGATTTCATTTAAAAAATCATGATGAACTTATTGTCATCATGACCTATTCCCAATACAATATTTCCATGCATGAGGTTTCAAGATGCTAGTCAATTCTTATTACAGTGAAGTGTGATACACATGTCGATCCCACATGTTTATAAATTGTATAGTTCTGACATCTCATTTAGGCCCCTTGTTGCAGTTTCGAATTTTAGAATAAGCATTGCTTCTCTCTGTCTTAATTTGGCCTCTAAATCTCCAACCCTCGGGTCAGGTTCAACCTTGGAGATTACTGTCCATCGTAAGTCACTTTCTACGTGGGCTTCCTCAATCCAATGTTGGACTAGGGGGGCTGTGCCTTTGCTGCACTTCTACAATTGAAGGAACTTTGTTCCAGCATGAAGGAATATCATGGAAACACGACCATTTCACGAATTGTAAAACGTGCAATTTAGTATATGGTATCTTATGTCCGTGTAACAAACTCTATATTGGGAAGACCAATCAGGAGGCCCGACAACGAATTTCACAACACAAGTCCAGGATCAAGAAAAAAGTTCTTACAGCCCCCCTAGTCCAACATTGGATTGAGGAAGCCCACGTAGAAAGTGACTTGCGATGGACAGTAATCTCCAAGGTTGAACCTGAGTCGAGGGGTGGAGATTTAGAGGCCAAATTACGACAGAGAGAAGCAATGCTTATTCTAAAATTCAATACTGCAACAAGGGGCCTAAATGAGATGTCAGAACTATACAATTTATAAACATGTGGGATCGACATGCGTATCACACTTCACTGTAATAAGAATTGACTAGCATCTTGAAACCTCATGCATAGAAATATTGTATTGGGAATAGGTCATGATGACAATAAGTTCATCATGTTTTTTGAAATGAAATCAACAGTACTTGCTCATCAATGACACAACGAGCGCTGACTCAGTTTTATTAACACATTGGCCCAGTCGTTTTCTAAAACCAGTTAATTCCTAAATTATTTGTAAGACACATTTCCAACTTGTGTCTTTATAAAGACAATCAATTCTTCTTAAAGTTATATGAACTCTGCGTGAGGACCTACATGTGAAAAAACTACATCTCCCGTAAAAAACTACATTTCCCAGCAAACCTTTAGAACGGAACATAGTCCTTTATTAAAAAACGCAGACCAGGAAGAGCTTCACGGCGTCTGTTGGATTGAAGCAACGCCACAGGGAGACTCCACGTCCTCAACTAAAGGTATTTCTTCGCGCTCTCAGCCAAGCGATGTTAGGCGGCTTATAATTGTTTAACAACCTTGTACAGAACGATTGCATGCGATTGATATTATAGCGATACCCCAATAATAAGAACTTGGTTTTTTTTATACAAGGGCTATATAGCACTACTTTTTACCTCCTTCATGTCAACCTCCCAAAATTAAAACACGGTTTCTTTTTTACAAATTTCAGAGATGATAATACGGTTTTAATAACTCAAGGAAACTACATCGCACAATCAAGATACAATTGCCCGTGGAGGCTAATCAAGAAGCGATCTTTACAGATTTAGTGAGTACCAGCTCCTTCCATCCTTATAAATCATTATTCAACACCATAAGACGTTGACAGCTCATTGTCCTTTCCCCACAGTTCCCTTCTATACAAGACATCTGAAGCCGTCCAGGTACGATTTGAGTTTGTTTTGGACTGAATGTGAAGTTGAGTGTTTCCCGAGAAAATGACTGATAGAATGGTTTTTATATTTATGTTTTTCAGATTGATTTCTTACGTGGTCCTGAGGAGAATCCCACCATTCTTGGGGATTCGAAACGCGTCGACCCTCTTTTCATTTAAGCTAATCATTTGCAATATTGGTCAAACTTAAAAAAAAATTCTGGTGGCTTAATAGTTGATTGTACCAAAAGATACTTTTGAATTTTGTTGTTGTGGTTATCACCTGCCAGATGTAACTAGGATTAGTGCAGGGTTTCCATTTCCACACATTCCACTTCTTCTTCTTTTTTCTGAGTCCCCTCACTCATGTATGTTTGAATGTAATTCTGTATGAAGTTGATGTATGATCTATAGTAGAATACTACGTTCACTTGTTCTTTATTCTTGCCTTCACTCTTACACTACGCACTTGTAAATATTCACACATAGATTTTATTGCTAGGAGTCTTCCTCCCCCTCCTATGTATTTATGCAAGATACTTTGGACTAAGTGATAACGAAAAATATTCTATATCTTTTTGCAATATAAAAAAAGAATTCCAACCAATGGTGGAAACTAAATAAAAAAATTAAAACATTTTTTGAGATTGAATACTGGACTGAAAGAGTGGTCTATAGAAATGAGAGATTTGGTGCTCATTGTTCTATATAGTTCTTAATTTATCGAGCAGTACTGGCATCTGTTTTGTTGAATACACAATTGGCGTAGCCTTACTGTGCTTAAGCCAAACCCTTGTTGTTGTCTACTATTTTGGCGGGCACCTGCTCGCGAGGTTTTTGACACAGACGCTTCAGTGCGTCATTGCTATGGCAAGTGTTATTTGAGGAATCACTTGGCGTTGTTTCGATTTGATTTACTTCTGAAGTTTGACCTTTTTGGATTTTTTAGTTTGTGATAAGTGTCTTTGTTATTTTGTTTGTGAACATGCAGAGAATGATTGGGAGTCTATGAATGTTATGTGCATAGTGTAAATTCTTGAACATCGTACCACTCATTTATCATGTCAGAAGATCAAACCTTTGCTTATAGCGAAGACCATATTAAAAAATTATTGAGCAACCCTCCTTTGTTCGGTTCAGCAACGCTCAGCAGTATCGTACAGATTAATAACGAATCAGAAAAACTCATCCGTCTAAATAAAAAGCAAATACGTACTGACTTACATGGCCACTACCTCATCCAGCACCTTAGGGCAGGGACTATCCCGTCAGGATTGATTGTTAAGAACATACCGGTCATTTTCACCGAGGACGCTATGTATAAAAAGGGCTTCAGTTTCATTGAAACTAAATGCAGCCGCGACCTCATGGTCCTGACCATTGAAACAGCCCAACGTCTATTTAAAACGCAATTAGAAGAAATTGAAGCACTGAAAGCCGAAATAAAATCTAATCCGCTTATTACAGACTCAAAAATTCTACTTGATAAAGTTGAAAAAGAAATATTAGAGTTCAAAGATTATACAGTACAACAAAAGGAAAACAACTTCGAGAGAGGCAAACGGAACTTCTCCTTTGACAAAGCCTATCCTTATCTTCAACAGGACTTCTATTCACGTCCGGAAGCAAAACGGTTTCTCCCAGACAATCAAGAGAGATCACGTACCAAGTATTTAACATTCTCAGATACTTCATCATCAGGAGGTAGCGACTCAGATCAAGCAATTATCGACCTCCCTTTGTACGACGTGGAGGATATCAAACCAATTATCCACAAAATTACCAACAGAATTACCAACAAAACATTCCCCAACAACAACAACAGCAGCCTTTTTTAGCACAGGGTCAGTCAAAAGCCCGAGGAAAAACGCGATACCAACAACCATGGGAAATGTCCATGAGGAGACAAAATTACAAAAGCTAGAAAAACCATCCATCTATAATCTTTCCAGCGAACTCCTCACAACAACAGAAATAAGCGCCCTGGAAAAAGGGTTAACTTTTGTGCCCACAAAATCAACGGATTCTGTCAGATTGAAATCGGAATTAATAGAATTCTGCAGAAAGATTCGACTAATGACATTCTTTTCAGACAAAGAAATGATGTTACAAACGGAAACCACAGAACTACGGAAAAAATCAAACTTTTGTCCACCTGCCTGCAAAGTGCCAAAAGAGGTTACCACCTTTGAAAAAACAATACTATCTGCTATCACCGCCGAAGAAAAGAAGAAAATGGGTTTTGTTAAACCTAATCTAACAAAAGCTCAAAGAGAAGCATTGTGCACACTTAAAAACGACGACAACATCATAGTAAAACAAGCCGATAAAGGTGGTTCCATTGTTGTCTGGGGAACAACAGAATATATAGCGGAGGCTAATAGACAGCTAATGGACAAAGAGTGCTATCGCAAAATTGAAAAAGATCCGACGTTGGAACTTCAAAATGAATTATTTGCTATATTGAATAAGTGATTCGAACAAGGCTTCCTTGGGGAAAAGGAGTTTGACTATCTACAAAATAAACACCCTCGAACACCACTTTTCTATGTACTACCCAAAGTACATAAAGATGAAAAAGCACCTCCAGGAAAGCCAATTATTTCTGGCTGCGAATCATTGTTTGAACCGATTTCAAAATTCATAGACTTCTTCCTAAAACCATTCACGATAAAGGTAAAATCTTTCCTTCAGGATACCACCGATTTCTTAAATAAGCTTCAAACGTTGCCATTCACTGAGAACCCAGATCTCCTTGTCAGTATGGATATTGTTTCATTATATACACAAATCCCCCAAGATCAGGCTCTGGAGGTCTTAGAAATCTTCCTGAATATGAGAGAGCGACCAACGAAAGTACCAACAGAATTCATTTTAGAACTAGCTAAAATGTCTCTAAAAAAGAATTATTTCAAATTCAAGGACGAATTCTTTCACCAGATCAAAGGAGTCACTATGGGCTGTCCATTCGCCCCAGAATTGGCAGTATTGTTCATGAGCCAATATGAAGATACATTCATTTACAACAACAACCCATTTAAACATTGGATAGGCGGATGCTCCGCTTTATAGATGATGTATTTTTTACCTGGACAGGCACTGAAGAACAACTTACAGCTTTCCATGAATGGTTGAATAACCGGACAAAAGACATTAAGTTCAGCGTTCAGTCTTCAAAAACTAGACTAGCCTTTTTAGACGTCGAGGTTTATTGCTCCAGTGGAGAATTGGTGACAACTCTTTACAGGAAAATATCAGACCGGAATAAAGCTTTACACTATTCAAGCAATCACCCCAGAAGTCTGAAACAAAACTTACCCATGGGGCAATTCCTTCGCATCCGAAGGAATTGCTCTTTTAAAGATGAATATATGAACCATGCAAATGTCCTAAAAGAGAGACTATTGGATCGAGGTTATCCCTCAAAACTCCTCAAGCAAGCCATCAAAAGAGCGTGGTGGACACCACGAGAAGACCTGCTAAAAAAGAAAGAAAATAAATATCAAACTCGTACAGTTTGTGTATCGACATATTGCCCCTCATCGAATTGGTTGAAAAAAGCTATTCATCAAAATTGGCATTTACTTAAAGAACTAAATGCCCAGTTCACTGAATTGCCACCTTTTGCTTTTAGAAAGGATAAAAGCATTGCAAATCAAATAGTGCAAGCAGCAGTGCCAAAAACAAAGATCCCCACACTGCGCTACTATGCTCATCTGCCTCCAATTACAGGACACCATAAATGCGGGACGTGCCTTTGCTGCACTTCTACAATTGAAGGAACTTTGTTCTAGCATGAAGGAATATCATGGAAACACAACCATTTCACGAATTGTAAAACGCACAATTTAGTATATGGTATCTTATGTAACAAACTCTATATCGGGAAGACCAATCAGGAGGCCCGACAACGAACTTCACAACACAAGTCCAGGATCAAGAAAAAAGTTCTTACAGCCCCCCTAGTCCAACATTGGATTGAGGAAGCCCATGTAGAAAGTGACTTACGATGGACAGTAATCCCCAAGGTTGAACCTGACCCGAGGGGTGGAGATTTAGAGGCCAAATTAGGACAGAGAGAAGCAATGCTTATTCTAAAATTCAATACTGCAACAAGGGGCCTAAATGAGATGTCAGAACTATACAATTTATAAACATGTGGGATCGTCATGTGTATCACACTTCACTGTAATAAGAATTGATTAGCATCTTGAAACCTCATGCATGGAAATATTGTATTGGGAATAGGTCATGATGACAATAAGTTCATCATGATTTTTGAAATGAAATCAACAGAACTTGCTCATCAATGACACAACGAGCGCTGACTCGGTTTTATTAACACATTGGCCCAGTCGCTTTCTAAAACCAGTTAATTCCTAAATTATTTGTAAGACGCATTTCCACCTTGTGTCTTTATAAAGACATTCAATTCTTCTTAAAGTTATGTGAACTCTGCAGGAGGACCTACATGTGAAAAAACGACATCTCCTGTAAAAAACTACATTTCCCAGCAAACCTTTAGAACGGAATATAGTCCTTTATTAAAAAAATGCAGACCCGGAAGAGCTTCACGGCGTCTTTTGGATTGAAGCAACGCCACAGGGAGACTCCAAGTCCTCAACTAAAGGTATTTCTTCGCGCTCTCAACCAAGCGATGTTAGGCAGCTTATAATTGTTTAACAACGCTGTACAGAACGATTGCAAGCGATTGATATTATAGCGATACCCCAATAATAAGGAATTGGTTTTTTTGATACGACAAGGGCTATATAGCACTACTTGTTACCTCCTTCGTGTCAACCTCCCAAAATTAAAACACGGTTTCCTTTTTACAAATTTCAGAGACGATAATACGGTTCTAATAACTCAAGGAAACTGCATCGCACAATCAAGATACAATTGCCCGTGGAGGCTAATCAAGAAGCGATCTTTACAGATTTAGTGAGTACCAGCTCCTTCCATCCTTATAAATCATTATTCAACACCATAAGACGTTGACAGCTCATTGTCCTTTCCCCACAGTTCCCTTCTATACAAGACATCTGAAGCCGTCCAGGTGCGATTTTAGTTTGTTTTGGACTGAATGTGAAGTTGAGTGTTGCCCGAGAATATGACTGATAGAGTGGTTTTTATATTTATGTTTTTCAGATTGATTTCTTACACGGTCCTGAGGAGAATCCCACCATTCTTGGGGATTCGAAACGCGTCGACCCTTCTTTTCATTTAAGCCAATGATTTGAAATATTGGTCAAATTTAAAAAAAAATTCTGATGGCTTAATAGTTGATTGTACCAAAAGATACTTTTGAATTTTGTTGTTGTGGTTATCACCTGCCAGATGTAACTAGGATTAGTGCAGGGTTTCCATTTCCACACATTCCACTTCTTCTTCTTTTTTCTGAGTCCCCTCACTCATGTATGTTTGAATGTAATTCTGTATGAAGTTGATGTATGATCTAGAGTACAATACTACGTTCACTTGTTCTTTATTCTTGCCTTCACTCTTACACTACGCACTTGTAAATATTCACACATAGATTTTATTGCTAGGAGTCTTCCTCCCACTCCTATGTATTTATGCAAGATACTTTGGACTGAGTGATAACGTAAAATATTCTATATCTTTTTGCAATATAAAAAAAGAATTCCAACCAATGGTGGAAACTAAATAAAAAAATAAAAACATTTTTTGAGATTGAATTCTGGACTGAAAGAGTGGTCTATAGAAATGACAGATTTGGTGCTCATTGTTCTATATAGTTCTTAATTTATCGAGCATTACTGGCATCTGTTTTGTTGAATACACAATTGGCGTAGCCTTACTGCGCTTAGGCCAAACCCTTGTTGTTGTCTACTGCATCCAAATTAAGGCAATATATATATATATATATATATATATATATATATATATATATATATATATATATATATATATATATATATATATATATATATATATATATATATATATATATATATATATATATACTTCCTTCAACACATTAACTGGAGTAGTTCCTCTCTCGGGAAAAAGGTAAGCCCTAAGCTCAGTGGAATCATAGGTACTGTATAATGTATTCAAGGGGATCCGAATTATTCAGCATTTCATCAGGACGCAAATCAAATCCCTCCTACTCTGTATAAGTCTGTGGGCCCGGCTAAAGGTCAAGAGAACCCACTAGAACAACACATTCTGCACCTGAATTGATGCAGTGGGGGGGATTCCAATCAACAATCCGGATACAGTTACGCCTTCGGTAAGGCAGTGATCCTCCCACATACAGTGTTGGTTGAGTTATGGCCTCTTCTAACTGCAACATAGCAAAAGCTCACATAATGGGGCCGATTCCATTTTGGGAAAAACCGCTCTGAATAGCCGTTCGGAGCGTTTTTTCCTTATGACTCGTACCCTGCAACGTCCCCCGTACGTACGACGAAGTACGATTCTTACCAGGAGCCGTACTCCATACGAGTCGTACAGAGACCGTACAACTCTAATCTCCGTACGATTCTCCCTCGGAACCCGCTGTACGCGACATCTGTACGGTTCGCGGCTGGTATTTATGACCCAGCAAGTACGATACCTGTCGGGTACGCACCGTATGACCCTTTTTCTACGGTAGCTGAAAACAGGCGTAAAAGCAGAGTTCGCGCCGAAACAGGTACGGAACGGCCCCCCCGGGTACGGCTCGTACACCCATCGTACATGGGGTACGGCTCCTACACCCCATGATCGCAGGGGTAGGGTGCGTACCCCTGCGATCATGGGGGGTACGGACCATACGTTGTGTATGTGTTTGTGTGCTTTTCTGTACGACTCGCCCTTACCTGACGTGAACCGTACGAATCGCGTCCTTATACCCTGGTCCGGATCGTACTCGTTGGGTCGTATGGCATGTTTACGAGTCGTACGGCATGTGTACGAGTCGTACGGTTCACGGTTTCAGCCTTGCAATACATACGGATCACGACGATTCGGACAGATTTACGGAATACGGATCGTACGACGCGACTCGGACGGACGGGTACGAATCGTACGGAGGGGGCTCCGGATACAAATCGCACGGACGTTTTTTTTCCCGAATCGGAATCGACCCCAAGGTTGGTTGAAAATGATGGCTTGATGGAAACAGGAAAGAACAGAAGGTGAAAAGAAAGGATGGAGGAATGGTATATGAGTGAAAGGAAAGGTTGCGTGGGTAGGTGAAAGGATGCGTGGATGAGTATTGCGTAAATGGATAGATAGTTGAAAGGATGATTGAAAGAAAGAGTGGATACTTAACGGATGGATAATGGATTGGAATTTTGGTAAAAGACTGGCTGAGAGAAAGTAAACCCTTAATCATGGTGGCTTTGGGTGAATATAGTAGGAAGAATACAAGGATAGTTGAATAATACTATGCTTATTTGTTTTATTGTTATCAAAGCTATGGTTCAAAGTGGGGGGGATTTTAGATTTTGTTCTAATCCCTTGACTCATTCTATTTATTAAGCGAGGCAGATATGAATCCCACCCATCATCGTTCATCACCCTCTTCCCCGCTCATGGAAATTCCCCACACATGACAGAAGTGCAGTATGGTTAAGTTGGTGACCTCGGTGTTAGCTGTGCAATGTGTGTCTGCTTCAGTTAATGCAGCATTTACAAAGTTTTAAATGCATTACCCGAACACACAAGTCGTATTTCTCTTCGGCCACTCAGTCACCTGTTAGTACTTCGCTCCTTTATTCTTTCCTAAGTTCTTTCATCCCAGCCCAAAAATTGAAAAATTCATTCTTGGCATGTGCCACATTTTATTATGGGCATATGAAGTGATTCTAAAATATATTTAATGGTTTCTCATAACAGATTTATTTTACACCTTCTTAGATTTTTCTCTTGAAACTTTTTTCCATTGTAGCAACTTTTTTCCAAAGCTTAGCCTCATTACGAATCAATGATCATTGACACCCCTCTATTCTAGAGCAAAAGCTCTAACTAACCACGTAATCCCTCTACCTTACCACCCAGTAGAGTAAGTTAATGTTCCTTTCCATCCTGCCCAGTGAATGGATTTGTTGGAAATAATTTGTGGTGGTAGGGGAGGCCAGTGGGAAAAGTGGAACTAAATGCCTGATTTGATTTCAAGTTTGGCATAAGGGCTGCTCTGTGTCAAATGTGCCAAATACAATCTATATAGCCCTTTTCTTTCCCTGTATTGCAGTGCATTGTTTTCTCTACCATCTACTTATGGCAGACAGGATAATAATATCAGTATTTTATATGTGACATGTGTGACATCATATTTTATTTATTATTCATCTGCCTCTTTGGAGTCATGTTAGAAAGTGAATGACTTTTGGAGAAGACACATGAATCATCAATCATCACTTACAAACACTCAATAATATATCACTCATTGGTGCAATAGTTACCTGTTCCAATCCAAGCATGGTGGCAGGTACACCATTGTTTCTGCTCTTTGATGCAAGCAACAGATTGGAATTTGGCAATCTCGAAAATCAAATGATCTTCTGGGGCAGTCCTTCTAGGTGATAAAAAAAGAAGGATGATAGGAGTGAACCGTACAGGTTAATTTTCACTAAGCAAGTTTGTAAAGGTAATTCACCTCCAGGAAAAATGATCACCCATCATTCAGGCCCCAAACATTGCCAATCATCTCAATCAAGTTTAAAAATTACAGTTGAACACCCTACCCTACTGTCTGTAACCACATGAATCTCCAATCATCAATCTCACTCACTTGCTCACTCACTCACTCACTCACTCACTCACTCACTCACTCACTCAATCACTCACTAACTCACTCACTCACTCACTCACTCTTGCAATGGTTGTAGTTACCTCTTCCAATTCAAGAACAGGTAGGTTAGGTAATAGGTTCACAATTTTATCCTGCTAAGTGATGCAAAAAAGGATAGGCATGTGAGGGAGGCAGGTATTGTCTCAAATGTCATGAAGGGATTGTGGAGGCTTCTTCAATGCACACTGGCCCAGCTGCAATCTGGCAACTAAAAAATTGGTAGGGGAGCATAAATCTGACACAAACGTAATGTTACACTGGCTACTTTTATTTTATTTTTTACAAAGAAAGAAGTTCAATGAGAATTAATAAAAAAGTTATAATATGGCACTGGCATACTCAGTCCGAAAAGTAGAGTTCATCCTCAAACTCCGGTCTTTCACCCAGAAGGTGGTCAGCTAACAATCTTGATTCTGACCAATCATCCTCCTCCACCTGTACTGTTTCAGGAACGGTGTAATTGTGTGGTATGAAATGTTGATTCATTTTGATCATAGTCAATCTCTTCATGTTTTGAGGTGGTCCTTCTCACTGTAACACCTGCACCAGCTACACTGAACACATGCTCATCAAACACACCGGCCACAGGAGAAGCCAGATACCTTATAGCCGGCCTGCTGAACTCTTGCTCTTGGCACATCTTTCCATACCAATACATCAATGTGCTTTGATCCACATTGACCTAATTTGGCTAATACAGATACTCATGGAACATCATTTGAATAGTCATTGGTGCTGCCACTTGCTTGACCTCTTTTGCCATTGCCTCTGCACTGAACTTAAGCCCTGCTGATTGATACCAATACAAAGCAGAGGTTGGGTCCAGTTCTTCTGTTGCTGTTGTTGCCGGTGTTCTGGTTGATGGTGTTGTTGGCTGCTATGAGACAAAAATGCCTTCTCTGGAAGTTGAAAGTGGTCCCCCAGAATTGCCGGTGGGATTCTAAGTTTTCCAGCCATTGTTCTTCCAGATCTCTGGCTTCCTCAACAATCCACCTCTTGTATTTTGAAACATCCCCTTCAGAAGAAGGAATAAAGGTGGGCCACATGTTTTAGTTTTTTCTACTGTGGATCAAGTAGTGTTATACTGTTTGGACGAGATTATGTCATCTTGTAGCCTTGCATTGGAAGCCAATCAAAAGAGTAAACCCTTAACCAACGCATGCACTTCTGTGTTTTCGTTCACGCCAGTGAGGGCAAACCTTTCAGGCACCTTTTTAGCTGGTCCTGTAGCACATGCAACAATCTTATAGCTGGGCCCATCATACTGTCCTCCTTGCTAACTTCCCTTGTGCAAACCTCAAAAGGGAGTAGCATCTGTGTCAGACATTTGACCCGGCCCAATTTCTCTGTATCAATGATCATTGCTTTCCCAACTGTATCCCATCCTCTTTGAAGAACTTAGTGTCAGGATGTGTCAGCAGTGCGAAAACAAGTAATGCCACTAACCTTTAGTACCACCAGCGGGGACGACGGCGTGAGGAGAAGGTCCCCATCTCCCCTAAGTGCAACCCCACACACAGTAGAGATACACTGCTATGCAAGGAAGTACCCCGTGGAATAGGGAAAGGGATAAAATAATAAACTCTGCTGTGGTACGGGTTTCTTCTTATACCTAAGGTCTGGTCAATGGCTCGGTATAGCTTCAAAAGTCACCCCATACACATAGGCTGCAGATAAAAGAACAAGAGGGATATGAGAAGTAACCCAGGGAATCATTCATTCACACCAAACAACAGGATGCATGTATAAACAGATACTCACACTATGAAAAACAGCAATACTCTAAAGAAGGTTCCAAGAAATATAACTCCAATGAGACCACACATTTCTAGTCACCGGACAGAGTTGTCAGGATATAATATTGCTCAGGAACTGAAGGTATAAAGTTTAAGCAAAACAAAGTCACGGAAGAAGAAGCTTCTAGTGAAATAGTGGCAGTACCTTAAAAGCTTGTGGACACTGTTATCAGCACAGCATAGTTGTACGGTTGAAGGTGAACCTGCATTTCACACAAGCCCAGTTCAGAATCACTGAGCAATGTGCGCTTCTCAGCTGTTTCCATGCACAGCGTAGATTGCAGGCAACAGGCACAATGTGGGTAGCCAAGCGTGAAAGGAAGATTACCAAATTAAATGTCTCAAATGTGGAAGGAGAGCTCCAGCTCTGCCTTCCCGTCTGAGGCTAATTACCTATTTTTGCAAACTTTGGAGAAACACAGAATCCTTATACCTCCTGAAATAACCAAGCAGACACACCAGAAATGCTAAGTGGTAAACAACGGTGAAAATGAACGTGAACTGGCTGGAACAACTCCAGGAATAGCCGGGCTTCAAAATGCAGATTTTGTTGTGGCTTAATGAGATTCAGCTGCGAAACAAAACTCCGGGAAAACAGCTCGAACAGAAATCCAGCGGGGAATACCACCATCTGCTACACAAACGCTGAACAGGTAAAAATTGTCAAGCCCCGACCCTAGGAAGGGGAGGGGCTTTATAGCGGTCAAAATTGAAGGCTGCGCCCAATTGGCCTACCAGTCAGGCATCCCAAGGAGTTCTGGGACTTGTAGTACAACGAGCGCCATCTGCCTTCTGTTGGCGCCATATGCTCAACACACAATCTACCATGCATTCGGGGGTAAAGTGCTTGGTGTAGTAGGAGAGAAACCCCTTGTTCTTAGCCTGTCCTAAAGAATCGCGACACATAGTCATTGATCTGTTTGTACGGCTCAAACAGGCTCAAACAGACATTGAATCATGTAATAGGTCGAGTTATAATGTGTTGGTACCTCCTGTATCATGGCTTTAACTAGTATTCTCTTAGCATGTTAAATAATACGCACCTGCTTCCAGGCTTTAAGAAAATGACTGAAATGAGTGCAGATTCTTCTGCAGGTGGTCAGTATGTTGCTGACTATGCCTTCTTTTTTTTTAAAGTTTTGCACCACCAGGTTGATGGAATGAGTTAAACACAGAACCCTGAAATAGCCACCATCTGTCATGGCCTTGACTATGTTACTGCCATTGACCGTGACAACAAATCCAATTCTGAGACCTCTGGGTCGCAACCATTCAGACACCTTGCTGTTGAATTCATTCAAGAAGTTTGCAGCTGTCTGTGATTTCTACATGGTGAACATGGCCACTGTTGCACTCCACCGAACACTCCTAAAACTTTCTTCAGGGCCAAGAACTGTAGATATCTTTTGCTTTGTCCCCAAAAAAGAGATCCAGTTATAGTCATGTAATCAGTTGTATAACAACTTTTCCACATGTCTGGCGTTAGGTGGATAGTGTGAACAAAACTTTGCTGCAAAGCTTGTCCAACCAGTTGCAGCGTGATGCAGCGCTGGAACAGCAACTCTGTCAAAATAGGTCCAACTTGGAAACTTTCATTTCTGGCAGATGGCTGCCACAAATTCTAAGAATCCCACTCCTTCCACAAAAGAAAAAGGGATGCCATTAAGTGGTTGCGGTCATAGGGCCCTTCCTGCCTGAACATGCCCCCAATAGTAGCTTGCATTTTGTTCTTCTTTTCTGGGGCCACTGATGCAGGTGACTTTTGAGAAGTAGATGGTGGTAGACTAATTGCACATTGTGGTGGGGAAGGCACTGTATGCCGTGGTGTCTTCATCTGACTCTGAGTCTTGTGCCATTGTGAAGTCTCTGAGGCGGGTGATTTTGCTGGAGAACTGCTTAGGACAGGGCTGCTTTGTGTGAGGATGTCACCCTCTTCGTCCTCATCATCACCTCCTACTGTTGTGTGGCGTTTTAGGTTCCTATTGAATTTTCCCGATTCATGCCTTATATAGGTACAATTTATGTTGCCATTATATAGGCATAGAAATCAAGCCCTTTTTTAGGCATAGCCCATGCTACCCAAATACAGGCATGGCTCTTCCATCCGTTCACCAAACGTCACAACAAAATCTTGGAAAACCAGCTTAAGCCGTTAGGGACTTCTCCTTGCTTGAATGTTGATTTCTCCAAGAACTCAGTTAGTTTTACAATGAACAACTATTCCCCAGGGGTTCATTCATGACATTCATGTGCCCAACTTTACGTCAACAATGGCATTCCTAAACACCTCCAAGGTATAAATATACCTTCACTTGCTATAGCAAACTACGGTGCTTCGGAGTAGATCGACAACGTACTTGCCCGATGCAGCTTGCTACAGCAAGTGCCAAAGGAAGCCAACTCTCCAGCTGACGCACTGATGAGGAAGCTGCCCTGCTCTGCTGAGAAATCCAGCTCCAGTGTTTCTGACTCCCCTTGCAGGGTGTTGGGAAATCGAGTCCCTAGACAGAGATACCAGGCCTCCTTCTTTCTAAGGTATGAAGCTGATTAGAACCTAGAGAAACCTTTGGTAGATTTTTGGCACAAACTAAACCTATGCTAAGCAATACTTACTTCTTCCCTCGTACTACACTTAGGTTAGGTACATTGGGGTAGGCGTATTTTAGAAGCACCAGTTGAGTATTTTAGCCTGTGTATTTATGTATGTATTTTTATATGGCTTAGAAACCATACAATGCTCTTACAGTATTATTTTATAATGTTATTCTCTCTGCACACATTATACTTTGCAGTCTGCCTAACAATTGTAGCAGTTTACTTCTCTTGCATGAGAAAGAAGACTGTTAAATAAACCTTTTCATTGAAAACGCCCGTCTCATTATTTCTCTGAAACTCTGTAGAAACGAAGCATGCACGATTGACTGACGGAAATACTTATCTATTGTTTCCACGACTCTGAGAGATATATTCTTATTCTTGGGAAACAAAGTTGTCAGGTTTATGCGGTTGTCAGAAACTAATCCCTTCTTGTGAACTCGAGAAAGTTTCTAGTGACCTCTGAGCTAGTTGGCACTCACTATTAAGTTTAGTACATTCGATAGAGACCTAGTTGACCTAAGTCCGACGTCAAATCTATAGAATATTTTATTCCAATGCACAGAGCCTATTGGGTATATAGGAACTACACTACATGGCGCCCAACGTTTGGTAAGGCACTAATTTAATGCTAGATACTAGAGTAACTCTGTCGTGCTTTTCTAAGAGATCCCTTTTTCCGTAATACTCCAATAGACGTCTGGAGTGGGTAAAGGGATAATATCCGCCATAGCTGAGTAGGACGAAAATCCTATATATTAGTGTTTGGTTTGTTCAACGTTGAAGGATACAGTGTTCCAAAAATATTGTGCACCTTATCTTTGTTTCCTTGAAAACCTGCTCTGCAAATTTTCAGTCAACAAAATGTCCCTCGATAATAATACAGAGGCCGGTGGAGCTACAGGTGACAATGCCTTACAAGCTTTAAACTTTCCAGGTCTCCAAGAGACCGACAAGGATGCTATAAGCATTCCGGAAAATTTAAGAAAAGCCATCACTATGAAACTTATATGAAATGGCGTATCAGCAAGAGGTGGTAGGGTACTTTTTGTGATAGAGGCACATGAATATCACCAGACAGAGGTATTCTATTCATGGATAATCGTCCCTGAAGCAAATCCAGCAACTAAAATGTTTCACTTCTACAAAGAAGATGATCCACCAGAGGAATACATTCCTTTCGAGGATATTGAAATTCCCCTAACTTACCAAGAGCATGCGCTCTGGTTTAAAGGCGCCGTAAAACATATAAATCACATTACCAGGCTCGGTCCACTAGGTAGACCAGGAGCAACATGGCCGGTATTAGCCAGCTATACACCACATCCTGAAATTAATATAATGTCAGATGCGGAACTATTAGTTCAACTTAAAGAGCTCATTAAAATCTATAGACAATTGGTCCAATATGTCATGCGGTCATTGACAGTCCAACCGGCAGTTAGAATTCCACAACACACCCCTTATCAGGGAAACATAAATAAAATTACACCACAGGCTCTACATTCTGTCGTTGGTAAATTACCCGCAAAATGGGAACAAATTCCATTCTGGAAAGCTCAAAAAAATACTCACATCGAGGCAGTATTTCATGATACTACCCCTCATGAGGAACATAGGATTCAAAAAATTTGTTTACCAATGTGGATCGCACCACACCTGGAGGACTGCAACACTTGGGGTACAGTCTTTGCTGCAATCTACACCAAAACACATGGTGTTCTGTCTATGGCGGTTATACCAGACGTCCTGAAACAAATTCAAAATGAGTACGGGGCAGAACCTGCTTTAAATCTAGGTATGAAATTACTGAAAGATTTCATCAATAATATAGCTAATATTAAAGGTGAAGCAGCATCCGTGACAATCCGCCAGAAGTTAAGGGAATTTGATGTAACTGAGCAACCTCAGGAACTAGCCAGAATAATTGAAAAATCCTATGAAGAACTAGGAAGAGACAGCTTGGGTGGGAAACCAGTGAAACCCCAACTGACTGATAGTCCTGAAAAGGTCTTTACTAAAACACTCCTACTCCTATTAGGAAGAAGTGGGAAAATAGCAAACAAACTTCTAAAAAGATGCGTTCTCATTCCAGGGGTAGGTCTCCTCAAAAGGAGCCCTCTGAAAGGAGGTATAACCTCAGGAATAGGGATCATTTGAGAAAACCTGATAGATATCAAGATACTGATACACGTTCCTCCCTTACCTTTCAGACTTCGTCACAGAAACCCAAAAGAAGAGGACGGTCAGAACACAAGGAAGAACGCGTGAAGTCCAAAGACGATCAACATGTTCAGAAAAACAAGAAACCTGAATTCACCAAAAGAACGTAGCAGGTCTAAAAATCAGACATGCCAAGGATCTTGAGGACACAAGTCAGGAACGGGGAATGGGCTCAGACAATGTTGGACAGCACAGCAGACGTCACCATAGCTCGCAAGAACTTGAAAGATCATCTGGAGACAGTGGACTTGAATGAATACATTCAAGTTGAAACTGCAGATGCCAAGATTAGTAATCCACATAAGTTATATGAAATAACACTCCAGATGGAGGGAGATATAACAAGAAAAATAAGAGCACTCTTTTGGAGCGCCTCTCTCAGGGTTATGACATTTTTCTTGCTGAACAAGACTGGCCACCAGAATTTGTCAGGGAGTGCCCACATGGCGAAGACATCATTATGCCAGCCTTCTCCAACCACATTCCAATTCATTTAAAATATACCTATGCCAGGAAATGGGCAGTTGCCCAAGATCCTGCATTATATAAAAATCATGTAGGATGGGATGAGGATTCTCCTCACCATAAAACCCAGTTGAAAACTCAACCAACTGCACAACAGCAGTATCCAGTTAAGCAAGAAGCTAAAAAACAGACTAGGGAGATCTTAGATCAACTTGAATACCAAGGGGTGATTGAAACATGCACCTTGTCCATGAACAATCCTTTGTTTCCTCACCAATACTTAGGTAACCCAGGTAGTAGGGCGCTCAGCTCAGTATAGGGATATCTCGATATGCCAATCAGATCCTGGTGCTTCTAGGGGAAAGGTGTGGTTACCTAAAACACCCATCACAACCCACAGGTGTGGGTTAAAAGCTATGAACAAATCTCCCCGAGCACTCCAATATTCCTAACATGTATCCAATATTTAAAGTATGAAAAAGTATAAATTGACACAGCCACAGAAGTCCGTAATATACAGTGATGAAACACTCAGATCCTTTTCATCCAAGTTGATTTAATTCTTAGTAGTTGTTTTCTTCTGAAATTAATATCCATAAACCGTAGTCATCAAAATACAGCAGCCAACACGTGTTTCGTCGTGTCCGGTATCACACATTGACTTCATCAGGGCGTTATCTCAGTATCCACCGCCAAATTGCTTTTCCATCAAAAGCAAAATATAAATGAATAATTGTCACATATGGACCCCCACACTTTCAAATCATTCAGAGTGGGAGTCTTCCTAAATTATGAAGCGTGAATCAGAATCTCCTCGAGTTCGAGTCGGTATATCCTCGCAGGTCCGTATATCAACAGTACCATTCCGCAGTCGGCGTTCCTGTCTCCGAACCAGACAATACATATCGTCTAGTTTTGGATTACAGACACTTAAACTCTTGTTGTAAAACTTTTGCAGTACAAAGTGCACATAGTGCAGCATTAATGAATAACATTGTGCGTAAAAAATACAAAGCCACTTTAGATATTTGTAACGGATTTTTCTGTCAAACTATTGCACCAGAAAGTAGGTATTTGACCGCTTTCTCGATCATGGGGACACAAGGTCACTTCTGTTGTCTCCCTCAGGGATTCAAGAATAGTCCTGGGTTATTTTCAGTGAGAGTAACAGAGTTATTACAAACATATGATGACGAAGCTTTGTCATATGTAGATGACATCTGTCTAACAGACGATGACTTGGACAGGCACTTGAACAGAATGAACACCATTATACTTGGCTTCGCCTCTGAAGGGTATACATTAAATTTTAAGAAATCACGAATTGCCCACCTCAACGTCCTCTTCTTGGGATATGAGTTATCAAGTGAAGGCAAAAGCCTGGCAGACAATTTTTTAGAAAAATGTGCGCTGCTCCAACTCCAAAAATGCTGAAAAACTTACAGTCGATTCTAGGTTTCCTGAACTTCGGAAGAACATATATTCTAAATTACGCAGAAAGGGTTAAACCTCCCTATGAACTAATCAAACCTGATTTCAAAACAGTTAATTGGACACAAAAATGCACAGAAATTGTGCGTTCGGTCCAAACAGACATGTTAGCAACAAAACATTTACAAACACGCGTAAACGTATGCAACTTAGTGATTCGAATCATTTCAGGATGATGAAGATTCATGTACTTAACCCTTAACAAAGGAGAAAAAGTACCAATAGCATACAAATCTCATTTGTACACACAAGCAGAAAAGAAATTCACTTCTACAGAAAAAATTCTGACAGCGGTTCAAACTGCAGTTGCAAAAGAGATAGCCCTCGCACAGGGAAAACGCATTATGGTCGTTACATCTGTATCTGCGTTAGAAGCAGTGACAAAAGTTAGCATTCCATCCAAGATGGATACAATGGTTAATTCTCTTGCTGCAACAGACATTGAATACGTTTTTGATCCATATCTGAAAAAACAAGAATTTCTACAATATGAACAAGAATGTCCTCTGCCTACTGAAATTCTACCTCTAGAAAAGTATGAATGTATAATTTATACTGACGTATCAGCACAGCCCGCTACGGGGGTAAACAAGCTTATAGTGCTGCATGCACAATCGTTAAAGGTCGTTGGCGATATGGCAAATTCCGACCGATGGTCACTAAAACTCAATCTCTAGGAGATTGCACAGCTCTGCGAGCTGAACTACAAGCATTCAAGATGGCACTTGAAAATACTGATCGCAAACTCCCCACACTTATAGTGTGAGATTCGTATTACTGTGTTCAATCTTACAGTGAATACTTGCAGAACCGGATTCAAAACCGCTTCAAAGATGCAAAAGGTGGCACAATCAAGCATAAGTTGCTTTGGGAACAAGTAGTTCAGTTACAAAAAGAACTACAAAACACTCACGTGATACATACACTGAGTCATCAACGTGATGGCGTTCACGTTGCAGGGAATTCATTGGCTGATGAAGCCGCAAAGGCAGCTTTGCAAATGGCTTCCGTAGCTGCAATCACTCGTTCATAAACAAAAATAGATGGTGAAATAATGCAAGCTGTCAATGCCACAAGAAAAGACAGTGGTAAAACATTACCAAAAGGCTTGCCACTCAAATACTCATACATAACTGAGTGGGGTATAGAGTAATTCCAAACATGGAACATAGATTAGGACTAATCTTAGCAGCACATGAAGGGCTTGCCTCTGCACATGTATGTGTTTCCGCCACAGTGTCATTATTAAAACAGAGATACTGGTGGCAGTGCATGAGGAAACAGACCAGAAACTATGTTTTGGAATGTGAAATCTGCCAAAAGATGAAAGTCTCTACTGTGAAACGTCCTGCGCAGACGCTCTTTTAATTTCAGATAAACCATTAGCTTGCGTTTACCTGGACCTCTGCGGTCCCTTACAAAGGGATGGTAACTATAAATATATCACGGTCACAGTGGATTTGCGTTCAAGATTCATTTGGATATGGCCTCAACCCTCGGCTGACGCTCGAACTGTTATAAAAGCCTTTGATATCAAAGATCATTTGGCTGTTTTGCAGGACATAAAAGAAAATAAAGAAAAGACAAAGTAACGTACTCCTGAAGCCAACAACCACTGCAGAGAAACCGACCATCCCAGCAAGGCCTGTCTGGATTCCAAAGATTGGGGATCTAGTCAGAGAAAAGATCGCGGACAAGAAGGAATTTGGGCCTTCTTACAGACAACCAGTACCTGTCCTAGCCATCCACGGATCACAAACAGTTTTAATGCCTTCCCTTGCTGGAAAGAAGGAGAACAGGTTTGTGTCCATTGACCTGGTAAAACCATATCATGTTGCCGATCATAAGCAGTAGCCCAAGTGGACTCCAAAGATGTAGCAGGTGCCCGTATCTGGCTACTATCCAAGAGGTTCAAACTGAGAGACTCATCACTTTTGAAGAATCTGCAGTGCAAAATGAAGGACTAAGCAACAAAGCTATGGAACTAGTACCTCTTGAAACCCAAATAACAGTTTGTCAAGAAACGCCTGTCTACAATGAAATAGCATCTGACTATACAAATGTAACAAGTGAACAAGTGGTTCCAGTGATTTCTATGAATCCTAATGAAATCCCTACAATTGACAGAACTGCCTCTGGCTATTTCATTAACTTTGATACGTTTTCCGAGAATCCCAGTGAGCCTGAAACGACGGCAGCAAAAAGAACTTTTAAAGAACAAGCAACAGACTTTTTTCATCACCTGGAAAAGACCTATCTGGTTTCACCATGGATTGAACTTTGGATTGTGTTGGGTGTGCTTTTTCTTCTACTTTGCTTGACTCTGGTGATAACTTTTGGAATGCTGATAAATGGAAGATATGTTAAAAAGGACACAGCAAGTAAGAACATCAACTTACTACTAAAGCCACACAAATCATCTCATCGTGACCAAAGAGACTTGTCATCAGTGATCATCACCGCCGTTCCTATACCAGGGGGTATAGCTTGAGACAGAACTGATTATGACATTTTTGGCCCGTCGGAGATGTTGAAGATTCTACACCAGTCCACGATTTCCTTGAATGATTTTGTTTCACCTAGTACCTTTTCTGATGATTGGGACTTCGAGACTATTAATAATATGATGTCAAACTTAGAAATGTCTGCAAAATTTACAAATCATGAATACTTAGAAGGTTCATCAGATTATGAACAAATGTATTGTGATAATCCCTATGGTCATCATTTCTTGCATAAATTTGCAAATCCTAGAAATGTTTTAACTTATAACCAATGGAAACATTGTCCTACGCCACCAAAGGGTAGCTCAAAAACATTTTATGGCAAATTTCCATACTTTTCAGGTTTTAATACTTCCAATCCAGAATCGTTTTACTTAAAAAAATTTAATAAGACAGGAAAGAAAAGTATGTTGACAAACACCAAGCAAGCTGTCTACATTAGGTTTTGACTTTTGGAAAGACAACATTGAGATGAAAACTGTGGGGGCACAAAAGATTGGCAAGTGCAGGGGATAGAAGCTTTGTTTAGATCCTGCATCATCCCAGAACAAATAATGTTTTTGAATGACACTGTCCAACAGACATCTTGTCTTGGGTTAGCCAAGATAAAAGATTTAAACAATCCGTCCATACCTACACCTATACCTGTTAGCGGTAGCACTTCAGAGGGGGAGGTCGACTTACATACTATTTTACATCACAACAGAACAGATCCCGATTGGAAAAAAATGGTTAATCTCGCCCACAGACACAAACACTTGTCAAGATAGATTATTGAATAAAGGACAGGGGTTTAAATTCACTAGGCCAGATCCGAGATATGTTCAGAGACAGCATCCAGGAATAGTAACAACATACAGTGCAGGGAAGCTTTGCCTTGATTGGCTACATAGATCTACACTTAAGGATGTAAAACAACACTTATCTTTACTTAAAGATGGAGCTGATCTTATAGAATTCTTGCTAGGTCCAAGAATACCGCATCATAAACGTTTTATATACGCCGGTATCTTTGTCATGTATAATGAAGCCTGGTAGATTATGCAAGCAGAGACTGCAGAATAAATACGAGAAATTGATTATATTAACTTAGATAAATCTCTCTCTGTAGTGGACAATGGGTTAATGACTCTGTTGTCCAGGATATATTCATTGGACAGCATAGTATCCTCTGCTATAGACATCATGGAACAGGACTTGGTCATGTTGCAACATGGTCAGTCACAATTACGTTCTATAATGCTATTAGGCTGTAAAACTGGCAAAGAGGGGAGCAGACTATACGGTGCTGAGAATTGAAAAACTGGAAAGATAGCCATTAACTGTCACCGAAAACCCAGAAACAGAATGGATTATACATGGAACAATCACTCTGCCTGTTACAATTTTCCATTTTCAGTATTGCTTAAAACATATACCAGCAGGCATATATGAAAGGTTGGGTAAAGAATACATCAAGACATTCTGATAATTACCATACCAACACAGATGTTGGAGTGGGGGGAAAGAAGTGTTTCTTAGTTGTGGAAATTGTGAAAACGCACTAAGCGGTTCTCTCCTTTGTCAGGGTATTAATTTACATTGGGCCTGCGATGGTTCCTCTAACAACTTATCCTGCCACCTGCACGGTTCACCAGCTGCGGTGATTGATCCAATTTTTGAACAACTTTCAAATGGAAGTTACCTCATGTTGAATGATCACAGCTTCTATGGCATGTTGCCAGGTTCACCCTTTCGAGTAACTTTGCCAGCCAGGGTCACTTGCTGTATGCAAGTATTGTTTCCTAAAACCAAGACAGACCGGGAGTCGCCACTTTTCCCTTCACTGAACATCTCTTCTATACAAATTGATACTTTAAGCAGAATGAAAGCCATTCTTTTACAAAAAACGTTGCCACTGACCTCGGCCAAAGAGACATATGATCTGCAAGTCGCAAGGACTTCTGCAGAGATACCTGCCCTCTTAACTACAAATTGCCCTATACATTTCTCAGAAATGTTAGGTCGTATCTTAAACATGTCTGATACGAGTGGTATTGTACATGTATTTAAGATGATTTTTTGGGGACTGTTGGCACCTTTTGAAGCAGTCCTAGGAATGTTTCCAAATTTTGTGCACTCTGTGTTTGGCGGACTGCCCCTCATTTTGGGACTCGCTCCAGGGATACTATTTTTACTCCTACTGCTTCAATATGGCAGGCCAATCCACAAGCCACACCCAGATCACCGTGGAGACAACTTTACTGGCGATGAAGTGTCATGAGCGCATTGTCCAAATTTTTAGATTAACTCGTTTGAGAGAACTGACAATCACATAGTTTCTGTCATTCAGGCCAATTTGGCAAGATTGCATCTTACCTGTTCTGCGCTGCTTTCTATGCGGAAAAAAATGCTTGCTAGACATCTGTCTGATGCTCCCATCAGTCATGCCAACGGATGTTGATACTTTGCTTGGACCAGTGACGGCTCATGCACTGTGTTGTCCCCAGCGGCTACCAATTCTGATGACGGCCTTCATTGAGATCTCACAGACGCAAAATGCTGACGTTGAGGTACGAGAAGTGACAGGCGCACAGGTACCATCTGATTCGATCATTGCTAATGCGACCAATGCTGACGGCGATGCCTCACATCTATGTGCGATTGATCTTCTTAACAAGGTAATCCAACTTTCACCTACAATGGTAGACACATTTTTTACAGACTTAGAACACTTTATGTTCTCTCCAAACAATAACACTGACTTTTGAGTTGGCACACAGTGTTCTGAGAGACTCTGAATTAGACGTTCATTCTTTCAAAACAAAGTTCTAACTTTGGAACTCTTTTTTCTATGATTATTATTTTGTTTTTTCCAAATTTTTATTTTTCATTTTTTTGGCACAAAGTAATCTGCTTAAAGTAGAACTATTCATAGAGAACTAGAATTCTTTGAAAAACTTCCAGAGACAATATTTGATCTTGTCCTCATACCAACAGTTATATGTATTATGACATTGAATGGTTTCGACTTTTTCTTCTCTGTATTTACGAGCCATTTCATAAAATGTATTTTCATGATCATTCGGATAGCATTTTCAAATGTCAAACTATATGCTTTGAATGAAACATTGCTTTAAAGGCGTACAGCACAAATGCTCTTTTCGTGTACAACCAGTACCAATGCATTTTAAATGTATTTTGGAGTGGGCTTTAACACATCATGTTTAGATATGTTTAACGTGTTTAGAACTTAGTAGAAGTCGTACATAAGAAAGTGGAGTGGGTGTTGTGTGGCGTTTTAGGTTACGGTTGAACTTTCCCGATTCATGCCCTTATATAGGTACAATTCACGTTGCCCTTATATAGGCATAGAAATCAAGCCCTTATTTAGGCATAGCCCTTACTACCCAAATACAGGCACGGCTCTTCCATCCGTTCACCAAACGTCATAACGAATTCTTGGAAAACCAGCTTAAGCCGCTAGGGACATCCCCTTGCTTGAATATTGACTTCCCCAGGGGTTACTTCATGACATTCATATGCCTGACTTTACGTCAACGATGGCATTCCTAAACAACTTCAAGGTATAAACATACCTTCAATTGCTATAGCAAACTACTGTGGTTTGGAGCAGATCGACAGCGTACTTGCCTGATGCAGCGCGCTACAGCAAGAACCGTAGGCAGCCAACTCTCCAGCTGACGTACTGATCAGGAAGCTGCCCTCCTCTGCTGAGAAATCCCGCCCTAGTGTTTTTGACTCCCCTTGAGGGGTGTTGGGAAATCGAGTGCCGAAACAGAGATACCAGACCTCCTTCATTTTAAAGTATGGAGCTGATTAGAACCTAGAGAAACCTTTGGTAGATTCTTGGCACAAACTAAACCTATGCTAAACAATACTTACTTCTTCCCTCGTACTAGACTTAGGTTAGGTACATTGAGGTAGGCGTATTTTAGAAGCACCAGTTGAGTATTTTAGCCTGTGTATTTATGTATGTATTTTTATATGGCTTAGAAACCATACAATGCTCTTACAGTATTATTTTATAATACCATTCTCGCTGTACGCATTATACTTTGCAGTCTGCCTTGTAGCAGTTCACTTCTCTTGCATTAGAAAGAAGACTGTCCAATAAACCTTTTTATTGAAAATGCCTGTCTCACTATTTCTCTGCAACTCTGTAGAAACGAAGCATGCATGATTGACTGAGTGAAATACGTATCTATTGTTTCCACGACTCTCAGAGATATATTCTTATTCTTGGGAAACAAAGTTGTCATGTTTATGCGGTTGTCAGAAACGAATCCCTTCTTGTGAATTCGAGAAATTTTCTAGTGACCTCTGAGCTAGCTGGCACTCACTATTAAGTTTAGTATATTCGATAGAGACCTAGTTGACCTAAGTCCTACGTCAAATCTATAGGATATATTATTCCAATGCGCAGAGGCTATTGGGAATATAGGAACTACACTACACTACCATTATTTGGACTTGCAGCTGATGTTCCCCGGCTCGCCTCACTTTCTCACTTTCACCACCACGACTGCATTCAACAAATTTTTTAAGGTGCTCCTCCCACCAAATTGTGCAATGTTTTTTCACCTCGGTTGTTTTTCCTACATCATTCAGACAAACCGGAGAGGTTACAAATCTATTGATAGTACCTGTATCTGAGGTGGCTTTTTCCTCAAGAAGGCATTCAAATGCCAAAATGTGCATCGAAATCACCTGGGAGCTGAAGTCGCTTCCTGACACAGATACATTCTTATGTACTAATAGCCTACATACAAGGCTCATCTATAGAAAATGTTTAAGACAATCATCTATGTTATAAAGATAAAAAATACATCAGAACATATATAGATTATCCTGTTTGATGAACTGTCAAGTGTTGATCATATCTGTATATGTATATAAAAAACAGTTTGATTGTCCAGTTTGAATGCTGAGATGGATGTGGTGTGTATGTGGTTTGCTTTACTCTTTATTTTTGAATAAGGAATACTTTATCATCAATAAATAACAATTTTTGTACTTTTCTGTACACATTAGTTTATGTCTCTCCTGATTTTCAGTCTGTTTTTTGGTAGAAAAATTGTTGAATTTGCCATAGAAATTTACAGTTTGTTTGGCCTCTAGTACCACATTGTGAACCAGGCTTACCTTAATGAACACTCATTTTCAAATGGTGCATATTGCAATGTTTTCCTCGTCTTTGCTAATCATAAAAAAGCCAGAACTGGGGAGGAGTACTTTTTTACTGGACCACTACCAAAGCTTGACGAAGAACTGGAGGATGGAGGCGTGTCTTTAATTGCCTCTCTGCAGTGCATACTTTGACTGAGGTAGTGGTTAGTGCAGGTCTCAGTTAGGGGTTTTGCAAATATGGGAGCTGGAGGTGCTACCTTTGCCACATCTATTGGAACAGGTTCAATAACAATGTCAGACTCCTCTGTGTCACCTTCCATAATGACTAGCTGATGGTTGTCATCCTCCTCATCCCCCCTCCATAATTCTAAGTCTTTCAGGAACTATTCTTTTCCCTTGCCTCTCCTGGCGTCTCCCGGACTCTGGCGGGGTCCATGCCGCATTGCTATAATCATCGTCAAAAGTGTTGCTTGAAGAAGATGGTGGAGTCGTACCCTTCCTTTTCCTAACTGGAGGCCTGGGAGCCAGTGATTCTAAAAAAAAGGTTATTGCTCAGCAGGATGCTCGACCTCCAATTCTGCTCCAACATCAGTAAGATGTATTATTACTGGCTGTGGCTGCTGTCAACTTTGCTCTGTTTCTTGAAACAACTGGATACTACTTTGTGAAAGGAAGAAATCTAATTCAATGTCACTGCCCGTTAGCATCGCCATGATTGTAGTGGCTGCCTCACTGACAGACATGGTCTTCGGCTTAGGTTGGGGTGGTGCTGTTGATGTGGGAGTGCTGCTCCTAGCTTGCTCCCCGGAGGCCGGTGCAGCAAGAACATAACGTTGTCTAAAAAAGGTTTGGGTTGGCACGCCAATGGTGGAAATCAGCTATTTGTCACTGCCCACTTTCTTGGTCGCAACTTTCGTTGGGGCCATCTTAAAGCTTTCAGTTGGCAGTGGCACTAAGCTGCACAAGTAAAAGAGATTGGAGGACTGAAAGTGACATCACTGTACAGGTCTTCTTTTTGGCAGTACGATGGGTGATGTCTCTCATTCTCTTGTGCACCTAAAAGCAGACAAGCAAGAAAAACATTTAGGGCCTCACCGATAACAAAGTAATGCAGCATGGTGCGGCAAGCCATTTGGCAGCGTCATGCTACATTACTTTGGAAGCAAAGGGATGCGTCATATCTACAACGATATGATGGACCCCTTTGCTCTCCCTTGTACTCGCACACAATTGGTTGCCATGCACTGACGCAGGCACCCTTGCACTGATGCAGGCACCCTTGCACCATGGTGCAATGGTGCCTACGTTGCAGGGATGATTGTTTTTGTGCAGGAAGGGACACCTTCACAAGGGGTGAATTCCTCTTTCTATGCGTGCTGCATAATGTACCTGAATTAAGGGGGTTGTGCAGCCACGTAGGAAATATGAGACACCGGTCAAGTGAGAAGAGAAAAATAAAGAGATACTCACACTGGACCCAGCCGAACAGAGAGAATATGTTGCTTTGCAAGATTCCTACCGCGCTGCACCAAACTCTAATAGGATGACTCATTCTCTTCTTTCTCTTTCTATTCTCTCACCACCGGTCTTTCATGTCTTTCTGTCAGAGAACAGATAACCAAACCTCATCCACTGGCGGCAATCCTTATTGATGCCTGCTGTGAGGACTGGTTTAAACAGGCCAACACTGCATTTAATCTTGTGACAACCACAAGCTTGCTGTCATTGTACCAGAGCAGACAGCCGGTGTGGACCCTGCGTAGCTAAAACACGCTTCCAAAGTACCGCTGATTCGTTCAGAAGGTAAGCGCTCCACCGAAACTTGGTTTAGACCTTCTTGAAGTAAAGAATTAGAGCGCAATTTATAATTTTAGACGGGGCACGCTCTAAGTTGAAATGGACTCCTTTCTTTGCCTTGCCACTTCCCCTCACCATGTGCCAAGAATCAATGTTCGATTAAGACATTTGCGCTATATTCTAATAATCATAACACAGTGAGCCTCACTGCGCACTATGCGGTTCATGCATGCCAGTGAACTTCATTTTATAGGCTCTGACAATTTGTCAATTACAGAGTACATCTTGAAAAGATGGGACAATCGAGTACCCGCGTTCACGTCAGAACATTTGTAGCTGGAACAACAGCCCCGCCCATACTCTTGGCCTTGCCTTGGTAAGCTTCTTCTACTCGGGAGGTTTTTACCTTCTATGTTCTAACAACACTCCAGGCCCTCATCGTTTATGTTAACTTCAATTACTTTTCAGAGGGAACCTTGTACCCACAACAGATCAAGCCCACAGGAAGTCCTGCTCTATATACGGTGGCATTTGCCTGCTGTGCACATCCGTGGTTGCCAGCTCTCCACCCCGTCTTTCACTCTGGGGTAAGAAACTCTAGATATAGCTGCCTCTGTAGATAGCACGACACTGTTTCTCCTTCACTAACTTCACTCTTTTTTTCTTCTCTCACTCGTGAGGTACCCGACTGGGTCCAGTGTGAGTATCTCTTTATTTTTCTCTTCTCACTTGACCGGTGTCTCACATTTCTCACATGACTGCGCAACCCCCTTAATTCAGGTACAATATGGCCTTTTCAGTCTTAACAATTATTGTAGTCACTCCCAAATCCTTGGTGACATTGTCTCTCTTTGAACCGCAGATGTCCCTACATCCATAGGTCCTGAAGAGACCCTACATCCTATGAAGTGTCGAAACGTCGTTGACAACAGTGTAAAGCAAACCATTGTGATCAGCTCTAACTATTGTATACAGTGGCTGTGATTATTGTATAATTGTAGATGGTCATCTTTCAAAATGATGGACACCGAGTTATATATGTCACAAATTCACTTTTTTTTTTGTTCCATTCACACTGGGGACACAAGGCACTACTTGAAAGAAAACACCCTTGAGCTTTTGGTATAAATGTATATATCTTTCAAAAAATTATAAACGTTCTATTGTAAACACATACAGAAGTGTTCTTCTTCTCCTTTCAGTCTGACATCCACGTAACCCGTAACTATTGCGATTACGCACAGTATTATCAATATAGATAAGTACTTCTCCGCAAAACCACTGTTTCTGTCACACACTTATACGGGTGGGAGCAAAGTTGTGTTCCCTGCCCGGTAGAGTGAAGGCAGGGAATACAAATTATATTCCCTGTCTGGAATCTCCCTTTCAGGGAATACCGGTGCCCCAGGGGAGGGGACGTGCCCTGGGAGATGGGGTCCCTGGGGCCTATCTAAGGCTGGTATTGGGTGCCTGATGCCTCTTCCCCCCCATAAAACACTGGCCCCAGGGGATTGGATCCCCGGCACCGTAAAGAGGCTCAAGGAAGGAGTCTGCATGCCCATATGATAAAAAAACAACAATCAGTCCTAGATGATGTGGTCCACAGTGCTTAAAAAGGCTCAAGGAGGGGGGGCACATGCCCCTCTCCCAATTTTATGAAAATGACCCCAGGGGATGGGGTCCCTGGGACCTAAAAGGCTCTGGGAGGGGAATCAGGCTTTAGAAAAAGAAACCTTCTGGATAGAGCCACGGGCCTAAAAAGGCTGAGCAAAGGGGTGGCACATGCTCATTCCCCATTTTATCATAAGCCGCCCTGGGGGATATGGTTCCCAGGGCCTAAAAATACTCAGGGAGGGGCTGCACTCCCCCTTCCAAAAATAAATAAATAAAAGCACAGACTCTTTGGTCCTGGCCTAGTCAGTGGGGTGAGGGTGGGTGCTTAAATTTAGATGATCAAGCGGTTGCATTATTTTCTTGTCTGGGGCACGGATCTGCAAATTCGACATGGATCCATGGTGCTGAAAAAAAAGATTACTTTTTGGACTGAGTACCTGAATTCTAAAATAGCTGCCACCATATATTTGTTGATGGGGTGGCAGCTAACCAGGTCCAAGCTGTTGGACTGTTCGGTCCATGGATACTCCATGGTGTGATATATACCAACATTTTTTAACCTTAATTTCGCAAACACTACTTTGATTTTCACCAAATCACACAAAGCACACTTTCTAAACCAAGATCTAGCTTTCTGCCAAACATGGTGTCATTCTGTTCAGTAGTTTTTGGAGTATCACTGTGCAATTGTTCTTGGGTCTGCCCCTTTTTCTTGGCCCTCCCTTGCCTGATCACCCCGAAATGTTTCAGGAAGAAGTTGAGGTGGATAAGCATTTTATGAAAATTCATCAAAAGTTGCTAAAGGTGTAAGCCAACCAAAAAATTAATTTCCATGGAAACTTAGTCTTAAATCTAACTACCCAGTGAGGACCACCACTGAAAAAGCCAAAGGTTACAGGGACATTATAGTTAGGCTCAGATTTCACTAGTGCAAAACTAGTGAAATTTGGTAGTCTTACTTACCTGAGCAAACTACAACCTACACCCCCACAATGCACTGCTTATAAACTCACATATTACATCACTCATGACATAGTCAGTGACATCACTGATGACATCTCAAATGACATGACTGATGACATCTCAAATGACATCACTGATGACATCAGCCAGTGAGTGTAAATATTTTGTTAGAGTTTATGATTGTTAAACATATATACTAAGGTACTACAAAAGTTAACGTGGTATACTAGGTGAGCTACTAATGAGTGATACTACTTGTAAAATATATATTATGTGAGTGGTTGTGTGACTGTATGTATCCTTGTGTTTATGGGTGTAGGCTTGACTGTATGGGTGTATAAGTGGGTGTGTGAGTAGCTGTGTGGGTGACTGAGATTCTTTGTGAGTGGCTGTATTGATGAGTGAGTGGGTATGTTGGTGACTTTATGGATGGGTGGGTGGCAGTGTGAGTGGATCTATGGGTGGATAAGTCAGTGTGTAGTGACTGTATAGGTGAGTGAGTGGATGTGTGAATGGCTATTTAAGTGAGTGACTGGGTAAATAAGGGGCTGTATTGGTGAATGGCTGTTTGAGTTGGTATTTGGTTGAGTGAGCTGGTTTGTGAGTAGCTGTATTGGATAGCGAGTGTCTGTGTGAATGGCTGTATGGGTGAGAATGTGGCTGTGTGAGTGCTTGTATGGTTATGTGAATGGGTGTACAAGTGGCTGTGTGGGTATGTGAAGGCTTGTATGGATGAGTGAGTGGCTGTGCTGAGAGGCTGATTGGGTGAGTGAGTGGGTCTGTGAGTGAGTGGCTCTGTTGAGAGGCTTATTGGGTGAGTGCATATGTGAATGAGTGGGTGTGTGAGTGACTGTAGGTAAATAAGCAGGCGTGTGAGTAGCTGTATGGGTGAGTGTGTGATTGTGCGACTGGCTGTATAGGTGAGTGACTGGTTGTATGAGTGGCTTTATGGGTGAGTGAATGGTTGCATGAGTGGCTGTACAAGTGAGTGAGTGGGTGTATGAGTGACTCTAATGAGTAGTAAGTGGGCATGTAAGTGCTGGCATAGGTCTGTGAATGGGTATGTGAGTGGTTGTGCCGGTGTGTGAGTGGGTGTACGAGAGGTTGTATAAGTGTGTGAGTGTGTAGGTATGTGAGTGGTTCTGTAGATAATGTCATCAGTGATGTCATTTGAGATGTCTTCAGTGCAGTGCTTTGCGGGGGCATAAGTTATAGTTCGCTTAGGTAACTATAACTGCTGAATTTATTTGGGTTTGTACAAGTTAATTGTCAGCCTAACTATAACATCTCTGTAAACTTTTTTTTCAGTGAATTTCGAGGTTTTTTAAAATTCTTTTTCCTAACTATAACGTCCAGTAACCTTTGTTTGTTTCAGTGCATTTCTACGTTTTTTTAATTCTATTTACTAACTATAATGATCCTGTAACCTTTGGTTTTTTAAAGTGAATTTCGAAGGTTTTTCAAAATCTATTTGCTAACTATAATGTCCCTGTAACCTTTGTTTTTTAAGTGAATTTCTATCATTTTTTTAACTAGTGTCACACTTGCAGGGAGGTGGGGAAAAGGGGCAGGGCATCAGACCAGCTACTAGGAGTCCTGCTGTGTTGGACTTAATGGAGGTGACAGGAGGGCTTCTGGACCCACAAGAACCCTCAGCCTCCAAGAGGACTTCATCCCCAACCTGCAGTGCCCCAGGAGGTGTATTTACAGAGTGGTAGAAAAAGGAGACATGGCCTCTCAGCAATCCATCTCTGTGGGATTACTGGTGGTACCAGGAGGGCTTGTTGGCCCCCAAGGACCCTCAGCACCCAAGGGGACTTCATCCCCAACTAGCAGTGCACAAGGAGGCACATATGAGAGTGGTGGAGAAAAAGGGTGTTACCTCCGAGCCCCTCTCAGCAATCCTGCTCTGTGGGACTTACTGGAGGAAACAGGAGGGCTTGTTGAACCCCAAGGACCATCAGCATCCAAGGGGACTTCATCCTCCAACCAGCAGGCGAGTTTGCAAAGTGAAGGAGAAAGGGGGCGTGACCTTCAAAGACCTCTCAGCAATTCTGCTGTGTGGGACTAACTGGAGGTAACAGAAGAGCTTATTGCCCCCTAAGGACCCTCTGGAGCTAAGGAAACTTCATTCCCAACCAGCAATGCACCAGGAGGCATGTTTTCAGAGTGATGGAGAAACAGGGCGTTGTCTCTGGGACTTACCGATCTTTGTTTACCATATTTTATTTATTTGGGAGAGGGCACATTTTGGCCCCCTTTTCCTGGGCCAATTTTAGCCCCGGGGAACCCCTCTACTGAGGCTGGCTGATTTTGAATTGGGGCAGGGGGCCCCTCCTGCTTTATTTCTATAGTGCCCCCAGGACCTGGCCCACTGAGGGTTGGTTAATAACAAAGCGATGGAGCCCACGATTTAGGGTTTATATGCGAATTTCTAGGACTTTTTAAAATCAAATAAATATTTTATTGACATATGTTAATCCAACCACTGCCGTGCACGGCCATCTGCGGCCAAACCCCGCATGCAGCCAACCCCATGCCGCATACAACCTTTGGCCATGCACAGCAGGGTGTTGGCCACAAGACCTGGCTGCATCAAGGCCCTGTGGGCAACTTCTCAAAGGCAGCCAACCTGTGGGCCCCCTCCCTGGCTCTTTTGGCCTGAGGATCCCACCCCAGGGGCCTGGTTATTTTTTAGTTGGATGTGGGCACAGGTCCCCTTTCACAAGCCGATTTTGGCCCGGGGACGCCATCCCCCAGTGCCCTGTTCCCTATTTAATGGTGTTGGTAACACAGGTCCCTCACCTAAAAAAACTACACCGGGTGTCAAGATATGGGGTCCTCGGGGCCAACATTGGCACTGGGAGGGGTTGACCTGCCCTACCCCACCACAAAATGTGCCAGGTTCTGGATGATAGGGTCCCCGGGTCTGAAATCATCCTCAGGAGGGGGGCTACATTCACCACTCCCAATTAAATATGGGGCCCCATCCACCACGGCCCGGAAACATATTTAATATGTTCAGGGCTGCATGGCGGTCCATTTATTTCTGTCCATTTATTTCGGTATGCAGAAGTCCTCGCTGGGTAAATATTAGGGTCACCTGCAAGGCTGCAGAGAAGTATTATATATCACCCATTAAAGGAGATGGTGGACACATTCTCTTGCAATTTCCAAGCCATCGCTCACTCATACAGGCTACCAAAACGTATATGATTTTCTATGCAGAGTGACTCATTTTCTGATCCTAAAGAATGCCCCTGAACCCCTGTTGTGGTCCCTAAAGGGCGGAAACATGTTGACCTACTATTGGGGTATATTTGTTGATAACCCCTAGTCCTCTCTCTTTTTAATCCTTTCCCAGGAGACCGCAGAATAAAAGATGTTTGGCCTCCTGTACACAGTTTTAAACCTTCTTCTTTTGCACTCTACCCCTCACCACCCCTACCTTTGATCCCTTCCATAAAAACCTCAGCTCCTGTTCAAGCCCAGAAGATTTGTAGCCCGCATCAGTGACCTTGCTGCCCTGGTGTGAGGAGGGAACCCTATGATAAATAAAGCTACCTTTGGGTGAGTGAGGATTCTTGTCCTAAAAGAGGTCTCCTCCCAGGAACAGGACATACTCTGTTCCTGTTACCTTCACTACTTCACATCCGGGGATTTTTCTTTCTACCCCAATATTTCTCACCATTTTGAGATGTACTTTTTGTGAGTTTATATCTGCTCAACATCTGCATCCAGCGGCACCTGCACCACTGACACCTAAGCACACATGCAGCAGCATATGGGACCAATGGGGAAACAGCAGGAGCACATATTTTAGCTTGGGAAGGCACAGGAACTGGGGCATTTAGGGGCAAAGGGACACTGATACAGGGAGACTCTGGAACTGGAAGACACTATCAGATGGTAAGAGACACAGAAACTGAGAAACGGGGACACAAACAGAGAGATACCAAAATTGAGGACTTGGAGATAGTACCTTTGAGGACATGGATAAATCAAGTAGACAGTGACATTAAGAACTGAGAGACAAAGAAGCTGGAAACCAGAAGACACACCCACAGGGAATTGGGACACTGCGCATTGGGATACTAAATATGGGCACCGGGAGATTCTTACATTGGGACAGGAAGACACGGATAGCTGGACAGTCTAACACTCTGACATCGAAACAGTAAGACATAAACAGTGGGAATAAGAGAAATGGGGACAATAACACTAGACGCAAGGATACACTTACGTTGGACTAGGGACATATTCAAATTGGTGGCTTTGAGCTATGTGCAATGACAGCAGAAAAACTGAGAAAAGTGAGTCATTGGCACCCGAGACGCTTTCTGACACTGGAGACTCCAAAACCCAGACGCCAGAGACTACACCTTTTACTCCCACCCCCATAACTCGTATAGCAGAATCGACTACATCTTGATGTCAGCCACTCACACCCACCTCATAGAACATACAGAGATTGCGCCAAGGAGTGTCAGACTACTCCCTCATCAACTTAACACTTAGTGGCTGCCACAACGAACAAACAAGCTGTAGATGGAGATTAAATAGCGATATAATTAGAGAACCAGCCAATGCGGCAGCCATAGAGGAAGCCATTAAAGACTATCAAGAAATTAATGACAAGCCAGACGTCGATAAGGGAGTACTCTGGGATGCTATGAAGGCCACAATAAGGGGGAAAATAATAAGCATTAAGTCTAAAATGAACAGAGACAGGAATAAAATAATAGCAGAACTAGAGGAACAGATCAAAGACCTGGAGATGCACCATTGTGTCAACCTAGCCGACAGGAACACACTGACGACCCTAACAAGAAAAAAATACGAACTCAATAAGATTCTAAGCGAGAGGGCAGGCACATGGATTAATAGGTACAAAGCCATAAATCTCTGTTCAGCGAACAAAGCAGGCAAAGCCCTGGCCTCTTACCTTAAAAGCAAGCAAAGGCAAAACGCCATTGCGGCCATGACGGACGCCAATAAGAAATCTCAGACAACCAACAAAGAAATTCTCAGAGTTTTCAAAGAATTATATGAGGAACTATACAAGGAGGACAAAGATCTCAACCCCGATGGGGGGGGCGGCCCTCCTGGGCAAGATTAACCTACCCAAGCTAACGGAGTCCCAGTGCGCATCACTAGAGTCAGAAATAAATATGGCATTAGCTGCCCTAAAGGACAACAAGGCACCGGGGCCGGACGGCTACACAGCCAAATTTTACAAACACTTCCTCCCCCAAATTAGGAACATACTGAAAGAGGTTTTCGCACACTGCATCAGAGGAGGGAAAATGACAAACTCAATGGCAGAAGCCAACATCATAGTCATCCCCAAAGAAGGTAAAGACACGCAATTCCCGCAGAACTACAGACTAAGCATGGGAGTAAAATCCGCTCCGCTCGCGGATTTTTCAGATTTTCGGCAAATTCGCAATCCGCAAACTCTCGCGAATTTGTCGAAAATCCGTGAATCCGCTCGCAGCAGATTTTTTGCTTGGTTGCGGCGCGCGGCGTGGTGCACGGCGTTCACTTTCCGTCATTAAGCGTTTGCCGAGTTGTTTTTCTCGATCATATTTTGCGAGTGCCGCGCCATTTTGGATCTTGCTGCGTGATCCCGCGGGAGTTTGGCGCCCGCGAATACGTAATCGCGGCTTGCCACCTTGCACAGCACACCTCGCGGGAGTTCGCAATTGCGAACACGTAGTTGCGGCGGAAAGGAACAATCTCGCACTCGCGAAATAGAGATTTTGCAATTCTGCACAAGAAATCCACCAGCAAACAGGATAAACCTTCAGAAAATGATGATTTTTATCAGAATCACTCCTCAGGTTGACATTTGCATGGCCTTTTTTGCAAGGAGTCCATTTTTTGGGGGGGGAGGGAAGGAAGTGCCCCACAGTCTCCAACTTCCTGTTCCTGTCCAGCAGGCTCCTCCCAGTGCTTTGTCCATCACCTGGTCACTTTCATTTGGATCTGGAGCTGGAAGGATTACTTTTTGTGGGTGCTGCTGGATATTTGGATTTGAGGCCTTTTTGACTTTCTTTGGATCACTTTTGGATTAGAAATCAACTTTCACAAGTAAGTTTGTTTAGGGCATTACAGTTGCTGCAACTACAATTTTTGAACTTTTTCAGAACATTAAATAAATTATATTGTGGGTAGCCACAGTATCCAGTAGGACCAGGGTTGGTTATGGGTGCATGATACAACTGTTTTGTTGAATTTAAACACCATTGAGGCCATGGATGGGCTGGGATTGTGCTGATTTTTGTTGTTTTTGTCGTTTTTTTGGGGCTGCTGGTGGGGCCCTTTGCCCAGGGGTGGTGAGTGTTGCATGGGCCTAGTCTTTCTGTGGGGTGTCTTCTTGAATTTAAACATCATTGAGGACATGGATGGGCTGGGATTGTGCTTATTTTATTGTTTTTTGTCGTTTTTTGGGGGCTGCTGGTGTGGCCTTTTGCCCAGGGGTGGTGGTGCATGGACTGAGTGTGCCTGTGGTGTGGTCTCACTCTCTTTAATGTAAAATCATGGATGGCATTGGATTGTTGTGATTTCTGGCTGTTTTTCTGTTTTTTGGGGGTGTACTGTTGATGTGGACTGGCCATGTGGGTGGTGGTGGTGGCCATCTTGAGTGCTGGCTGGTACAGGCAACATGTGCTTGGGGTGCAAGGGGCCATTTTGAAGAGAGGCAGTGTCTGAGGCCTGCACTTATTTTGCCTACTTTTCATCCATTATGCCCAGGGGTAGTGAGTGTTGCATGGGCCTAGTGTTTCTGAGGGGTGTCTTCTTGAATTTAAACACCATTGAGGCCATGGATGGGCTGGGATTGTGCTGATTTTATTGTTTTTTGTCGTTTTTTTGGGGCTGCTGGTGGGGCCCTTTGCCCAGGGGTGGTGAGTGTTGCATGGGCCTAGTCTTTTTGTGGGGTGTCCTCTTGAATTTAAACACCATTGAGGCCATGGATGGGCTGGGATTGTGCTGTTTTTTGTTGTTTTTGTCGTTTTTTTGGGGCTGCTGGTGTGGCCTTTTGCCTAGGGGTAGTGGTGCATGGACTGAGTGTGCCTGTAGTGTGGTCTCACTCTCTTTAATGTAAACATCCTGGATGGCATTGGATTGTGGTGATTTTTAGCTGTTTTTCTGTTTTTTTGGGGTGTACTGTTGATGTGGACTGGCTTGGGGTGTAAGGGGCCATTTTGAAGAGAGGCAGTGTCTGAGGCCTGCACTTATTTTGCCTACTTTTCATCCATTATGCCCAGGGGTAGTGAGTGTTGCATGGGCCTAGTCTTTCTGTGGGGTGTCCTCTTGAATTTAAACACCATTGAGGCCATGGATGGGCTGGGATTGTGCTGTTTTTTGTTGTTTTTGTTGTTTTTTTGGGGCTGCTGGTGTGGCCTTTTGACCAGGGGTAGTGGTGCATGGACTGAGTGTGCCTGTAGTGTGGTCTCACTCTCTTTAATGTAAACATCCTGGATGGCATTGGATTGTGGTGATTTTTGGCTGTTTTTCAGTTTTTTTGGGGTGTACTGTTGATGTGGACTGGCTTGGGGTGTAAGGGGCTATTTTGAAGAGAGGCAGTGTCTGAGGCCTGCACTTATTTTGCCTACTTTTCATCCATTATGCCCAGGGGTAGTGAGTGTTGCATACTTGCATGGCCCTAGTCTTTCTGTGGGGTGTCTTCAATGTAAACATCATGGATGGCATGGGATTGTGCTGATTTTTCTGTGTTTTGTCGATTTTTTGGGGTGTATAACTGAACTGATGTTCCGCTGTCTTCCATTGCTTTTAGGTGCACAAGACTCAAGAGAATCACCAGTGCCAGGAAGAAGTCCTGCAGCGGTGTTTGTGTGCAGCATAACGTCACGCGACGTCACGTCTGGACACAGACAACTCTGCAACTCGTGCAACTGCTGCCTGCTGTTCTGACCTGCTCTGAAGAAGATGGCCCCAAAAAAAGTTACCCGTAGCTCCTCTAGCAAGAAAGGTGCCAGTAAGGAGCAGAAGAAGCAAGTTACCAAGGAGACTGGTGTGCCGGCCGCCCCTTTTTTTGGGAGTAAAAAAAAAAAGTATGCCTGCAGCAGCAGCGGGATCTGCTGGGGACCAAGCTGGGAGCAGCACCCCCGCTCCATTGGGCTCAGTGCCACCACCACCACCACGCCAACTTAAGTCCAAGCCCTTGAGTGCTGCAGAGACAGCCAGTATAGTTGTTCAATCACCATCGACCAGTGATGTTGGCTCATCGCAAGAAAGCAGCAGCAATGTCCCTCAATCAACACAGGTTGTTGTAGCTCATCTGACGAGTGTTGAACAACCACAGCCGCAACAACTATCACATGTGCAAGTACAAGCCCAAGTACATGTGGAAGGAGAGGCAGCGCAAGGAGATGCGCAAGCAGAGGTGCATGGAGGGTCACAAGTGCCCACAATAGTTGTTCTTCCCGAAGTAGGGGCACATCAGGAAATCGACAATCAAGGCGAGGTATCATTTGAGGAAGACACTCCTCCTGATGATCATTCATTGTCTTCCACACCCCTAGCAAGGAAGAGATCAAGGGTGGTGTCTACATCTTCTTCAAGCACACCTCCTTCTGATGATACGGATCAAAATTGGGAACCAGCACCACTGCTGTCTGAGAGTGAGGCACACCATGATCTGACAAAGGTAGTTAAGCGTAAAAGGAAGCTCGTCCAAAGTCTCAGACTTATGGAGTGTGATGATGAGGCTCAACAAGAAGTGGCGGATACTGCTGCTGATGAAGACTCTGACAACGACGACCCAGTCATCATAAAGGTCACTGCAGCCCCAGCGGGCATGCAGCAAACAGACATTTTGACCCTAGCCCGAAAAGCTGCTGAGCGTGATGATGATGATGTTGTCGACGAGGAGGCAGTGGAAACACCACCACAATCATTGGAGTTAAGTAGTACACCAACTCGTACCGCTTCCATATTTCTTTCTGGCAAGAAGGGACCTCCATCCACCTCGACCTTAATTAGTGGCGGTGAAAGTGCACAACGTACAAAAGTTGGGCAATCCAGATCCTCCACTTCATCTGGCATTAGCAGCATGACCACCACCACCAGTATCGCCGCCTCCTCCAGGCCCCACAGACACTTCAAGTCCCCAGTTTGGGACTTCTTTACTGTTTGTCCAAAAAGGGAAAAGTTTGCCATTTGTACCCTTTGTAAGCTTGCAGTTAGTCGTGGTAAGTCAGGTACCAACTATGGTACCGGAGGCCAGAGAGGTCATCTTGAGAGACAGCACACTGTCCAATGGTTTGCGCACCTAGATGCGATCAAGGAAGCCCGAATTGGAAGTCAAGAAAATGTTGATGTTGCATCTGATGATGACGAGGAGGAAGAAGACGTGTCAAACACTTCACTTACACCCAGTACCCCTGTCAGCAGCACACCCCGTGTGAGGCACACTAAGAGTGTTGGAGCGACTGAGACACCAACGCGCAAAAGTTCACCAGCGAGCATAATTGGGTCAACGAAGTCATTATCATCCCGTAAATGCTTGGTCCAGGGCAACATTAGAACCATGTTTTCTTCAGACGCGCCATATGAACGCAACCACCCACTGACGCGTCTGTATAACACTAAGCTGGCTAAAATGCTAGCTGTGAACCTTCTCCCTTTTTCTTTTGTAGAAGCGGTAGGTTTTCTAGAATTAGTGGCAACGCTCTGCCCTAAATGGAAGGTTCCTAGCCGGTTCTATTTTGCCAGAGTTGCGGTTCCAGCACTACATGAAGGTGTGCTGGAGGCGATTGGGGCAGCTTTGCAGAAGAGTGCTGTTCACACTATACATCTGACAACAGACATGTGGACCAGTGGCGCAGGCGCTGATTACATGTGCATCACTGCACACTGGGTCTCTTTTTCAGGTGTTAAAGCAAAGCTAAACGCAGGTGTTGACCCGGACCAAGTGTTTAAAGCTGCTCGGAAACATGCAACACTAGCCATGTTTGGCTTGGAGAAAAGTCACACAGCAGAAAACATTTTGGACGAGTTTAACAAAAAGGTCTTTCACTGGCTGTCCCCAAAAAAACGCCAGATTGGTTATGTTTCCACGGATAATGGCGCCAATGTAGTTAAGGCCATGGCGCTGGGTGCATATTTCAGAGTGCCGTGTTTGGCGCACTGTATCAACCTGGTAGTTCAAAAATTCTTGAGTGATAGAGACAGTACAGCGTTCGAGGTAATGGCCACCTGCCGCAAAATGTGCAACCATTTCAGCCATTCTTTTAAGGCCCGGAAGCCTCTGAGGAGCCTGCTACTTGAACGTCGAATGCCAGTGAAAGCACTCATCCAGGAGGTGGCAACACGTTGGAACTCAACCTTCTACATGCTTGAGCGTCTGTATGAGCAGTATACGGTACTCGATCACTATTTCTTAACAGAGGGTACAGCTCAGAAGGACCTGCGGATGGGTGCGGCGCAATGGGACATTGTTAAAAGCCTGACAGACATGCTTCGTCCTTTTGAGTTCTTCACGCGTGCAGTCAGCCAGGAGGACTGTAATTTGGGAAAAGCTATCCCATTGTTGTGCATGCTGGAGCACCAACTGAAGGCGGTGTCTTCTGAGTTTGAAAAAGATGAAAAAAAAAGACCCTTTTATTTTGTCGGAGAAATTATTAGAGCGCCTACGTGGTGATGAACGTCTTAAAAAGATCAACTCAGAACAGCATTACATTTGTGCTACTATTCTGGATCCACGCTACAAAAAGGCGCTGGCAGGCCAAGCATTCTTTCCTTTTGCTGATGAAGATGTTAAAAAGTACAAACGTTGGCTAGCATGGTCAGCCAAGAGGTTTGAAAAAGAACGGCAGGATATTGAAGGAGAAGGCAGTACATCAGCATCAGCATCAGCAGGCCATCCCCAGTCAAAAAAATCCACTTCTGCACCTGTGGCTGTGGCACAAGTGACCTCTCAGCCGTTAAAGACACCGGCAACCGGATCATCTGCACCACACACAACAGTAACAGTGGCTGCTGTAGAGGATTGGCTAACTTTGCTTGGGTATGGTTCTCGAAAAAATGTCACAGGCACAGCAAAAAGTAAGCAAAGTGGAGGAACCATTGAGGACCTTGAATCGATGATGCAGGACTATCTGAATGACTCAACAGAGGTCTTTCTTAATGATGAGCCATTGCAGTATTGGCATGGGAAAAAACAATTGTGGCCACAGCTCTCCAACCTGGCTATAAACTATTTGTCTTGCCCACTCGCAAGTGTGTCTTCTGAACGTGTTTTCAGTGCTGCTGGTGGCATTGTAACTCCCAAACGGAGCCGCCTCTCGCCCAAAAATGTGGAGCGGCTGACAATGATCAAGATGAATCAGCACCTCATACCACCAGATTACAAAGTACGAGAAAGCACGCCGCATGAAGACGAGGAGGACGGCAACGTAGATGAGGGGATTTGTTCTCTGTTCGGTGACACTGACCTCATCCTGCCTGAATTCGCAGAGTATGATGACGAAATCTTCTTCTTATTCCCTGACACCGAGCCCTGAAAATGAGACAATGAATCAATAACTTTCTTTTTCGTCCTTATTCACTTTTATTCCTGTGTGTCTGTCTTTCTTTGTTTTGCACAGTTAATTTAATTCAAACTTTAATCACCTAATCCCAAAAACAAGCCCATCAGCAGAACTGTCTTCACTTGTTTGCTTATTGATTTGAAGGTGCAGCAGTCTACATTCCTCATGTTCACAAGTTCTGAAGAACATGCTCCTCTATCCTCCTCCTCCAGACTCCGATTTCCCTCAAAGCAGAGGGCTGGATTACGCCCAATGAAGAAAGACTCAGCACTTGTGGGGGTGTTCTACTTCTTTGCGGGTGAGTTGACGGCTCTGGGCCCATTGCTGTGAAGCTCTAATAACGGATAAAAGTGTTTTGGACCAAATATGAGGCGGAAATTTCTTGCCGTTTTTGCTGACTTGCTTGCCTTTGAGGTGCTCTTTGGCGGGGTTCCGCGTGTTTGTGGGTGAGTTTTGGGGTCTGGGAGCACTGCTGCAACAGTCTAATGTTGATTGCATTTGCTTTTCAGGAAATCCGTGGTGGAAAACAGGAGTTATGATGATGACCTAGCTGCACAGCGCGTTTGGACCGAAGGCCGAGAGATATTGTAAGTATGAGATTTTGCTTTTTTGCTGTTTGGGGGTGTTGTCGCGTGCTTTTTTGCGGGTGGGTTGGCGGGTCTTGGGGCATTCCTGGGAAGGTCTAATACCGGATAGAAGTGTTTTGGACAAAATCCATAAGGAAAAGCCTTTTTTTTGCTATTTCTTCTGACATCTTGCTCAATGTAGCGTTTTGGGGGGCTTCCTGGTGTTTGTGGGTGGGTTGCGGGGTCTCTGTCGAAGCACTGCTGCGACAGTCTAATCTTGATTGCATTTGCTTTTCAGGAAATCCGTGGTGGAAAACAGGAGTTATGATGATGACCTAGCTGCACAGTGCGTTTGGACCGAAGGCCGAGATATATTGTAAGTATGAGATTTTGCTTTTTTGCTGTTTGGGGGTGTTGTCGCGTGCTTTTTTGCGGGTGGGTTGGCGGGTCTTGGGGCATTCCTGGGAAGGTCTAATACCGGATAGAAGTGTTTTGGACAAAATCCATAAGGAAAAGCCTTTTTTTTGCTATTTCTTCTGACATCTTGCTCAATGTAGCGTTTTGGGGGGCTTCCTGGTGTTTGTGGGTGGGTTGCGGGGTCTCTGTCGAAGCACTGCTGCGACAGTCTAATCTTGATTGCATTTGCTTTTCAGGAAATCCGTGGTGGAAAACAGGAGTTATGATGATGACCTAGCTGCACAGCGCGTTTGGACCGAAGACCGAGAGCTATTGTAAGTATGAGATTTAGCTTTTTTGCTGTTTGGGAGTGTTGTCGCGTGCTTTTTTGCGGGTGGGTTGGCGGGTCTTGGGGCATTCCTGGGAAGGTCTAATACCGGATAGAAGTGTTTTGGACAAAATCCATAAGGCAAAACCTTTTGGCACTTTTTGTAACTTAGGGTTCGTTAGGGTTAGCCCTAGCAGCAGGATTGCATGTGTTTCGGGGTGTTCTATTGCAACTCAGTTCTGGGGTTTTAGAGCACTCTTGGAGCGATGCTGGCTATGGATACTTTTGCTTGCTTGCAAGTGGTTTGAATACAATCCACGGTGGGTAAGGGTGTATTTGGGCCTACTTTTACCTTTAAAGTACGTTTTGTCACCATTTTTCTGCTAGGCCTCGTTTTTTGAGATCTGATTGGGGGTCTTCTACATTTGCGACTGGCTTTAGTAAGGGTCTTGGTGGGAGCATTGCTGGGAAGGTCAAATTTTGTTCTAAAACACAGTTTACAGTACACCTACCTTGAGGGGAAAGATCCGCTATAATATTTTGGCCATACTTATTTATCCTTAAAAAGGTGACTCAGACAGAGTACGCAATTTCAAAAATATTGTACTGTCTATTAAGGAAATCAAAGTGTGACTTTTTACACCACACAGCGTACATACCTTATATTTATTTATCAGTGGTATTGTAATAGCACTTCCTGTTTTCCGTTCAATAATTACAGGCCGGGTTTCAGTCAACATCCGCCAGGCAGGCAGTGGACAGGGTGTCTTCTGTCAGTGGTCACCAACATTGATGGACGAAGCGTCAGCTGGAATGGAGGAGTGCCGCTAATAAGAGGAATTGTTTGCTGCATGCAACTTACTTACCAAATTCAACAGGACAACTCCAACAACATACAGAATACAGATACAGTATCCATTGTTTTCTTCTATGAGTGTGACTGCATGTGGTTAGCTTTAGTTTGTACCCAAAAATTTCTTTATCTTCAATTATTGTTTGTCCATGCTGTGCTTTTTTTTTCTTCTCTCAACAAAACCTACCCAAAAAGAAACCCCCATTCCCATCCATTTTCCAAACCCTAACCCTCTTCCCCCGGGCTGTGTGGTTTTGCTTGATGTCTGACTAAATGACATCAATAATTCCACACACTTGCTGGGGAGGATAAGGTCATAGCAACAGGCTGGTGAAGGAATACGAGGATATATTCTAGACTTACTCAGCTTCAGTACTATTTCTTGTAGTAGTAGGAGCCAATGTCAAATAAATTCAACGCAAGTACTAGTTATACTTGCAATACTTTACCATTTGTTAGGCTACATTGTGGCCCTGTTCTAGTGTACTGTCACCTGCTATATTCTCGAGCGTACCGTAACCGTTGTAATGCTACAGTAAGGACAAACCAGGTTTCGTTTTCTTTTTTTCCATAGGCATGCAACTGCCACTGTGTCACACCACTAGTACCACCGCAATGAGGAAATTTCATCCGCCCAGGATTGACAACCTTAATCCCCATTTCACGTGGAGCCAGCCCTGGGCCTAGCCCTAATTTCTAACACAAATTACAGGTAAGATAAGCGTTTGGTGGGAGGTAGTATAATGGAGTATTAGGACTAGACGAGAGATTGACGGTAGTACTACTAAAGTCCTAGGACTCTTCAGGAAAACAAACTTACTGTTACACCCCCACTCACCAGACTGAAAAGCAGTAAAAAACAGGTATGGTCAGATAAAGTTTAAAAAAGTATATTTATGTAGCCCTAACAAAATAATCTCCCTCAAGACCCTCCCTAACCCCAACGATTGTCTTTGAAAAGTCCCAAAAAGCACCCAACTCCCAAATCCCACCCCCCAAAAGTCCCTAAAAAAAGGGCAAGGGACACTCCACTACTGGAGGGTGCTGGTGAATTTTGCGGCCAGGGCATCATACTCCTTGCGGAGGGTGGCATGCTCGAAGCGGAGGCCCTCCACCAAGTTCTTGTACCTATGGACCTCCTGCTCCAGGTAGGACATTCTCACTCCTAGGCGGCGCTGGCGTGCCTTGCAGCTCCTGTGGGGGGCAGCTGGTCTTTTTGCTGCTTGGCGGTGGCGGTTGGCTTTGTTAGCCCGGCTCCGTACCGCTGGAGCACTGCGCTGGCTGGCAGCCCGTGGGGTCACGGAGGAGGATGCAGCTGTCCCAGTCGAGGATGTTGTGGTTGCACCGGTCGACTGCGTGTCCTCCGACTCCTCCAGGGCCACCAGCCGCCGATATTCCGCGACAGTGGCATCCAGCCTCCGTTGCCGGGCCATTCGAGCCTGCTCCCTCCGTGATGTCGATTTGGAAGGAGCAACTATATGAAGAAAGAAAGACATAGTCTGTAACCAATGCTCCTTAACATTAATAACACAAAGTGATTGAGCCGAAAGTTGTGTCACAGTACAAGTAGCAAATTGAAAGCACAGTACATAACTATTGAGGACAGTATCTATCTAACCTCCCACTTCTGCATCCTTGCTCTAACATTAGTGGTAGTTTAATGAACAAATTCTACGACCACTATGGACTTCCATTACAGTCGACTATGACAGTACACCAGTCTTATTCTTCTTCTTATCTCTTGTTTCGGAAAATTGGTACGTTATCTTATGCAAGCCGGCAGAATGCCAGCGCAGTGAACTTGCACCCGAGAAAAACAGACGCACACCATGATGAGTGAGACAGACTTGCGTTACTGTACGGGTCCAGTACATGCAGGTGGTGAAGCTATTACTTTTCTATTACGGGTGGCACTGAGAATACTCTGTTACAAGGGCTACTGCTTAATTAATTTACCTTTCACCCTACAGTGCAAATAAGTACTAGAAAAGGAAAATGAAGAAGCTAAATAATTAGATTATCTATCACTTCACATGGGATGTATTTGATGACATATGGGATGACTTTAGGTGCTTTGCTTATTATTGAGTGAAGAGTGATACACCCACACATGAATGACGTACTACTACTAAACTAAAGTTATTAAGAGAGGTACGGAGTGTCCACCGTAATAACCGGATATATGCTGTGCTTGCAGTTGCAATACAAACTATTGCTACTATTCATGGTAGTATTGGACACATTTACAATTTCTTTTCCTTGCCTTCCCTACACTGGAACGGACGTGCGGGTGCGGTGTTACATGCTCTTCAAGGTAACACTTAGTTCATCCAGTGACCATCTACTCTCTCTAGATACACATGTGCTATCTAAGAGTCAGATAATACCATGCTCCAGGCATCCATCCATTCAAAGTATATGCACACATACAGTTTATGTTTCACCCACCCAGGCTGTTGTCCTTCCACCTATCCTTGCTTCATCATTGACCCAGCCATGTACCATACCATATTCTTTCCTTCCCAGCCACCTCGGGGGCCAAGCAAACACATATCATTCTTCTTTGCCAGCCATCATAAAATTTCTCGTCCTTCCACACTTACTTACACCCTTCTTTCGCTTTTCGAATATATAGCTTACCTGTGCCCGCCACCACCGTGTCAACCCTCACAGGCACATTGGTGTCGTCCGCCACTCGCACCGCCTCCTCCCCAGAAGAGTTGTCCTCCTCATCCACCACCTCCGCGCTGGCCCCGCCACCAGATGTTCCACCTACAAAGTAAATTTTTAGAATGTTAGAATACACCACTCACTACTGTATAATATTTGGTCTAGGAGGAATAAAGAAAGTTAAAAAAAACGAAATACAATGTAATAATTTGTAACTGTATACTCTACAGTAAAAATATCCCTTTTTCCAGGGAAGGCTGTTGTCTTGCTGCACTTTTTGGCACAACTGATGAATGCTTGCTTTTTATTTTTAACACACAACACTTTTTCTCCTAACAGAAGCTTGACTTCTAAGAACACGATCAGGGTCAAGCTCAAGTTCAAACCAGGTGAGAGCTCAGCTCGACCACAAGAAATGTGTCCAATTAATCGTTAGCACTAAGCACTTTTCCATTTTCAGTTAAACGTTTACTTTTATGACAAAGTTGATTTTAATAAATGTGTTTAGTTTTAATAAAGCTTTTAAACTTAAATAGACTCTGTGGTTTTTGGTCCTCCAGACTAGAGTGGATGAGCTAAAGGTTTTGGAATTTTTGCAAGCATGAGTGCCTCTGACACTTCTTGACTGTGACTCCGTACTCTTGCCCTGCGTAGGATAATCTAATGATCACTGGGGATCAATCATCGGTGACTTAGGGAGCTAAATGACTCTGCCACACTATCTAGTCAGTAAGGAGATTGGGGGTTCTTCAAAGTCTTATATCACTGAGGTATGTGGAAAGAAAGTCTACCTGCGCCTATTATAATTGATAAACAATGCACTATTTAGTGTTCATAGTTCGGTTTGTGCAGATTTGTCCCTGCAACAGTAGTAGAATGGATTGTCCCCCTATCCAAAACAAAAGTAAAGTAGTATCTTATTCTTTCTTGGTGGTCATTCACCTTTTTATTGTTGGCAATTGTCAAAGCATAAACATTTAGAAGACTTGAAAAGACATTATGGACAATCCCAGAGGACTGCACTCAGTGCATAGAGCTATTGCTGACTAGAATGGGAGTCCAATGGAATTGCCAAATGTGCAATCTTAGTTAGCTACACACACAGACTAATAAGAATAATCTAGTAATACCACAGGGAGTCATAGTCGAGGCAGGATAAGAATTTAGATCCAGTCTACAAGAAGATCAAAGACGATTTAGAAAAAATCGAATGAGGAACGCTAGGAAAAAATAGGTACTCTTTATTAAAATTAAAACTTACTGGGGCCAGCAAAGGAGCCCTCGCCTGCCCGATCCTGGCCTGCATCTTCCTGAACAGCACCCTCCTCCTGTGTCCTCTTGCCCTTGGGGGGAGCTGATGTACAACATGAAAGAAAGAAAGACCAGAAAACATGGATGAGATTTGTCAACCAAATCAAACATTTCAAAAGAACTATAACAAAATATTTTGGAGAAATAGCAAATAGATACACAACTATTCCACGGGATATATTGACCTATCTCATATGGTATACTACGTTATTCATATTGCCTGATTTGCGGACCGTTGACTTTCAAAGTTCCTATGTAACTCAATAAACAGACTACTAAAAAGGTTTGCCTAGGCCTGGCAGGCAGAAGTCCGCAGCACGCAAAGTGACAGACAAAGTCCACCCTGCTTGCAGATCAGTGAATACTCAAACTATCAATCCACCGACCACCACCACTATTTCTTCTTATAGCCATGTGTCTAAAGGAAGGACTGGACTTCAGTCTGTTGGGGCTGATTTAGAAGTCCCTTGCGGCTCATTTTCCTCCATTGTTGCGTGACTTTTGTGACGCAGCGGCAGAACAAAAGAGTCGCCATGGTGCGACGTATATATAAAAAAAAAACGCATATGGGAGATGCATCACGTTGTAAAGCCCTGCACCATCAGGGGGCGTTCCGGCGCAAGGGAGGGCGTTCCTGTGCAGGAACGAATCCTAAAAGTAGCTGAGGGAAATCTACAAGATGTCAATCAGTCACTTTTAGGACAATGATGCGTGACTCAAACCCTGCGCCTGCTTGAAGCCGACGTACGGCTTGATGCAGCATTGGGGAGATAGGGCACCCCAGAGCATTGCTGGAGCTGCGCCATCGTTGGCACGCAACTCCAGCAATGCGCCGCCTTTACGCCACAGATGCGTAAGGCTTCTGTGATGTTTTGGGCCAATGGGTGGTGGTGGCATGGCGCACAATTACTGCCGCATCCCTGCTACTTTGCAGGGATGCGCCGGTAATTGAAAATATGACCCTTAGTGTCTAGCATTACGCAGTTCTTTACACTACACTCATACATAATTTCTCAGGCCAATGAAATGAACACAAAATACAAAACAAATAGGCATAGTAGCAAGCAAGGCTACTGAGAAGGAGAGCAGTGCACCTGAAATGCATAGAAGATTGTGAAATATAATTTACCTAATGTAATCGGCAGCATTATTGCTCTTGGTAAAGAACAAAGATTTGCAAATAACAGAGCCGGATAAAACAGATTAGTGATGAAATAGCTAGAAATGGCTACTACTACTCACCAAGCACGGGGACCTCTATGCCGAGCGCGTCCAGCAAGTCCCGTTCCCGGTCCATGACATCCTCCAGCGGTGGGTGGCCTGGTTATAGGTGCGCCAGACCCCAGAGAGCTTAAACATGGCCCGGCACACCTTCTCCCACCGCTTCCGGCGCTCCCGGATGCCATAGCCGGTTGCGATCTTGCCGACTCCCAGGATCGTCTTGGGGAGGCGGCGCTGGACGTGGAAGATGAGTGCGGCCACCTCCTCCGCGCTAAAGATCTCCCGTGGCATCACTTGCTCCCCCCTCAAACGCCCGCACGGGAGCCGGGCACGGGGTGCGGGACCCTTCCCCTTCTCAGGGTGCTTCCCGGCTCCCTTTACCATGGTCTGGGCAGAAATGAGTTAAATAATAAAGAAGAAATAGAATAGGGAAGAAGAAAATAAAAGAGTTTAAAAAAGTAGTTTAAAATTAACAAAAAGTAGCAGAAAACACAAAAATATAGAGCTAGAAAAATAGAGGGATAGATAATAAGTAAAATAGATCAAATAAACTTCAAAAAAAGCAAAGGATGGCAGAGATTCAGAGAGGATACAGAAAGCATGCCCAGAACCATAGCAATGAATGAGAAACAAGATGGCCGCGCCCATTCACGACCGCGTCGCGCGAGATTTTCCTCGCGAGCACGTGCGAAATTGTACTAGCGAGCAGCACACTTTGCGAGATTACACATAGCGGCCGGAAACGGAATTACATCATGCAAACAAGATGGCCGCGCCCGTGTACGACCGCTAGGGTAACTTCGCAAATGTATAGCTACAAGCGCCTTGCGAACACGAAAAAAATCACGCGAACATACACGCCGCAAAAAAAAAGTGTATTCGCTCGCATTCGCGGCTTCCGAAATCGATCTCGCACGGATTCGCGCCCCGCAAATAACGCGAAATTGCAGAAAAACGATTTTTGCTAAACTGAAACCAATCAGCAGGTGCAAAAGTTCAAACTTAACATTAGTAACCATTCACTCTAGTGCTTCCTGAGGGGCCCCTCCAGAGTTCAGTTGCCTATTTGCAACTATTCCATGACCCTGCTATGACCCAAACAGCAGGCTCATAGAATAGCTACAAGTAGACCATAAAGGTCCTGTGAAAAAAAATTGCACTGCAACAGAAAGCAAATTACAGATAAGGAAGGAAGCAGGTGCCAGCCAGACTGGAAGTTTCAAAATTACTGACACATTAATCCCCCCCTAATTAATTCATGGCAGTTGAAGAAGGGCAGGTGTGCTTGCTTTCACTGCAACAGAAAGCAAATTACAGATAAGGAAGGAAGCAAGTGCCAGCCAGACTGGAAGTTTAAAAATAAGTGACACATTAATCAACCCCAAATTAATTCATGGCAGTTGAAGCATGGCGGTATGCTTGCTTTTTTTCACCCCCATAATCTACAGTGATAAACAAACCTAATGGGTGGCAGTCAGGATGTACCAGAGGGTGGCATGGGTGTACCAGAGGGTGGCAGTGGTGAAACAGAGGGTGCTGTGAACCTGTGATGATAAACCAGACGTAGAAACAACATAGTCGCGGCCGTTGTGAGCCGAAAAGTAAGTTCGCAATTGCGAAATGGTCCACAAATCCTCGCGAACGCTCGCCAACAAAAAAAACGGAAAAATCCGCTAATCCGCGAGAGTTCGCGGATTTTGCGGATTGCGAATCCGTAAATCCGCAAATTCGCGTACGCGAGATCCGCTAGATCCGCCCATGCTTACTACAGACCCATCTCTCTAATTAACGTAGACTGGAAAATATACGCAAAAATATTAGCGGGAAGACTTAATGCACAACTTCCAAACCTCATACACAAAACGCAAGTGGGCTACCTTAAAAACAGACTATCACAAGACAACACAAGACTCCTCTGCCACATAATCAACCACGCCTCCTCCATTACTAAACCAGCGGTGATGATCGCGCTAGACACAGAATAGGCCTTCGACAGAGTTTCATGGCCCTTCCTTGGCCAGTGCATGCAAAAGTTTGGCCTAGGCGAGAAGTACAGGTCAATGGTGATGGAGCTTTACAAGGCCCCTAAAGCCAGAGTCGTGGTGAATGGAGGCACATCAGAGGCCGTATCTCTGGAAAGAGGTACCAGACAAGGCTGCCCACTTTCGCCGGCACTGTTCCTACTGACCCTTGAACCCCTACTGACCATGATCAGAAACAACGCCAAGATTAAGGGGTTGTGATCCAAGGGAACACGGTCAAACTTGCAGCGTACACCGATGACATACTCATCATGACAGAAAACCCTGAGCCCTCAATAGAGGCACTAATGAACACCATCGACGTGTATGCCAATGTAGCAGGGTACAAGCTTAACAGAAGCAAGTCCGAATGCAAACCACTCAATGTCCATACCACCAGGGATGTGATAGGATCCTCCGGCCTACACTGGCAAAAAGGGGCCCTAAAATACCTAGGTATCTACTTTGACAGGGGCCTCAAGCCAACACTTGAGCATAATGAAAAATCTATACTAAACAAAATAAAAGACAGGCTAGACACGTGGTCTCCCAAGTACGTCAGCTGGTGGGGCAGGGTGGAAACGATTAAAATGATGATAACCCCCATGGTCAATTACCTGCTGAGTATGTTGCCACTGAAAGTCACGGAAGCATTTCATAAAAAACTTAGCGCCTTGATAAACTCGTTCCTTTGGAGGGGTAAAAAAAGTAAGGATCAGCCTCCAGAAACCTAGGCTCAGTAAGGGTCTAGGGGGGCTCAACGTCACAAACTTTAAGACGTTTCAGACAGCCTGCCTCACCAGACAAGGCATATACTGGCTCACGCAAGAACAGGGATACACACCAGCTTGGCTGGAACTAGAAAAAGCGCTGCTGGGAGGCTTAAACCCGGTGGCCCTCCTCACAGCTAACAAACACCCAGAAGCTAACAACACAATCCTCAGGAACACCAAAAACGACCTACTGCAAGTAGACAAAAGAATGGAAAAAGGCATAAAAAACACAAAACACAAATCCATTTGGTTCAACACAAAAATAAAATACAAGAACAGCATACTTATCATAACCTCCTGGATCCAGCGAGGTATCCACATCCCATCCCAACTGAAAGTACGAGGGTCTCCTGCCACCTTCTCCGGCCTACAAAAGGCGCACGACCTCCCAGACATAGAATTATACAACTTTCTCGAAATCAAGGTGGCAATCACTAAAGCAAGACTGAGCAAAGAGATACCAACAATACACCAATACCTGACAAATCTCAACAAACTGGGGCACCAAACATCACACCTTTATAAATTACTAAGGGCAAAAACAACCAGCGTAAACAGGAAGGTCATAGACTACTTAGAAACACTACACGCAGTGCGGTATAGCGAAAGAGAAAAAACCCACCTCTGGACCTCGGCAAGTAGGAACAAGGTCATCTCCACACTAGCACAAACAAAATTCTGGCTCCTACACAGAGTGTACTGGACCTCGGCACATCTAGCAGCGGTCGGGCTCATAGACAGCGACTTATGCTGGAACTGTCAGAAACAGAAAGGAGACCTAGAACACATGATTGTCCACTGCCCTAAAGTTAAAAATTTCTGGGGGAAAGTAATAGATTTCATCTACAATGTAACAGGTTACACTCCACAACTAGACCTCCTCAGCATAACAAACGCCTTCATGGCACCGGAGATTCACTCGGCCAACGACAGGAGCCTCATCGACCTGCTCCTCACGGCAGCAACCAAGACAATCCTTTCCAACTCGAAGGACACAGGGAAGGCCACCTTTAACGTATGGTTCAACTGGGTCACCTTCCTAAGGGGGGAAGATAACATAACGAAAAATCGAACACCACAAGTTGGACGCAGCAATGAGATTTGGCTCTCCCTGGACAAATACCTTGCCTCGCAAAAACCGCCGTGAACGCACCACCTTCCCAAACACTATTACGGCTCCACTGTACCCCCCCCCCCAACCCTCCCCTTGGCGTAACCTGTCTGCAAACTCTCTGCCATACAAACCCCAACCTACCGCACCTGTGTCTGTCTCTTCTCTCTCTTCTCCTTGTCTTTCGTCCTACTTACCTATACACATGATCTCTTCCGACCGTAGGGGGCAATGCTTATGACTGGTATGTAACGACAAGGACTCAAGCCGCCCATTTATAACCAACACACAGGCGCCGCAATAAGCCCGTATGTACCATTACCTATGCGTATGTCTACATCTAACCAGTATTGTCTTCTTTCGGCTTACTCTGTACTGTTTTGTAAAATTCTTCTAATAAAATCTATAGAAATATAAAAAAAAGGAAAGTGCTCACACTTGACTTGCCTCTAAGACAGCAGCTAAAAAGGATGGGTAATCAAGAGGGTTGGTTACTAATGTTAATTTAAAAAACAAATTTAAAAATTTGCCTACGGGTTTCACGAATGCAAAAAAAAGAGTTGTTGACACAAAGTGGCAAGTAATAGGAGTGCCCTCACCTAATATCCCTTAAAGTCTATGAGGTGAGCTACCTCGGTACGGGGATCTGAACAGGTATAACTGATGTAATATACTGAATTGACTGGATGCAAGTTTCTTATCTCTTAGTTTTCTTTAATGGGTTCAGCACATTTTACTAACTTTCGTCCCCCATCCCAATAGCTTTCAGCTCGCACCATGAAGTAATGGCAGAAATTAAAATTATGGCTAATGAATAAGATAACAGGACTCCTCTTTATTCTCTACAATAATGGAATTGAACATGCTTTGCTTGAGTGTACTTCTGATCTACGAAAAATAGTGCGGCAGTACATTCTGTTACTCATGTATGCAGATTATGCTGTGCTTATGGCACACTCACCTAAATCTTTACAGCTATATTTTATGGCTTCACTCGATACATGAGTAATCTGGATTTGAAGGTGAACATCAAACAACCTTTGCATTGATGTGTGGCCTAAGGCCATTCAGGAAGGTATATTTCACCATTGATGGCCTCAGGGTCCCTATGATACAAGGAGGACTTGGAAACCCCAGTTGGCTTTAAAATCATAGCAACTAAATTCTACAGCCATGGCAATAAGTTTGAATCTAAACAAGGCTTAAGGCATATCAGACATATGAGGATGATATATAACCCAAAGAGTATTGCAACAGCAATTTATGGATCAGGCATGTGGGTATACCAACCTATCTGGGTTACAAAAGATGGGAAACGCCATATAAAGGCAGCTCCTGTCTGTCGCGCATGCAACACCATCATTCGTCTGTCATCATGAATTAGGCCTTTCTTCTGTGCAGGTGTCACAGGAGTAAGGCCCATCCAATTATGGCACTCCATATGGACCAGGGCGGAAACAAGCCTCAATAATGCTCTAATTAAAGGGTGCCTCTTCTTGGATCTTGCCTACAAAATACCCTGGCAATAGAAAGTCCAACAGCTCCATGAATATTTGGGCTTGCATCCGGAGCTAAAACAATCAGGTACAACGTGGTCATGCCAAAAGTGGAGCTAAAAATTAGCTGAGAAATAGATCCATAGATCTGGGGTTGCAAGGGCAGCAATAGAGGAGGGGAAGCCAGTTGTAAGTAACTATGATATGGTACCCTTAGAAGAGGGCTTGAAAACCTATCTTTCGAACATCCCTGATAGGCATCATTGCTTTCTTCTAACAAGGTTAGGATTAAACATGGTGCACCATCAGGTTGCTTTTCCAAAGGTAAGAACATGGACAAAGGCCCTGAAGACCTGCCCCTGAGACACAGTGTCTAAACAATACACAGCACACAAGTTTTATTTGTCCATTTTATAGCATCCAAAGAGCCAAATAAATGAAACCCCATATAATACATTATACACAGCATAAACTGGCACTGCTGTCCTTATAATCACGTGGGAATAGTACTGTACGCTTAACAGTTAGCTTTATTCTTGCGCAATAAAACAGACAAAATTGTTCCCCAAATTTTATGTCATGAGTGAAGATCAAAGTTGATTTAGTATACTTGAGGGATTACATTAATTACTGCTAACATGGCGGACCGTCTGAAGTTTTTGTGGGTATAGAAAGACACATAAAGAGAATGAATACACTGTGAGGAATATTTTTCAAGTAACATTTTCTTACTCCCAGGTAACATACAAATGCTGCTTTATATGTATTATTGTGATTTATTTTTAAAATGTTGCATTTAGGACACTATGGGGTATATTACGATGGCGGACGGTCATTCCCGCACCCGCCGCGGATGGTCTTTCCGCACCCGCCGTGGACGGTCTTTCCCACACCCACCGCGGACGGTCTTTCCCACACCCGTCGCGGACGGTCTTTCCGCCCGACATCATAAAGGTTCCCCTGCGGCCAGGCTATGTTCCGGATGGCCGTGATGGGCTCACTGGGGCTCCCATCTCCAGTCCCACGGCATGGCAATGTGCCTGGGACGGGATCCATGTATCCCGGGCAGTCCTCCCCCTGACGTCCGGGCCTGAGAGCTCCAGCGGTCCTCACTGTGCCTGAGTCCCAGCCGGGGTCCCCAAGCCCTGCCCGGCGTGGGCAGGCAGAAGCCCTTCCGTGAAGGCTCGGGGTGGGAAGCAGGGAGTCCTTTCGGTCCCGGCCATCTGGTCACCCGGAACGCTTTCCTATGGGGCGACCAGATGGCCGAACTTCCCTGGAAGTCCCGATGAGGTGCCATTTGCCTCACGGATCCCAGTGAGGGCTCCATGAGGTCGGGTTCTTTCACGCCTTGGGTCCCCTCTGTCACCTCGCGTGCACAGATTGCAAGAAAGGGGGGTAATTTCCCTCCGGATTACTAGGGACAGGGTACGCCCAGACACCCCTCCAAGGCTGGTGGTTCTCTGCCAGGGGGACCAGATGGGCTATGCCTGGGTAACACCTCCCTAGGCCACCCGGGGCTTCCTTCCTCCAGGCCAACGGCTTGTCAAATTGCCCAGGACGGGCTCCATGGCTCTTGGGCAGTCGTCCCCCGGGCGTCCGGGGCTCCATCCCGGCCGACGGCATGGAAAAGTGCCCAGGACGGGCTCCATGCGTCCCGGGCATTCGTCCCCTGGGCGCCCGGAGCTCCATCCAGGCTGACGGCATGGCAGAGTGCCCGGGTCGGGCTCCATGGCTCTTGGGCAGTCGTCCCCCGGGCGTCCGGGGCTCCATCCAGGCCGTCGGCATGGCAGAGTGCCCGGGACGGGCTCCATGCGTCCCGGGCATTCGTCCCCCGGGCTCTTGGGCAGTCGTCCCCCGGGCGTCCGGGGCTCCATCCAGGCTGACGGCATGGCAGAGTGCCCGGGTCGGGCTCCATGGTTTCCAGGGTAGTCCTCCCCTGGGTGTCGGGGCGCTCCAGGCCGATGGCATGACAGAGTGCCCGGGACGGGCTCCATGCGCCCCGGGCATTCGTCCCCCGGGCGTCCGGGGCTCCATCCAGGCTGACAGCATGGCAGAGTGCCCGGGTCGGGCTCCATGGTTTCCAGGGTGGTCCTCCCCTGGGTGTCGGGGCGCTCCAGGCCGACGGCATGGAAAAGTGCCCAGGACGGGCTCCATGCGTCCCGGGCATTCGTCCCGGGACGGGGACGGGGACGGGGTGGGGAGAGTCCAGGCGGCTTCACCTCCATGCCCGGCCATCTGATCGCCCAGATTCCCTCGGCCATCTGGTCGCCCGGATCCCCTCGGGCATCTGGTCGCCCGCAACGCTTTCCTATGGGGCGACCAGATGGCCGAACTTCCCTGGAAGTCCCGGTGAGGTGCCATTCGCCTCCCGGATCCCAGCGAGGGCTCCATGAGGTCGGGTTCTTTCACGCCTTGGGTCCCCTCTGTCACCTCGCGTGCACAGATTGCAAGAAAGGGGGGTAATTTCCCTCCAGATTACTAGGGACAGGGTACGCCCGGACACCCCTCCAAGGCTGGTGGTTCTCTGCCAGGGGGACCAGATGGGCTATGCCTGGGTAACACCTCCCTAGGCCACCCGGGGCTTCCTTCCTCCAGGCCAACGGCTTGTCAAATTGCCCAGGACGGGCTCCATGGCTCTTGGGCAGTCGTCCCCCGGGCGTCCGGGGCTCCATCCCGGCCGACGGCATGGAAAAGTGCCCAGGACGGGCTCCATGCGTCCCGGGCATTCGTCCCCCGGGCGCCCGGGGCTCCATCCAGGCTGACGGCATGGCAGAGTTCCCGGGTCGGGCTCCATGGCTCTTGGGCAGTTGTCCCCCGGGCGTCCGGGGCTCCATCCAGGCTGTCGGCATGGCAGAGTGCCCGGGACGGGCTCCATGCGTCCCGGGCATTCGTCCCCCAGCTCTTGGGCAGTCGTCCCCCGGGCGTCCGGGGCTCCATCCAGGCTGACGGCATGGCAGAGTGCCTGGGTCGGACTCCATGGTTTCCAGGGTGGTCCTCCCCTGGGTGTCGGGGCGCTCCGGGCCGACGGCATGGCAGAGTGCCCGGGACGGGCTCCATGCGTCCCGGGCCTTCGTCCCCCGGGCGTCCGGGGCTCCATCCAGGCTGACAGCATGGCAGAGTGCCCGGGTTGGGCTCCATGGTTTCCAGGGTGGTCCTCCCCTGGGTGTCGGGGCGCTCCAGGCCGACGGCATGGAAAAGTGCCCAGGACGGGCTCCATGCGTCCCGGGCATTCGTCCCGGGACGGGGACGGGGACGGGGTGGGGAGAGTCCAGGCGGCTTCACCTCCATGCCCGGCCATCTGATCGCCCAGATTCCCTCGGCCATCTGTTCGCCCGGATCCCCTCGGGCATCTGGTCGCCCGCAACGCTTTCCTATGGGGCGACCAGATGGCCGAACTTCCCCGGAAGTCCCGATGAGGTGCCATTCGCCTCCCGGATCCCAGCGAGGGCTCCATGAGGTCGGGTTCTTTCACGCCTTGGGTCCCCTCTGTCACCTCGCGTGCACAGATTGCAAGAAAGGGGGGTAATTTCCCTCCGGATTACTAGGGGCAGGGTACGCCCGGACACCCCTCCAGGGCTGGTGGTTCTCTGCCATGGGGACCAGATAGGCTATGCCTGGGCAACACCTCCCTAGGCCACCAGGGGCTTCCTTCCTCCAGGCCAACTGCATGTCAAATTGCCCAGGACGGGCTCCATGGCTCTTGGGCAGTCGTCCCCCGGGCGTCCGGGGCTCCATCCAGGCCGCCGGCATGGCAGAGTGCCCGAGACGGGCTCCATGCGTCCCGGGCATTCGACCCCCGGGCATCCGGGGCTCCATCCAGGCTGGACGGCATGGCAGAGTGCCCGGGTCGGGCTCCATGGTTTCCAGGGTGGTCCTCCCCTGGGTGTCTGGGCGCTCCCGGCCAACGGCATGGAAAAGTGCCCAGGACGGGCTCCATGCGTCCCGGGCATTCGTCCCCCGGGCGCCCGGGGCTCAATCCAGGCTGACGGCATGGCAGAGTGCCCGGGTCGGGCTCCATGGCTCTTGGGCAATCGTCCCCCGGGCATCCGGGGCTCCATCCAGGCCGACGGCATGGCAGAGTGCCCGGGACGGGCTCCATGCGTCCCGGGCCTTCGTCCCCCCGGGCGCCCGGGGCTCTATCCAGCCCGACGGCATGGAAAAGTGCCCAGGACGGGCTCCATGCGTCCCCGGCATTCGTCCCCCGGGCGCCCGGGGCTCCATCCAGCCCGACGACATGGAAAAGTGCCCAGGACGGGCTCCACGGGTCCCTGACAGTCCTCCCCTCGGGTGTCCGGGACTCCCTTCCCCAGGCCAACAACATGTCAAAGTGCCCAGGATGGGCTCCACGGGCCCCGGGCGTCCGGGGCTCCCTTCCTCGGGACAACGGCTTGTCAGAGTGCCCAGGACGGGCTCCACGGGTCCCGGGCATCTGGGACTCCCTTCCCCTGGCCAACGGCATGCCGGAGTTCCCAGGACGGGCTCCACGGGTCCCGGGCATCCGGGGCTCCCTTCCCCGGGCCAACGGCTTGTCAGAGTGCCCAGGACGGGCTCCACGGTTCTCGGGCGTCCGGGGTTCCCTTCCCCGGGTCAGCGGCATGTCAGAGTGCCCAGGACGAGTTCCACGGGTCCCGGGCAGTCCTCCCCCGGGCGTCCAGGGCTCCCTTCCCCGGGCCAAAGCATTTCAGAGTGCCCAGGACGGGCTCCACTGGTCCCGGACGTCCGGGGCTCCCTTCCCCAGGCCAACGGCATACCGGAGTGCCCAGGACGGGCTCCACGGGTCCCGGTCGTCCGGGGCTCCCTTCCCCGGGCCAACGGCTTGTCAGAGTGCCCAGGACGGGCTCCACGGGTCCCGGGGGTCCGGGTCTCCCTTCCCCTAGCCAACGGCATGCCAGAGTGCCCAGGACGGGCTCCACGGGTCCCGGGCAGTCCTCCCCCGGCGTCCGGGGATCCCTCCCCCGGGCCAACGGCAGGTCAGAGTGCCCAGGACGGGCTCCACGGGTCCCGGGCAGTCCTCCCCTGGGTGTCCGGCGCTCCCTTCTCCAGGCCGACGGCAGGTCAGAGTGCCCAGGACGGGCTCCACGGGTCCCTGGGCAGCCCCCCCCCATCCGGGGCACCCATATACCAGGAGGCCAACGGCATTGTAAAAGTACCCGGGGAGGGCTCCTTGGGTCCCGGGCAGTCCTCCCCCTGGGCATCCGGAGCTCCCTTCCCCGGGCCGACGGCAGGTCAGAGTGCCCAGGACGGGCTCCACGGGTCCCGGGCAGTCCTCCCCCCGGGCGTCCGGGGCTCCCTTCCCCGGGCCGACGGCAGGTCAGAGTGCCCAGGACGGGCTCCACGGGTCCCGGGCAGTCCTCCCCCCGGGGGTCCGGGGCTCACATCTCCAGGCCAACGGCATGGCTCAATGCCCAGGACGGGCTCCACGTGTCCCGGACAGGCCTCCCCCTGGCGTCCGGGGCACCCATCTCCAGGAGGCCAACGGGATGGCAAAGTACCCGGGAAGGGCTCCATGGGTCCTGGGCAGCCCTCCCCCGGGCGTCCGGGGCTCCCACCTCCAGGCCGACGGCGTGTCAAACTGCCCAGGACGGGCTCCATGGGTCCCAGACAGACCTCCCCCGGGCGTCCGGGGCACCCATCTCCAGGAGGCCAACGGGATGGCAAAGTACCCGGGAAGGGCTCCACGGGTCCCGGGCAGCCCTCCCCCGGGCGTCCGGGGCTCCCACCTCCAGGCCGACGGCATGTCACACTGCCCAGGACGGGCTCCATGGCCCCGGACAGACCTCCCCCGGGTGTCCGGGGCACCCATCTCCAGGAGGCCAACGGGATGGCAGAGTACCCGGGAAGGGCTCCATAGGTCCCGGGCGGCCCTCCCCCGGGCGTCCGGGGCTCCCACCTCCAGGACGACGGCATGTCAAAGTGCCCAGGACGGGCTCCACGAGCCCCGGGCAGCCATCCCCCGGGCGTTCGGGGCACCCATCTCCAGGAGGCCAACGGCGTTGCAAAGTACCCGGGAAGGGCTCCACAGGTACCGGGCAGTCCTCCCCCGGGCGTCCGGGGCACCCATCTCCATGAGGCCAACGGCACTGGCAAAGAACCCGGGAAGGGCTCCACGGGTCCCGGACAGGCCTCCCCCGGGCGTCCGGGGCACCCTCCTCCAGGCCGACGGCATGTCAAAGTGTCCAGGATGGGCTCCATGGGTCCCGGGCAGCCCGCTCCCGGGCGTCCGGGGCTCCGACCTCCAGACCGACGGCATGTCAAAGTGCCCAGGACGGGATCCACGGGTACCGGGCAGTCCTCCCCCGGGCATCCGGGGCTCCCATCTCCAGGCCAACGGCATGGCTCAATGCCCAGGACGGGCTCCATGGGTCCCGCGCAGGCCTCCCCCGGGTGTCCGGGGCACCCATCTCCATGAGGCCAACGGCATTGGCAAAGTACCCGGGAAGGGCTCCACGGGTCCCGGGCAGGCCTCCCCCGGGCGTCCAGGGCACCCACCTCCAGGCCGACGGCATGTAAAAGTGCCCAGGACGGGCTCCATGGGTCCCGGGCAGCCCGCCCCCGGGCGTTCGGGGCACCCATCTCCAGGAGGCCAACGGTGTTGCAAAGTACCCGGGAAGGGCTCCACGGGTACCGGGCAGTCCTCCCCCGGGCGTCCGGGGCTCCCATCTCCAGGCCGACGTCATGTCACACTGCCCAGGACGGGCTCCATGGGCCCCAGACAGACCTCCCCCGGGCATCCGGGGCACCCATCTCCAGGAGGCCAACGGGATGGCAGAGTACCTGGGAAGGGCTCCATGGGTCCCGGGCAGCCCTCCCCCGGGCGTCCGGGGCTCCCACCTCCAGGATGACGGCATGTCAAAGTG